>NW_009259587.1:663167-720108 GCF_000687185.1 Egretta garzetta
GGGGGCTGCCTCTGCCTTGGGCTGCTTGAGTTGTAGGCCTGGCTTCCTCGCTTGGTAGTCAGGTGTGAGGGGTTGTGGACCTAGGGCCTCTCAGTTGCATACCTCTTCTGGGCTGGTTTTTGGGGTGGTTTTGTGGTTTGGGTTTGGTTTTTTTTTTTTTCAATCCCCCCAGGGTAATCTAGTATGTAGCTCCTGCCTACCTGCGACGGAGCGGCTCAAACTCTGCTGTCCCTGAGGTTTTTGCAAGGAGTTTGTGATTTAACAGCAAGTGTGAGCCTGCGTCAGGCTGGCTTGTGGCAGTCAAATACCTGCCTGGGGTGGGGTGGGGATGGGGAGCTCTGCCTGCAGGAGGGAAACGCTGCCAGGAGCAGTTGGGATCCCTCGAGGGGCAGGGAATACCTTTTTCTCTGAAACAAAAAGCATCTGTTAGGCTGAGTGGATGTTTACAGTATTTCAAATAAAATAGTGTGGTCTTCATTTTCTGTTGGTGTGTTTCCTGTCACTGCAGGAGTATGGACAGAGCAAGCAGTATATTAGGAGTCCAGTTCTTCCAAGGAAGCAGCGTTTTAGAAAGTACCTTCCAGCTCCCTGAGCATTTGTATTTCTCACTGCTGGTCCTCTCTGTTGGTAGCTTCTGGGAGGGGCTGCTGTTCCTCTACCTGCTTTCAGACCCCTCCCTTTTATCCTGTTGTTTCTTTTTTTTCCCCAGTTTAAACCACAGGTTTTATAAACGGGTTAAAAGATGGGGGTGGCTTTAGTGACCTCTGCTTAGAACGCACTTTTTTTCTTTTTGCTTTTGGGGCATTCAAGAGATTCTGTCAACTTCAAGAAAGTTAAGTTTCATTAAGCACTGAAAAGGAAGAAAATGTGTGGCTTTGGAAAGAACAGCATTGGTTACAGGTTGCTGTACAGGTGACACATTTGTCCTGTGACAGCCCCAGTAATGCAGCTCAGCCAGGTGATGGGAAGTGGAGGGAGACCAGAGGTTGCAGTGGTTTCAAGTGCTAGGTCAAGGTATGGCTGTCTGCATCTCCAGATTAACAGTTCTGCAGGGTAAAGCACCAATGGCACACGTGCTGCTCCTGAATAGCTGAAAGGTTTTTACTTTAAAATGCGGTAACATTTTTCTGTTTGATAAGGCTGTGGGAAATTGCAAATAGCTGGGAAAGTAGATTTTCCCTTTTTACCCTTATTTTGGAGCAATTGTTAGTCTCTTCAGAAACCTAGAGTTGGCAGAACATGAACTTGATAAGAACGTCTAGTTTCTGATCTTCATCAAAAAGCTCCTCGTCCTGTGTCCGAGCCCTCACGAGTACAGTGGGAGCTGGGTTGAGAGCTGGGATGCTGTGGTGCTGCTGTGGTAGGAGTAATCTGTGATAACTGTATCAGTCTTGTATTTGATTTTTTTTTTTTTTGCTCCTTCTAGTACGTACTATGCTGTTTGCTAATGCTGGTGTTTACTAAATTTAATTCTCTACGAGAACTGTATCTCTCATGTCGCCTTACATGGTTGCTGTCAGGATGTTGTGTTTGGGGTTTTTTGTGGCTGTTACTTATCTTTATCAGTATGATTTATTTTTTTTTTCCTGTGTCCCGTGTCCGTCCCCGTCCCCCCCCCAGCTTTCTAGTAATGGCAACCTACACTTGCCCTGTGTCCCGTGTCCGTCCCTGTCCCCCCCCAGCTTTCTAGTAATGGCAACCTACACTTGCATCACCTGCCGTGTGGCTTTCCAGGATGCTGACATTCAGCGCGCCCATTACAAAACTGACTGGCATAGGTACAACCTGAAGCGTAAGGTTGCTGACATGCCTCCTGTCACTGCTGAGAATTTCCAAGAGAGAGTCCTAGCCCAGAGAGCAGTAGCAGAGGAGCAGAACAAAATCACTGCCACTTACTGCACAGTTTGCAGCAAGAGATTCTCCACCTTCAATGCCTATGAGAATCACTTGAAGTCCAAAAAGCACCTGGAGTTGGAGAAGAAAGCTGTTCAAGCTGTCAGCAAGAAGGTGAAAATATTAAATGAAAAGAACCTGGAAAAGGGGCTGGCCCCAGAGAGTTTAAACAAGGATGAGATGAATGCAGCTATTCAGCAAGCCATCAGGGCTCAGCCGTCTTCGTCTCCGAAGAAGACGCCTTTACCTCCGAGTAACGCAAGCGGCTCTCCGGTTTCTACGAGAAGCGCCACCTTATCGCAGAGTAGAGAGCGATCGGAGAAACCTCCACGGCTGCAGTGGTTTGAACAGCAAGCAAAGAAGCTGGCCAAACAGCAAGCAGAGGAAGAGGAGGATATGGAAGAAGGTAAGGCAGTAAATGTACACTGACAGTAGATAGCTTGGGGTAAGCTATGTTGTTGCTGTTGGTTTTGTGTAAAAGCCGCCTCCTATCTCTGTAGTAATACAGCATTTTCCATCACAAAAGGTCTTGCTGTTGATTAAATTTTCAGCTTAATGAAGGAGTTCGTGTTGCTGTGTTAGTGTCTGAACTGCCAGCTGCACAAGATACTAACGTGTGTGAAGGCTGAATATAAACAGTTACTTATGTAGAATCATAGAGTCATTAAGGTGGGAAAAGACCTCCAAGGTCATCAGGTCCAGCCGTCAAGCCAACACCACCATGCCTACTAAACCATGTCCCAAAGTGCCACGTCTATGTGTTTTCTGAACACCTCCAGGGATGGTGACTCCACCACCTCTCTGGGCTGCCTGTTCCAATGCATGACCACTCGTTCAGTAAAGAAATTTTTCCTAATATCCAATCTAAACCTCCCGTGGTGCAACTTGAGGCTGTTTTCCCTCATCCTATCACCTGTTACCTGGGAGAAGAGACCAACCCCCACCTCACTACAACCTCCTGTCAGGCAGTTGTAGAGGGTGATAAGGTCTCCCCTCAGCCTCTTCTTCTCCAGGCTAAACAACCCCAGTTCCGTCAGCTGCTCCTCATCAGCCTTGTGCTCCAGACCCCTCACCAGCTTTGTTGCCTTTCTCTAGACACGCTCCAGCACCTCAATGTCCTTCTTGTAGTGAGGGGCCCAAAACTGAACACAGGATTTGAGGTGCGGCCTCGCCAGTGCCAAGTACAGGGGGAGGATGACTTCTGTGCTCCTGCTGGCCACGCAATTCCTGATACAAGCCAGGATGCTCTTGGCTATCTCGGCCACCTGGGCACACTGCTGGCTCGTGTTTAGCTGGCTGTCAGCCAGCATCCCCAGATCCTCTCTGCCAGACAGCTTTCCAACCACTCTTCCCCAAGCCTGGAGCATTCCATGGGGTTTTTGTGACCCAAGTGCAGGACCTGGCACTGGGCCTTGTTGAATCTCATACAGTTGGCCACAGCCCATCGATCCAGCCTGTCCAGGTCCCTCTGCAGAGCCTTCCTACCCTCGAGCAGGTCAGCCCTCCTGCCCAATTTGGTGTCATCTGCAAGCTTACTGAGGGTGCACTTGTTCCCCTCATCCAGATCACTGATAAAGATATTAAACGAGACTGGCCCCAGCACTGAGCCCTGTGGAACACTGCTTGTGACTGGCTGCCAACTGGATTTAACTCCATTCACCACCACCCTTTGGGCCCGGCCAGCCAGTTTTCTACCCAGTGAAGAGTGCACCTAAGCCATGAGCTGCCAGCTTCTCCAGGAGAATGCTGTGGGAAACTGTCTTTAGGCTTTGCTGAAGTCCAGGTAGAGAACATCCACAGCCTTTCCCTCATCCACCAGGTGGGTCACCTGGTCATAGAAGGAGATCAGGTTGGTCAGGCAGGACCTGCCTTTCATGAACCCATGCTGGCTGGGCCTGATCCCCTGGTTGTCCTGCACATGCCTGGTGAGCGTACTCAGGATGAACCATTCCATAACCTTCCTGGTATCGAGGTCAGGCTGACAGGCCTGTAGTTCCCCGGATCCTCCTTCTGGCCCTTGTAGCTGAGTGTCAGTATGTAGATGTAAGCACTATTTCCCATGTAAAATGCCAGGGGAAGTTTCCTGTAAGGAAGCCTAACATAAAAGGTTACCCTAAAACTATTTCTGAAAAATAGATGAACAAAAATCTGATCCTGATCACTTGCTGTTGTCCCATCAATCACTTGACTGATCTGTTGGACGGAGCTGGGAGTGGAGTTGGTTTTGTTTTTCTCCGCCCATCAAGACCAGAGGACAAAGTTTGCTCCATAACGTGACAGTGTGGCATAGCTTCTCAGCATGTTGGCATCTATATTAAAATTAGTTTAAGGGTTGCCACCCCAACTGCCTGTTCCTGCTTCCTCACCTTCACCACATGTGTGGATACAGCTCTTTGTTGGAGGTCAGCCTGGGAAGTGGACAACTGAAAAGATCAGAGCTTCAGAATTCCCAGAAAAGGGTTATTTTTAACCGGGAGGATTTCAGTGCTGTAGTTTACAGTGCAGCTCCAAATGCATCTATTGGAGCAGCTGAGTGGGGTGATAAAACTGCAGCGAGGGGACAAATATGAATAAAGTGTGACCATACTATGCCAGCTTCCTTACTGAAACCGCTGTGACATGTTACAGCAGGTTTATGCTGGTGAAATTTCAGTTGCAGTTCAGGGAATCTGTTTTGCAGGAGAAGAAATGTATACATCTGAACATGCATCTTAACATCTAAAGAAGGGGCCAACTTGCACCTGTTTTGTGTTAATGTGCTAGCCATAAACTGTAATACTAAAATCTCAGTAGGTTTCTGCATGTTGATTTTCCTTTTAAGTGTTTGTCCAGGAATGTTTCCTACAAGTCCTGTTAGTTCACTGTCAGGCTTTTAAAATTCTTAAGCTATATCCTATGGCAGAGATCTCTAATTAGCAGCCTCCGGCACTGGGGAGCACCCTGTTCCCTGTTCTCAAACACTATGTGCACATGGCAGTTGGAAGGGGACCAGGAGGAATAGTGTGCTGGGAAATGCTCACTGCCACAGATCTGAACGCCTTAAAAAAGATTTCTAGGCCCCTCTAGCAGTATAATCAGACTGCCAGTTCACCTATCTGTTAATGAGCTCTGCAGTAATCTTGCAAATGTGTAAAACTGTTAGTATATCTTGTTACACACTATGTTACGTTATACGATAGTATATCTGTGACATCTGTCTCTGTTCTTTTCTGATGTTAAAGATGTGTGTGTGAACAGGAGCATGTTTTCCCTCACTGCTGAGTCACTGCTGGAAATGAGTATTTTCATGACTCTGACAAGAGTTGTGTGTGTATGCATGTGTTCTTGTGCTGCGGTGAATTAGATTTAAGGCTTTGAAACAGCAATAAAGCGTTAATAGTTGAGAAAATGGAGGGGGGGAAAAATATCGGATCTGCCAACTTTTTTTATGAGCAGACTTGAGCTTTGCTGTGCGACTTAAAGAAATGTGTTTTCCTGGCAATGATATATGCTTGCACCTGGAAGTGACTGTGTGGCACTTAACTATAAGAATAGAAGATGCAGTATTTTCTATGATAACTTTTTCTAACTTAATTAGGACTTGTTTTGCTTGGGAGAAATAATCATGTAAATAAATATTTTTTTTAAACTTCCTTGAAAAGACTGGGAAGATATGGATTCTGATGAAGACATCGGCTCTGAAGAAGAGATGGAAAGCGTGGGAGAAGAAGAGGAGGAGGAGCAGGCAGAAGCTGAAAGCACGCCTGCTGTTGGGGCTATACCAGTCACAGACTGCTTGTTCTGTCCCCATCATTCAAGATCTCTCACGAAAAATGTGGCACATATGACAAAAGCTCACAGTTTCTTCATTCCGGACATAGAGTACCTTGTGGATCTCAGAGGACTAATCAAGTACCTGGGTATGCCTTGTAAACGTTCTCTGATTTTTCATCAGGATAACTATATACTGTTATTGCTTATTTTCCCTTGGATATGACTTAAAATGTTTTGTGGGGGGGGGGTTGTGTAAAATCGGAGTGCTGTCTAGTTCAGTATTTTGATGATGAACAGGACCATAGGCTTTCTGGTGGGACAGAGAGAAAACCCCACTGAGCAAATGTGTGCTCAGGTACCCTCTATGTTTCACGTAGCTGTCTGAAAGTTGTTCAGCTAACATGAAATTTAGGACAAAACTCTATTGCTAAAGTGTGCATATCAACCGTGTTATCCTGCTAACGAGTTGCAAGTATTTGCCTCATGGGTTTACAATACTTGTGAGAGAGCTAAAAGCTGGAAAAAAAAAATTTATCTTCCTTGGAAGTCTACAAATAATGAGAATAAATTAATTTTGGAGTATCAGATAGAAAACTGTATTGGAAGTATGAATTTTGTTATTGAGAATACATAATGATTCGTACCCTGTCATGTGAAATCTTCAATGCACAGACTTGCTGCTGATGGAGCCCTGTGGTCAAGGCATAGGAGCAGTGGGGCTTCTCTGGAAATGACGGGCTCTTCCTCAGTCTCTGCCTGCAAGCTGGGAAGCCGGCATCACACAAATGTTAATTATTGACTAGGGAGGCTCTATTCAGACCAATAGAAGTGTCAATGTTTTCTGCAGGAGAGAAAGTTGGCGTTGGGAAAATCTGCATCTGGTGCAATGAAAAAGGAAAATCCTTCTACTCTACAGAAGCGGTACAGGCTCACATGAATGATAAAAGCCACTGCAAACTCTTTACAGATGGAGATGCTGCCCTGGAATTTGCAGACTTCTATGATTTTAGGTGAGGATGCTTTTCTTTGAGTGGAGCACAGATGAGGATGGACAAAAGAACAGTTGAATATTACATCAGAAACCACTGTTCATTCTTAAAATTTAGTCCTGTTTCTGGTTCTGATGCATATCTTGTGTAGCTGGTTCCCCACTTTTCTAGGTAAGCATAACAACACGATCGGTTCTCCTCTCCTGTGACCACTAATACCAGTCCTACATGAAAGTGTACTTTGAATTCTGTTTTGTATGTTTGCTGTTAGTGCATTTAGATTTCAGTGCACCAGCAAAGACCGTAAAAGGGCATAATGTCTCTGCCATTACCTTTTAGGCAGATTCTGGGCTTAATACACACTGTGGATTTATTTATTTTTTTTTTTTAAGTAGCCTGGAGTTAAACAGGACTGCTGTGATTTAGAGGCCTCTTGTTGAACTTCCTGTAGCCTAAGCTGTGTTCAGTTTGGTCAGACATGCCTCCTATTATGGTGACAGGTGGATTTAGTGGAGCACTCGTTCAGTAGCTGTGCGGAGCTGGTGGGCTGCACAGTGGTGGCTTTTCACCGTAAGTCACTGTTAAGTGTGCAGCAGCAGAACTGCACTGAGCTGTAGAACCGGGTGAAGGAAGGGTGGTCCTTGCCTTCAGCCTCTGCTCAGGGCAGGGCAGTTCTGGGAAGAACTCTCAACCCAGGCTAGGTGAAACGTGCTGTTGTTTGTGGCTTGCTGTAGCCATGCATGGCAGTTCTTTTGTGTAGTGGGTCTGGATAGCTGTGGCTGCTCACCCTGTACGAGCCGTGCACTGCTACTCTTCCACAGGAGCAGTTACCCCGATCACAAGGATGGGGAAGATGTGGAGGTGCCTGGAGAGCGCCCAGCAGAGAGAGAGTTGGATTATGATGATGACACCATGGAGCTGATCCTTCCTTCAGGTAGGCATGGGATTAGTGTTACAATGCACTTTCTCTGCATTTCTCGTAGCTGCAGCCATTACTTGCAGCATAGGTCATCGTTGTAAATTTTTCCTTTGGCAAGGGAGAAAGTAATTTTCCATCTCTGTGTCTTTGGGGTTTTGTCCTCGCCTTCCATTATTTTCACTATCAAGCACTATGATTCTATATGTGGACTGAAGCAGGGGGTTCCTTTGCCCACATTACCTCTTCATTAACATGTGACTCTCATGGTATACTCCAAGAGTTCCCATATCTTGTTTTAATGCAACTTGGAGAGGCTATAGCTTAGGTTATCTAGTGTATGGATTTTTTGCAGTGAGGCAGCTGGTAACTAATTTACTAAACTAGTTCAGTAAAATTAATTTATTTAAACAACCTTACTGTTGCCTTGTACAGCATTTGGCACTCTTGCACACTTTTTTTTTTTTTGTTTTGGTGGGGGTTTTTTGTATGAGGGGACCTCAGCCCTTTCATTCTGAGAAGTGCTGCCAACTGTGCAGTTACAGAAGATTTCCTGAATATCAGCAGGTTACTTCCCTGGTTGCTTGAAACAGCATTACCTCTCTGCTCATTCCCCTAATTACAGTTTTCATTTCTGATAACTGCCTGTTTGTTATCTGAATTCAGGCTCTCTTGAACAGCAGCTCTCTCTTTTTTTTTTTTTTTTTTTTTTTTTTTTTCCTTCAAGTTAGAGTGCAGTACAGCAGCTCTTACAGTAATTACATTGAGTTCCTAATATTCCTAAATTTTTTGAAGGCCTTTTAAAAGCATTTCTCAGCATAAGGAGTTTTCCACAGTTTTCCCAATACGCTCAAATACTCCGTTGCAGAAGCTGCTTCATTATGTGTAATACGATGTCCCCTCCTCTGAACAGGTGCGAGGGTGGGTCATCGTTCTTTAATGAGATACTACAAGCAACGGTTTGGTCTGTCAAGAACAGTGGCTGTTGCGAAAAACAAGAAAGCAGTGGGTCGGGTGTTACAGCAGTACAGAGCTTTGGGCTGGACCAGTCAGACAGGTAAGTGACAATGTGAGGTTTCTGCAGAGGAGGAGGAGGTTGTAGGATGTCATCACTCTAAATTAAATAGGTTGAGTTTGTTTTACATTTGTGGGGTTTTATGCAGTAGTTTGTCTTCTACTCGGTTCCCTTTCATTCCTGACATCCAAGCAGAATAAGTTACAGGAAGCTGTGTCCAAAATCCCTTGCAGCTTCTGTGCAAGCCCTCCAGTTCATTAGCGTGCATGTTTGTGTATTTGGTGACTTCCTAAGATGTGTTGGTTTCTGCCTGTCAAAACCATTACTCTTGCTATTTAGTTAACGTAACATAAACTGTCCTTTGACAGTGAGGATACTTTTCCAGTTGGGGAGCAGTGACGTGATCTGTAACTGCTTCTGAAATAAAAGAATCGCACGTTGGAATGCAAAGCAACCTTTTCCCTTAAGTCATGGGGGAACACAGAGGGAACTGGCCTTTCCCAAGAGAGAAGTGGAAAGAAGCATGCCAGTATGGGAAGGAAAACATATAGCTAACTGCTGATGTAAAAGGCCAGCCAGGCTGGTTTGCATGCAGGTAGTAAGTAAGCTTACAGCCATTTATCCCTCTTTCTCTTCCTCCTCTCTCCCTGAAGGGGCGGTCTTTGCTCAGCAGCGCGATATGCAGTACCTGCAGAGGATGAAGTCAAAGTGGATGCTCAAGACAGGAATGAGTAACAATGCTACAAAGCAGATGCATTTCCGGGTGCAAGTCAGATTCTGAGTCCCCAAGAGAGCTGCATGCAACTGGTTTTGGGAAGGGACTTTTAATGGTTTCTGGGCCAAGGGTTCTGTTACTAAAACGGACTTGTACCTATCGAATGGGGCTGTGTATGCTGGTGTGCCTTCCTGTCTGTGAGAAGAAGAGTGGGGAGCTTGTCCTTCTGGTGAAATGATGGTTGGCCTAACTTAAAAAATAAAATATCTTGAATGGAGTATGTGGCAAAGTAGTCATGGCTATGAATAAAGATGCATGTGGAGTCTTGCTGCCCATCTTTGTGCAATCCACTTCCGTGGGGCAGCTGACATTGTCATTTGTGTGAATATCTTCAGCTTCCAATTCTGCAGCGTGGCTGAGGCCAAGTGAAGATGTTAGATCTAGTAGCCTGAGATGGAGTGTTGTGAAGGTTTTCACTTAAGTCAGCTGGGTGGTTTGGACTTCTAGCTGGCACTACTGAGGTGAAAAGTTGAGAGCAGAGATTCTGGGAGGGTTAAGTGATGTTGTTAGAAGAAGTGCGCTGATGGAAAACATAACCCCAGAATTAATGTTGTCCTCAGTTGACTGTACGTGCTTAATGCTGCAGCTCAGGGCTGGATTAATAATGTACAGGGCAGTTGTTTTATGTTGAATTTAATGAATTTTCATTACCTAAAAACTGCTCAAAATTACTATAACATTCAGATGAATGTCAATCAAAACTTCTGATGATCTGTTAAAGATTTCCTGATTAAAACTCTGAAGCTAACTAGTGATGATGGCTTTTCTTGTTCCCATTGAGTACTGGTGTTTCGTATGATCTCACTGAAGGAAAGTGACCCGAGGGGTGTGCTGGCTCGAGTGGAGGCACGCTCTCCCGCTTAAGCAGGTACAGAGAAAACCTGCTTGTTAAAGAGCTGAGGCAGCCGGTCCTGGTGTTAAAAGCTTCCATGACCTTACCAGTTCTTCTGGCCTTCGCGTAAGGCGGTGGGCACTTCCAGACAAAGCTAGCTCACGAAGCCCTCACGAAGCAGTCGTGTGCTGGACACCGTGGGTGCACGCCACAGGCAAATTGCTGTTTGTTTGCCCGTCCACTCATTGTGGAGGCGGCTGCAGCCGCTTGCAGTCAAGTTGCACTTCCGCGGTTTAGGATTGCTCTGGGTTCCCTAATAGTGGCTTTCGTTGGCATGATTTTTATAGAAGTTTTCTTCCTCTCCTGTGAATGGTGTGTGTGTAATATCCCTGGGAAGGGTAGGGGGAGATTTTGTCAGTTAACATTGTATTTTGACCTCTTAAAATAATCCACTGAAGTTTGCCTAAGAAGTAAGTTCAGAAAAAGTCGTACTGTTGGCACATCAGCGCTGCAGAAAGAGTGCTGTGTTTATGGGACTCTTAGGAAAGTGATCATTTCACAACGGAGGCGCATGCGATTTATTTTTGTTTTGTGGATTTTTCTGTGGTGGAGTGTCTTGTGGTTTTTCTGGGTTTTTCTTCTTTTTTTAGTAAGTTCCGTTGCCTTGGAAGTTTTTTTGCTGTTCCTGCTTTTACTGAGAAGACAGAACTTGATCAGTAATGCCAGCTATAGATTTGATGCAGCATTTACAAAGTCAAGTGACTAATACATTTTTAAAAGTACAGATTTGAGGGAAGGGAAAACTGAAGCAGAGAGAATTTTAAAGAAAGCCTGTGTTCATATCCGAATTCTTAACCTAAAGCTGGGTTGATAAATGAGTACCTCCTTTTTCCTGGCAACCAGAATCTTTGCCCGTATAAGTCAGCAGCGAGCATCAAGGCGTTATTCAGTCTGGAGCTTTTGGAAGACACTGGTGGAATATCCAAAACTTACATTAAGGACAGGACAGTTGTCCTGGAAGAGTCTTGGGCATAACCTGGTAGAGTTGCCAAAGTCCTAAAGGTCAATGTTCAAGGAGTCTTGGCAGTGAAGGCAGAAATAGGAGGAGATAACTGACCCAATGTCAGATGACCTTGGGTCCGTAAGGTTCAGGCTGAAGGTGCATGGAGTTTGCTGTCTCCTCAACATGAAAGGGCAACCAAAGGAAACCCCTGTTCCCTGTGCGAGTTTGCTCAAGGAGCCCACTCCTTATGAAAAGATGGGGATTGCCTGAATTTCCTGAACAGTCTAGTTCAGAAAGAAATGCAAGTAAGCAAAAATGAAAATTGGTGGTCATTTGGCAAGACAGGGGAAGCTGAAGGAGGCAATTTGTGTAGTATGCACCTATGAGTCTGCCCTATACGTCTCACTGCAGTTTAGTCAGAAGAAAATGGAGGAGGGGTATGGAAACCTACTGGTATTTTAAAGGAAGAGTTTTAACTCTAAGCTGAAAATGGGTACCTTGGAAAACCAGCAGAGGGCATAGGAAAGCTTTTCGCAGAATTGTGTTTACTATGAAAATAAATAAAGTCTAGTAAGGGTACATTCATGTGGAATACCGGTAGGGTGAGGACGCAACGCTCACCACTAAAATGAGCTAAGATTAGCCTTAGACTTCTGCGTGATGAATTGCTATTAATGTTTTTCTGTAGGTCCAGGGAGAGCACTGCTAGCAAAGGGTAGCAAGAAAAAGTGTGCGGATTGTCTACAGGGTTCAGCCACAGTGCTGCAGTCTGCACAGCTTGTGGGTAACTCCGGCTATGTCAAAGCATCTGAGGGTATTTTTATTAAACGGGCTTCACAGCGTTACAGATCAGTCTTTTACCGCCCTAGCCTAAATCCTAAAGATTGTAAGAAGGATAGCCGAGGGCAGTGTGTTGTTTCCTAAAGGAATTCCGAATGATGATGGTTCCCATCTAGGAGCTGTGTTTCCAGCTACGACCTAGCCTTGCACTCGTGCTCCCCTGCTCTGACCTTGTGTCTTCTGGATCTTACGATCAGAACGAGAAGAAAGTAAAGTCTGGAGGCAACCAAGTAGATTTGAGATGGTCTCTGGATACAGCGGGTGCTCTGGGGCAAGAATTGCCCGGTGCGATTGTAATTCAGTGGGTGTGCTGTTCCCAGAAGAGGAGATGATCCCTTCTCAAGCTGGTGCATCCCTAGTAAGAAGCACAGAAAAGGTACCCCGTTTTGGACAAGGCTGGGGTTCTGTCTGCCGGTCCATCCAGTAACAGCTGAAGCGGTCCTGATGCTGTGTCAGGCGTTGCCGAATGCATCAGCAGAATGAAAGAATTGGTGAAGCTGATAAGACTACATCTGCCGTCTCGTTTTGAAGTAGTTCTTCTGGTTTGTACACTTCCAAGTTACCTAAAAGCAACCCAAGGGAAAAAAATATATACCCATTATCTGGAAGGGATAGGCTAGGAAAGAGAGGGAAGCATCTGGGATGTAGAGTGGCAGAGACACAGGAGAGTCAGACATGTAAAACATCCTACCAGCTTATTATGCTGGAGCTGCAAGCCAACAAGTAAAGATCTCTTTAAAGTGAGCGCTCCCTTTAGAAGTGCACTATCGATCCCTGATTGGTTTCCATAAGGTGGAGGGCCTGAAATGTAAAGGAGTTGGCCTGTGTCCCAGATAACATCTGAGGTTTGGGGGGCATCTGAGTGAGATTCTTTGCTACAACTTTTAAGAGTTATTTTTGATCTGTTGAAACAGAGGTGTCCTGTGCTAATGGGCTTCATCTGCTGAGGAGTTTGGTCATCTTCCTCCACGCTATCTGCATAAAGCTGCTGGTGGAAAACTGCCCTGCAGAGACCCAAGTGGGTTTATACTATTACGAGCTGTAATAGATACGAGGTTAGAGAGAAGCTTTAGGGCACATCTCACTGAAAATCAAAAATATATCTTAAAAGCTTTGAATCTTAGTGGTTAATTGCTTTATTCCAACTTATCACCATCCCGCAGCTGGAGAACAGTAGTCACCAGACTGTCATCAAATCCTGAGTCCCCAGCAGTAGGCAGAGCTTGGGTAGTTAAGATGACCAAACTGATGGCACGTCATGTGTCAGAGCAAGCCAAACCACCTCTTTTTCAGGAACCTGACCCAGAGGACATTTCTGTCGTCTCTCCCACTGCACCCCAGGCTGCCCTGCGTCAGACGCAGCAGCCGGCGCTTCAGGAGCAATGGAAGCAGTAACAGGAGACCCATAGCTGGCTTTGTGTTAAGGATTTCTGCAGGCGTCTAGGGCAACAGACTAAAAGCAGAGTAATAAATGCTAGCTGAGCCAGGAAGGGAGTCAGAATCGCTCTAAAAGAAGTCAGCACTTCCCAGTGTAAAGTTCTGTGACTCTTCCCAAAAGCAAAAAGGGATCGTTAAACAGGTTCTTAAATAATGGCATTACCAAACAAACATCTATGTCTTTGTACAGTTCTCTGATGCAAGCAGAAGTGTTGTCTCACAGTGAGACATATTTTCTGCCATTCATTACACTTGTGTTGGAGTTTTATTTGCTTCCCACTTCATTGGATTTATTTTGTCAACTTTTTTATCTTTGCCAAGAATTTGCAGTGATAAATTCCATAACCTTGGGTATGGAAGTAAGACGTTTGCTCCTCTGCATCATGTGTTAATACACAAAAGTGAGCGTGTACCAGGATTCAGAAGTAGTGCACACTGACATCATCAGATGACCTCCTATCTTAACATTCCTTTCTTGAAGGATCTTCAGGAAACAGGTCTGGGTAGGAATTGCTGACAATCAATAACCTGAATAACAGAACAGCAAATTCTATTGGTTAAAGAGGGGAAAAAAAGACAATATCTACATTTTTTTACAAGCTCTAGAGGCCACAAAGAATAACCTAATGTTTTACAAAATGAAATTTGTAGCAAGATACATTTCTCCTTGGAACAGTTCTTTCCTTATTCTGCCTGCTCAATGAGAATATTTTTTTTATTTAATAATTAAAGCATGCCTGGAAGATCTGGCCAGGAATGTACAGAACTAAGTGGCTCGGAGAATAGTCGCCAGACCCATAGAAGTTGCTTTTCTACAACAAATGGGTAAACCAAGCACCTCGGATGCGTAAGAAGAGTGCTGCGGGATAGGCTGGCACTCAGCTCTCAGGACCTTTTCCAGCAAGCCAGGAAGGAAGAAGGAGCCTTCCTGAGTGTGCAGCCTGTGGCGCATCAGCTGCAGAGCTCCAGGGGGGATTCCAGCCTCTGCAGCACGCTCATGTCAGGCTCTGCAACATGCACAGCCGCAGCCCCAAACACCAGCTGAGGCCCGAGCTTGGTGTCCTTGCCTCGGTTTCCTCTGTTGTTTGTGGCTCTTTTAAGCTAGAAAAGAGGGCGTGCTTGTAAACCTCAAGGCCAATTCGCCTTACATCACTCCACTTCAACCAAATCCCGCCACGCAAAAACAATTTCACATTTCCTATCCCTGCCAATGCCTGTTAATGATCTGGCAAGGTTTATTCAGTCACCTACAGATATGTTGGCTGCTTTTCTGGCTTGGGTAGCTTTCCACCCTTAAATTTCCGTTCTTTACAGACATGAAAGCAATCTGGCTTTTCTTGAGCAAGATCTGCTTTTGGTCTCACACAGTCCTGCTACACTAACCACCACTAACGCCTTAACAGGTAGGGCAACTCTGTGTCTGCTTACATTATATATTTATACTGAAAATCTTGATAAAATATTCACTGAAGTGTTCTAAAATCCAGATGTTTTCTGACATCTTTCATAGGTGCAGTCAGACCTAGCTTACTTAATTCCCTGCAATCATGGTATTTCAATAAATCCTGCCGTTCAAGTCGCCATATTTTAACTAAACTGTACTGATGAATTGCACGCACTCAAAATACAGCAGATGAAGAGTTGTTTCAAGGTTTTTTTCCACCAAGTGTTAAGCAATACCAGCTGAAATTGCCTTAAACTAGCCACAGGTGAGGGATAAACCTGGACTGTTATTTTTATTCAGATGATGGATGGTAATTTGGTCCCACATCCAACTGCCTGGGAAATGGCAGCATCTTTCTTCATCTTTAATGTAAGACACTTGCCAGCTGCATCTGCTTTCCTGCTGGTAGAAGGTTTGTTGTCCCACAGAGAAGGGAAAAGTGACCTGTAAAGTGCAGAGCTCTGTCTGTCGTCCTTGAATGCTTTCGGGATTGGCTGATCGGTGTCAATAGGAGCCCCATAGTTCATCGTACAGTCTATTTTTGTTTGCTTACTCGACTGCTCAGCTCAGCTGTGCCTGCCCTAGCTGCACGAGAGAGCAGGTTACGCTTAAGTTTGTCCTTGACTCTTCCAACATCTAAGTCACTGTGGTCTTTCCTGCAATGCAGTTCCTGACAGAAATCCAGCATTTTATAGGAGAGGGGAGGAGCAGTGCAATCGTGGCTTAGTCCCGCTGCCACTTAGAGAGCACAAAGTGAGGATTAGGCGGCTCAGCCATGGCCACGCATTCCCCAGCAAGGAGCTACCAAGGACTAATCAATGGGATCTGGTGCAACATCTCCCCTTGCCCCAGGGTCTGGGCACCCATCTTCAGCTGTAATCTGAAGCAGAGAGTCCTCTCCTGAGAGGAGGCGCTTTCCAGATAACTGGCCAGAACCGATTTGGACGTTAAAGTGCTTGCAGGAGGGTGCCTACTTCTTAATTAATAGGCTGGCTGTTCAAACTCTTTGTTACTAGGCAGTTAAATATAGAAATCAACCAGATGCCTTTGAAGTTTTATTTTAAATGACTCGGTCTTTTGGCCCCATGAATCATCCATTTTTTTCTGCACTGTGGCGTAGCTCCAATAAGCGATCCCAGCACAGCCATTAGGAATAGCTGAGGTACTTTGGGCGGGATTGCAGCCAGCGCTGTACGTGCATACCTGAGTTACTCAGGGTCGTATTTACAGGAAATCAGTGCCAGAAGCTGCAGTCAGCCCACCTCAAATATTTATCATGTCTCAACGGCAAGATCACTCGGACTTAGGAGGTCACCAAGCATTGAATAGTTTGGAAATCCACCTGTTCTTGCTGATGGTTAGGTACCCTTGCACTGTGCACTTCTGCTGCTGCTGCTTGGATCACCTTGTTTCTAGGGCATCTCAGGCTGGCTAGCCCTCAAGCAGAGTAGCCCCAAGCCTATGCTTTGTTCCTTGACACCAGCCCTGTGAGGAGGTTGAACTCCAAGTAAAGTAAAAGAAACCCCTTGATAACTCTAGCAAACAGGCAAAGGAAATCCAATAGCAAAGTAACTTTTTACATGTTTTCCTTCCTGCAGTTTGTGTCAGGAGCGGATCACAGCTCACATTCTCACGTGCTCACTTAAGCGAGGCATTCTAGCATGCAGGCTCTTGAACTTCCAAGCCCATTTATATGCCTGCCTGTGACAGCTGCAGCTATTAACAGCAAATCATTCAAGCAGAGAGAATAAATAAATCCTCTGTTATTCTGTATAATATTTTACCGGCTCATTGATTGTGAGGAAATAATGCCGTTTTGACTGGCTAGGTTGTCTGACATCCAGTGGCAAGTGCAAGAAATCACCGTGCCTAGGACTGAAGGTCATACGAACGCATGAAATCACGTCAGGAGCATCCATCTTAACTGTGCCCCACCTGCCCACATGGCCAGTAGCTCTTACAAACAGTTTTCCCATAGGTCTTTCAAACCTTGACACAAAAAAATATCATAAAAAGATTAAAAAGCAATGGTTGCCTTGATATACTCGATCAGATCCCGCTCTGTGTTTTTGTTTAAAAGCAACATTATGAGAGCAGTTTATGGGCTTTCCTCCCTCATGAGCATTCCATTCTTGCTAAGACCTTGCACCTTGAATAAATCTGTGCTTCTCAGGGTTTTATGGCGTACCAGTTACACCTCGGATGCTTCCGAGGTCTGCGTGACCAAGGCATTCATTCCTCTTCCCTACTGTCTCAAAGGGAATCTCTGGAGAATATTCTCAGGAATACACACATCTTTATCTTCCCTCTTTTAGTTCATGAGTTGCCTAACAGCACCTCTCAAGGTTATCAGAGCAAAAAATGACATCTGCAGCACAGCTTAAAGGGTTTGGAGGAAAGGAAAGAAGTAGTATGATAAGGGGAGGAGATTTTGTGCAGTCCAAGACCCCTGCCTGCTGAATGTGTAAAGGTTTGCAGTCTGCAAGAAAAAGAGTCCTGATGGATCTTCAGAGGATAATATTTACAGAGCAGCTGCTTAATGTTCTAAAAGTCTATTGAAGACATAGCTGAGCTATTCCTATAGACTAACCAAATGCTTCAGAAAAATATGAACTGTACCCACTTCAGACTTTTCCAGCTATGGAATTGGTGACTGGTTCTCAAGTAGATGCAATTTATTTGATTTAGTTCCTTTTTAACTTCTTTGCTTCTCTTATTTCTTAGTTGTCACATACACAGGGCTTTTGCTTTTTGTCTCTGTACTGTGCTACGACTAACTATTTTATGGAGCCATTGAAGAGTAAACTGGAACTCCTTCATTAATACAACAGCATCAATTTATGAACGAGTATCCGGCAAGTTTCGAAAGACTGCCTTCCTTTTTGGCCAAGGTGATGATATTGCAAAAAGCCTCAGCATTCTTGCACTTCTCTTCATCCTCCTATCTGACGTGCCCTTGCTGGAGTACAGCTACAGATCAAGGTTACAGCAAGGAAGAGGTAAATGTACCCAGACTGAAGGAAAAATAAATCTTGCAGGAGCGACTCAAGGTCTCTTCTACAGCTTGGAGGGCCACACAACGCTCGGAATGTTCTCCCCAGAAGCTTAGCTCCGACTCCAGCTGATCTTTGAGGTGGGCATAACATAATTTGTACTATTTACAAGCAGGATTTTAGTTGCTCAATACCTTTGGTTAACATGGGATGTGCTAGCACCTGATTGCTTTCCTCTTCCTGCTGCCCATTGTCTGCATAAGTCCTGTATTTGGAGACTAAAATACAGAGAAGCCCTGCTGATTCGCTCATCGAGTCAGTCCCTCGGGCAGCAATCTCTAAGCTTACTTCCAACAATGTCTCCTATCCATTCAGTTATGGAAGATACTCATCTTTCCAAGGACCCAGTACGTTCAGAATGTCTTCAAAAGGGACAAACCATTACTTGCTTTTTCTATAGTTGAGTTCAGTGCCTCACTTGGAGACAGAACGTGCTTTCTTACGTCCAAAAATTTGTTACAGTTTTGACCAGAGGCGTAAAACTTTAGAGGTAGCACACCTGCCTCACAGAAAATGCCAACTTCTGTCCACGTGCAATAGCAAACACACAAGATGCCTTGAAGTCAAATATAGCCCACAACAGCAACAAGAGGACAGGGCAGACTATTACTTTTTGTGATACAGTGGTCTGTAGTACAGCTATTAGAAAGCAAACCCGTTTCTGTTGCAGGGGTAAGTTCTCTCCAGAAGTCAACCACTACAAAGTGAACCACTGTCAGCTGACTGGAAGCAGCTCAGTCCAGCTTATTGGGAGCCTAAGAGCTTCTGTGCCGTACCTTGACAGCTTTCACCGAAATCCAGCTTCCACCACAGCCCGTTAGCTGCAGAGTGTCTGTGTGAGAGGGAAAATGCTCTCTTCTGCAGCCCTGGCAAAAACCTGATGCACCCGGTGGAGCTAAGGGGCTTGCATAGGAAATCCCAGCTCTGCTTCCAACCCAGGCACGTGCATTGCACATGCAGTGGGAGAATCCAGTGGAGGGTGCTGCCAAATGCTGGACCTCTTGGGTCTCAGTTCGTTGTGCTGAAAGCAGAAAGTAAAAGATCTGACTTTCCTCAGCCTGTCCTGGAAAACAACGCTGAGTCGTGAGCAAACATTTTGATAAGGGAAAATTTTCCCTGAGAGCCCTGAGGTAAGCAGGTAAAAAGAGGGGCTGGGGCAAAACACGCAAGGAAAGAAACACAGCTGGAAAAAACCAGTTCTGTGCACTGTGGTGAAAGACCCCCTCACCTTTGTTTATTCGAGGTGACTGCATTTGTGCCAAGCAGAGGGACATGGCCGGGACTTCAGGCCAGCCGCAGTGCCCGTCTCAGCTGACATGTCGGTGTTACTCTGGACATGGGAGTCCTCGACTGACAGACCAAACTGTTTGCTGCTGTAACAGAAAACCAATCTTCAGTAAGTAGTATCAAGACGGGTGTTTCAGAAAACACGGACACCAGTGGTGATGCCAGCCTGGCAAACAATGCCGGCAGGACTCTTGAGGACAGAGTCTCCTCTCTGCTTTCACTAGGGTGTTCGCCCTGGAACTACTTCCAGCTTGCCCTCACATGGGTGACGAACCGGGCAGATGGCATGCGGGGGCAAGTGGATGAAGAGTTTCACAAGTGTTAAGAGCGGCCTTGTTACGTTTCCCCGAGCTGGTGCTTCGCGCGAGCCGAATGCTTCTAATGTTAGCTCAGGCACCATATGGGTGGGAAGTGCTGAGGCTTCCTGCAGGGAGCTGGAGGAACGCGCTTTCGGTGGCTCGCCCGCTCCCCCTGGCATCCGCTCCTCGTCCCACACGCCGTCTCTCCGTCTGCCCCGCTCTGCTTCCACCCCTACAGCCTGTCCACAACCACATATAGGCGCTAGCTGAGCGTCAAGCCCTTAGGATTTTCAGCCAAGAGGAAACAAGGGTAGCCTTTGTGTTCCAAGCAGAGCTGTGTGCAAGGTCAGAGGAATAGCAAACTGGACCTGATGGTCCAGATCCAGTAGTCACAAATCCTGTGTAATCGTAAAGGGAATGACAGCCTCTCTGTCCAGCGCGCCTTCCCCAGCTCCCAGCTGAACTGCGACAGCTTTTATGACCTTTTTTCCTTTTTATCTCCTTTCAGTACTGTCATCTCGTATGATTGAATAGGAGTCAGCAGTGTCACTGTACGAGGTCTAGGTAGCTCAGTGGTATAGCATATGCTGATTCACCTAGGCTTGCTTTTTTATTTGGTTTCTAAATGTGGAAGTCCAGCTCATCAGCATACAGAGCTTTATTAACAATATTCATGAGATGAAGTTTTTATCTCACTTGGAGGCACATTCTGTAAGTGATGATGAATTTTAAAATGTTCATATTGAGAAGATAGCCCTGTAAATCAAAACCTTTTTTGCATATTATTAGCATGATTAAACAAGCCCAAAGCAGCTAATGCCTGAATGGAGGAAGAGCAGCAAGCCGGACATTGAGAGTGACGCTGATCCAGCTGATCAACACAAATTATTTGTGAATGAGAATTGTGCCAAATACCTTAGCACAGCAGGCACAATGTTGTGGACTGAGTGCCTAGGTGTTCCCTTTTCCCAGTGCTGTTTCATATGTGCTGTACTCGCAATCCTTGACAGCATCTTCCATTATCTGGGCAGATAAGCAGGCTCCATACTCGGCAGTAGAGCTTTGTCCACTGCCTTAACTTCTCCTCTGCGTTGCTTCTAGAGGTGTAAGACTCTCTTGGGAAGGGGAAACCAAGAAGTACTGGGGAAATGGCTCCATCCAGACTAGGGCCTGGTTATCCTTAGGATGTACAGGAAATCCCCTCAAGCCCACTGAAAAGTCTGCTCTTCTGAGATCTGGTCTCAAGTCAAGAACAAAAGCCCAAGACATTTTGCGGCATTTTAGCAGCATTTTGCTTACTGATGGCTGCTTTTGGCAAGCAAACAGTCCTGGGAGAGTGACAGATAATGCAGAATGGCAAGAGACATGATCGTTGATCAACGGGGCTAAAATTAATATGTTAATCAGAAGAATCAGCCTCACATACTGAATTACATGTGATGTATATTTATGTGGAAAGTCTGTTCTTTACAAGCCCACAGGCTTAGTATGCAATTGGAGGAGTGCCAAGGCAAGGGAGAGGAATATTAATTTTCTTACTACAGTCTACTTTAAAGTGCATTGGCACTGCAGCTTGAACGATGAGTCCAAACTTCAGGTTTTGATTGTTTTCCTTTTAAATGGGAAGAACGCCATGCTCTTGTCTTAATGGAAAATCCTTCTGAACTTTGTATTCTTTCAAATACCTAACTGCAGCACTGGACTTGCAGGTTACCCAAGTAACCTGCTCAGCTGATGTGAGGTGAGCAGCAGACATTGCCTGCCTGAATTTCTCCAAGGCTTTTGATACCATTTCCCACAGCCTCCTCCTTGAGAAACTGATGCGTTACAGTCTGGACAAGGGCTCTGTGCGGTGGGTGGGGAGCTGGTTGACAGGCTGCACCCAGAGGGTGGTGGTGGTAAATAGCTCCTTTTCAAACTGACAACCCGTCACAAGTGGGGTCCCCCAGGGATCGATACTGGGCCCAACACTGTTTGATATCTTCATAAGTGATCTGGATGACGGGATCAAGTATATCCTGATTAAGTTTGCCAATGATACCAAACCGAGTGTGAAAGTGGATGCTTTGGAAGGGAGAGCCGCCCTGCAAGAAGACCTGGATAGGCTGGAAGAATGGGCTAACGAGAACCTTATGAAATTTAACAAGGACAAGTGTAAGGTCTTGCACCTGGGAAAACACAACCCAGGAGTGCAGCATAGACTGGGATCCACACGGCTGGAGAGCAGCTCTGTAGCAAGGGACCTGGGGGTCCTGGTGGACAACAAGCTTACTGTGAGTGAACAGTATGCTGCTGCAGCCAAGAAGGCCAACTGGATGATGGGCTGCATCAACAAGGGCATCAACAGTAGGGTTAAAGAGGTCATTATCCCACTCTATTCAGCGCTTGTCAGGCCACACCTGGAATACTGTGTACAGTTTTGGTCCCTACAATGCAAAAAAGATGTAGACAACCTACATCAACCTGGAGGGGGTCCAGAGAAGAGCCACAAAGATGATCCAGGGACTGGGAAGCCTGCCGTATGAGGACAGGCTGAGAGAAGGGGGTTTGTTCAGCCTTGAGAAAACAAGGCTTAGGGGAGACCGTATCACCATGTTCCACTATTTAAAGGGTGGCTACAAAGAAGGTGGAAGCTCCCTTTTTACGAGGAGTCAAGTGGAAAAGACAAGGGGTAATGGGTACTAGTTAATCCCAGGGAGATTCTGATTGGACACGAGGAAAATTTGTCATGATGAGAACAATCAGCCATTGGAGTAATCTCCCTAGGGAAGTGGTGGATTCCCCAACTTCGGACACTTTTAAGATTCGGCAGGACAGGGTGCTGGGGCATCTTGTCTAGACCATACTTTTTTCAAGAAAGGTTGGACCAGATGATCCTTCAGGTCCCTTCCAAACTGGTATACTATGATTCTATAAAGATACTAACACTTCCCTGGAGCTAAAGCAGTCCATGAATCTTTGTATTTAACCTTGATTCTCTTTTCCTCCTAGGTCTCCTACTCATGTTCTTACCCTACTCCAAAATGAGTATCTCACTCAGGCTTCTCATCTGTCTCTGAACTCACACAACTGCTCTACTGCTGCAGTTGTGCTTAAGACCATTTCCTTTTCTGCCACAGCTGCACAGTTCTCTTTCTCATCAATTCTTCCTTCGTATCTATTTGGTAACTGCAGGGTAAGCAGATGAAATCCTGGGGGTACCCTTTTGACTGAGTGGAGCAGTAAGGTTAGCTTCTTCCAAGCCTACCCAACAGGCTAAGTTGCATATTGTTGTTATTCATCTTGTCAATACCTGTCATAAAAATGGGAAGATGGTGGTCAAATGCCTGTATTAGGGAAAAATTAAGGGTACTAAAATATAAGTAGCTTACTATAAATAATTTTTGGTTCCCCTTCTGGTGTTTCCTGTGCAGGCTGAAAGTGGACTATTCAGCTAATGCTGACTTTGCCAGACTCTCACTAGCCTTCCTTAGAATCATAGAATCACTTTGGTTGGAAAAGACCTTTGAGATCATCGAGTCCAACCTTTAACCTAACCCTGACATCCCACCGCTAAACCATGTCCTTAAGCACGTCATCTATCCTTCTTTTAAATACCTCCAGGGAGGAGGAAGAAGAGGCCGACCCCCACCTCCCTACAGCCTCCTTTCAGGTAGCTGTAGAGGGCGATCAGGTCTCCCCTCAGCCTCCTCTTCTCCAGACTAAACAACCCCAGTTCCCTCAGCCGTTCCTCGTATGACTTGTGCTCCAGACCCCTCACCAGCTTGGTTGCTCTCCTCTGGACATGCTCCAGCAATGCAACATCCTTCTTGTAGTGAGGGGCCCAAAACTGAACACAGTATTCGAGGTGCGGCCTCACCAGCACCGAGTACAGGGGCATGATCACTTCCCTACTCCTGCTGGTCACGCTATTCCTGATACAGGCCAGGATGCCATTGGCCTTCTTGGCCACCTGGGCACACTGCTGGCTCATATTCAGCCGGCTGTCAAACAGTACCCCCAGGTCCTTTTCCACCAGGCAGCTTTCCAGCCACTCTTCCCCGAGCCTGTAGCGCTGCATGGGGTTTTTGTGACCAAAGTGCAGGACCCGGCACTTGGCCTTGTTGAACCTCATACAACTGGCTGCAGCTCCTTGATCCAGCCTGTCCAGGCCTCTCTGCAGAGCCCTCCTCCCCTCAAGCAGATCAACACTGCCACCCAGTTTGGTGTCATCTGCAAATTTACTGAGGGCACACTCAATCCCCTCATTCAGGTCATTGATAAAGATATTAAACAAGACTGGCCCTAGAACCGAGCCCTGGGGGACACCGCTTGTGACCGGCCACCAACTGGATTTAGCTCCATTCACCACGACTCTCTGGGCCATGTCCTGCATGCCTGGAGTATCAGTAGGCTCCAGTCATCTTTGGCTTCAGTTTCTTAAGTCTACTTCCCTCATACAATTTTCTTGTTATCTTTTCAAGAAAGTGGGTTCCCCTGAACCTGCTCACCATGGACTTCCCTTCCCCCAACCCAGTAGTTTAGGCTGTATCCTATAAACACTTTCAATTCACATGTTAAAGGATGTAAGACCATGAAAACATTTATTTTTTTGAAGGTTTCTGAGGCTAGGTTTCTAAGGACAACTGCTTGTGCTAGACTTGTGCTAGTTTTCTTATACTTCTCCACACCTGTGTTGCTCCCTGTTGCGTCCTATTTTAGACTTCTGCTCACTAACGCAAAGACAGTCTTTTGGTTCACACCTTGTAATGCAGGTCAGAGACCTGTGAGTCTGGTTCCTCCTTCCCCTTCTCAGTACCTTACACCAGTGTCCAATGTCTGTCTTAGAAGCAGCTGAATAATGACAATTGTCTTACAGGCGGGTGACTCAGGTGTTACATCCTCCCTTGTCTGACTGTGGTGAAGTTGAGTTTGACCCTTCGCAGGCTCCTTCATAAAGTTGGGGCAATTGTTATTTTCATCAGCTGCTTTTTTTTTTGATTCAGCCCTCCAACCTGGCCATACTCAATGAAGTTGGCTGTAGGCCTAGAGCCTCACAAACAAACACAGTACACATTTATCTCTGCTGAGCTTTTCTTCAGTTGCCCATCTCTTCAGAGCAGCAAGTCACAATGTTTCTTTCTGGTAGTCCCCAGTAAGAAATAGTTTGGTTTGTTCAGATCTGTCTTACCTGGACAAGGGGTTTTGCATGCTTTTTTTTTTTTTTTTTTTTTTTATTTTTTCCCAATTTTCCAGCTCTCTAGGAACATGAGAATGTCTGTACTGGGTCAGATCAAAAGTCCACTTAGTTTAGTATCCTGTTTCCAGTAGCAGCCATAATACTGTGGAAGGTCTGCTAAGACCAATGGCCCATCCAGCCCAGTACTCTCTCCAGCAAAGGCAATAGGAGACATTATTTAGCAAGGGTCTGTGAGCCTGGCCATTTTCAATGATTCATTCTCCTCATATTTCCTCAACAGTCATATTTTTTTAATAGCGGTGTTGAAGATCCATTCATGCTTATTCCCTTTAACATCTCTTCACAGTCTATGAGTTTGTCTTTGAACCTACTGATACAGTGTGCCTCCAACAGCTGCCTGTGGTAAGTTTCAGAGGCTACCTGCGAATAACCTCCCTCATCTCCAAACTGAAGCCCCAGCCTCTGTTAGTGTCTTCTTACAAAGGCCGGTGCTTATTCCCTTGATTTTTGCTAAACCTTCTCCAACTTGACTATGCCCTTTCTTGAGATGCAGTGAACAGGACCGTACACAGCACTTGAGATGGCTGTGGTTGTGCAAAATCTTATTAGGGCCAAAAGTCTTGTTCCTTCATGGTGATTCCCCACGTTTTGTTGGCTAAATGTGCAGCAGCCAGTGAAAGCCAGTTTCAGAGAACTGTTAGCGATGACTCCAAGATCCCTCTTCAGTTATAACTGCAGGTTCCAAGTTCAGCATCATGTACATGTGGATTAGATTATTTTCCCCCTAGATGCATAACATATATTTATCTACCCTGAAGCTCATCTGTCCCCACTCCCACCATACAGACATACAGTTTTACAATGTCCTTGCTATCAGGCTGGCATTTTGCTACTGGAAAGATTCTCATTAGCACCACAGTTTTGGAGATTTTAGTGTTCCTTTTCCAGGGAATTGGTGAAGACACTGAAAAAACCCAATGTCAGTACTGGTTCTTAGGTGAGCTCTTCAGTAGTCCATCCTAATAAGGCACCATTAAGCTAACCCTTTGCTTTCTATCCTTTAAATCCACAGGAGCTTTCCTTCAAGGCAGCTCAGCACATTTAAACAGCTTTGACGTGGAACCTTGCAAAAGACTTTTTGAAAATCCTAGTGTGTGAGGCTTACTGGATCTCCTTTATCCAGAGGCTTACTGACACCCCCACAGAGGTCCAGCAGTCTGGAGCAGAGGTTTTCCATTACAGAAGCCATGTGGGCTCTTTCCCAGCTGCTTGTGTTCATCCTGTGCTCTGAGATCCTATTTTTTAAACCAGAGTCCCTCTTACAAGGCCTGAGGTTCCCAGAAACTCCTCTGGGCTTTATTTGCAGATGGGGCTTACCCTGGCAGACCACATGCATGCCAGCACACCGTTGCAGCATTGCTGGCCAAGGTATGGGATATGTTGCACAGCCACATTCCCACTGGACTCCCAGGTGAACATCAACTAGTCCTGGTGACTTGTTAACATTAACTTAGTCATTTCATCTAATCCTTACTGTTGGTATACCTTTTATCAAGCTAGCTTCTCTGACCTATCTGCTACACAGGGTGGGCTGGGAACAGGCATCTTCACAACATCTTCATCAGCAAAAAGAAAAGAAAAGAGTTAACTGGGCTTCTCTGCCGTGGGTTTTCCTTTCTGAATGTCCTTTTTACACCTTGGTCATCCAACCATCTCACAATTCCTCGTGCTTCCTGCCTTTGAGTATTTACATAACTTTTTTGCTGTCAGCATCAGCATCCATTCCAAGGTGTTCCTCAAGTTCTTTTTTAGCCCTCTTAATTTCCTGTTTACATTTGACCTGACTTGCTTTATGGCCATTCTTGTTCTCATTTGAGCATTTCCTTTTTTAAGTACTGACTTCCCCCCCTCCAATGGTAACCTACCTGACTTTTTTATTGAGTCTTTTCTATTTTCTGTTTCCTATTTTCTTCTATTTTCTAATTCTGTCTGGGGTTTTTATTGTTGTCTTTCTTACATGTGTCATACCATTTATTTGTGTTTCTGATATAGTATCTTTGAACAGTCTCCAGGCTCCTGGAAGGCATCTGAATTGGTCTTTATATGTTTGATCAATTCCCTCATTTCTACATAGCTCTCTTATTTGCAATTGAATAGCTACGGCTTGACTCTTATTTCACTTGCTCTTTCCCACTGTAGTGTTAAACCTAGTACCATTATGGGTCTTATTACAGAAAAGCCCTTTAGCTAGTGTGTCATGAACTAGGTCCCACACCCCTTGGGGAGTCTAGGAAAAAGTTCTTAAAGTGCTTCCTGAAACTATTTATTCTGCATCTCATCCTGATGATGCATTTATTCACTCTGTTTAGAGGTAGCTTAAAACTTCTACAGTCACTAGTCATAAATTCTCAGGTTTTCTGACCTGAGATAGCATTTCCTGAATGTTATCATCAGCCTGGTCGTGGCGTTAGTACAGTCTCAGTATTTCAACTCACAAGCATTCTACAATGACTCTCTTTCCTATGACATATTTCTTCTATTACAGTTCATATAGTCCTTCATGTACAGTGTCACTCCCCCATCCATATGTCCTACCCTATCGTTCCTGTAAAGTGGGTAGCGTGGCAGAGCTACCATTCATTCTCTTCCTCCCACGGCATCTCCAAGGTGCCAGTTTGACCAGGATTGCCATTTGATGCCAAGCGTTCAGGCTCCCTTCTGCCATTTTTAGACTTCTAGTGTTGGTGTAAATACACTTGCCAGCACTGCCTTTGCTCTGTCACTCAGTATTGGCGTTGTAGGCAGTTTGATTTTTTTCTGTTCATTTTGATCATGCTATATATTTCCCTTCTTTTTCAGAGGGCCAATGAGTATTAGCTACATCCCTTCTGAGGAGTGTGCCAGCTGTAAAAAGAGATTTTCCCATGCCCAGCAATTCCCTCAGCCCTGGTTTCCTGCACCAGCAAATTGGATTTGTTTCTGTTAAGGTATAGCCCATCTGTCTTTCACAGGTTACTCCCATCTCCTGGTCTTAACAGGCATAAATCCCTCCTTTCTACCCCAAGACTCATCCACACACTGGCACTCAGGACCCCTACCTGCCCCCAGAGTCTCTCCCAGGAAACTAGAAGTGTTCAGAAAAAGTCAGGATAGAGATCTTGGACTTCAGACTTGTTCCTCACAGCCAGACCTTATCCTACAGCTTACTTTCATACCCTTCCCTACCATTTGGTACCTACATACCTACACACACACCTGGGGGCTCCTTCCAGCACCCTTAAGTACCCCCCTAGGCATCAAGCTTCACTACCTTGGTGCCTAGCAAGCAGGTTGCTGTGCAGTCCTTTCGGCAGCCACAAACCCAGTTTGTTTCCAGTAATAAACCCACTGCAACCACCTTCTTCTTCCTGTCCTTGAAGGACCCTTTTCCCAATGGATTGTATTCAGTGTAAGAGGACACTAATACGAGCTGGAAGGCAAATCCCATCAAAGACAGTAGATCTTTCCTTCCACCAGGATGCCTGTCTTCCTGGAGAAATTGCTAAAAAGCCTGACCAGACCAAAGGTGCAGGGGGGCCCAGTGAGAGAGCATCTGTATCCCTGCTACAATTAACAAGCAACCCATGGTCAACAGAGTTGACTCTCTTCAAATAGTGGCTTCTGTATAGGGTTTTCTCTTCAGATGCATACACGATGGTGGTTCTCTCCAATGCTCAGTGTTCCTACTGTGGACTGCATTTCACTGTCACAGTACATACAAAGTGCCATTTGACTGATCTTTTATTAAATGCTTTTCCTGTGACCATTGTTCTTGATATGCTGCCATTGCAGAGCAGTCTTTTCAGGATGTTTTTTTTTTAAGCACAACTATAGATTTTACAGATGTTATCCTGGCAAATAAAACCAGAAATAATAGCAAACGGGCTTCACAGTCAGACCGTGCAATGAAAAGATGTTCTTGCACTTTTGAAACGTTTTAATGGTATGGACCTTTTTTTTTTCTTGCTTGAAAGGATTCTGATTTCTCATCTGATAGCAGAGCAATGTTTGATCCTCTCTGTGCATTCATCACCATGGTACCAAAGTGCCTTACAGGGAAATAAGGCAGGCAGTTGGCAGTCTTTTCCTTGAGACTTCCAATAGGAGAAGTGGCCCTTGCAGGATTATGATAGCCTACCCATGTCAGCCTATTATTATTACATTGGCACGCAGACATCAATGAAACAAACCCAAGGATTTCTGAGCGGCCTGGATGTGATTGTAACAGATGGTTGGGAGTAGGAAAACAGCCCAGAAAGCATTTCTGCATGCAGTAGCACTGCTAGTTGAAGGCAACCTGAAAGTGTTTGTTCATCCTGAGAACATTTTCAGATGTTTTAGAGGCTGAACCTGCCGTTGATAATGTGGCCAATTTAGAGAAGTACTAAATTTTTGTCAATTTCAGAGATCCGTTTCAAATGTCTTGGGCCGAGCTTGTTACTTCATGGAGAAATTAGCACAGATATATTTGCAGTCTCTGTGAGAGGCTACTCTCTGCCCATCATCATCAAGGGAACAAGTTCCTTTGGACTGACAGACTGGGCAGACTCTTCTAGCAACACATGAAAGTACACATTTACATTCATGAAAGTCAGAAAAGTCTGACAACAAGTCAGAAACGTAACCCCCCAAAATGGATAGGAAGACTTTTTAATAAAAAATAACTTTTTCTAGTTCTCATTCTCCTTTACCACCCCTCCCATGCACACTTTTTTCTTTTCTTCCCCCGCATGCCAGCTTTTCCAGTGGCTTCTGGGGTGCTGTGCAACCAGCACACAGAACTGAAGTAGGTCTTCCCATTCTGCTAATTCCCGTTGACTGCAGATACATGTAACAACAGCACTCGTGCCATCTCATGACCAAAGAGAGGATGCTGTAATGTATTTTCTGAAAAAACATTTATTGTCTGCTTTTAGCTCATCTGACTGAAGAGGGACCTTGAGCTTATAAGTATTTTTATTTATCATTGTCCTGCCCTTTCCATCCAACAGCAATTTCTTTCCTTCCAAGAGCCACAGTGTGGATAAAGTGTCACAAGATTAAATCTAATGATAGTTCGGTTTCCAGAAGATGGAAACGGTTCAGTTTCCAGCAGAGGGTAGATATGCAGCTCTGGTGGAAACAACAATTAGTCAGAGGAGAAATACGCATGTCTTCATCTGCAAGATGTCTTTTTTTAGTTAGACAACATCAACACAGATGTAAGTGAGCAAATACCTGTGGAGAAAGAAAATATCTGGCATGAAATTTACCCTTAGAAGTATAAATACCAAATACATCAGATGTTTGGACAACAGATTATATTACTCCCTTACCACTAACATACATTAAGATGGTAGAAAACCCTTTTTACCTGATCTGTATGAAACATGAGCAAGAGAAGGATTAGGAAAAAAGAAAAGCGTCATCTTAAATTTTCTGCGGATTCTTTAAAACTTTGGCACCATGTCAGGCAGCATGTGGTATATATTACAGATAGCTCAGTTGCACCTCACAAACATATCTTAAAGTTCTGATTTTTCCACATACCATTTAGCAACAGCTGGCATGTTTGGGTTTTTTTTTCTTTTTTTCTCCCATACTAATAAAAAGTTCTTGAGTGGGTTGGCTGTGCACTTGCATCTTTCTAAGCAGTTAAGCACCGAATTCTGCTTTTTTCCCCATTTTGAGGAGCTAGACGTGAGACACAGCGGAGAACTGAGCTGAGAGAATTAATTTCTGCATCTGATAGGGAGCTGGGTTATGGTGAAATCTGGCGTGGTCCTGTGCAGAGATGAACATCAACAATATCTCTTCATGAAATGATGTCTCTCCTTTTATGAAAGAAAGAAAACCCTAGAGCCACAGACACAAAAGTCACTCCGGATCTCGGGATGCTAAGATTCAGGCATTTCCATTCTCCCCATGCTTATCAACAAGGAGGGCGACGCCGGAGCCGGGCAGACCAACACTGGGAAAGCAGGCAGGTTTCTAGCAGAATTCCTGACAATTCCAGTGAAATCATGTAATCTCTGGAAATTATTTCTGTCTGAAAGAATCAGCGAATCTAATGAAAACATGTCTGTTTCTGAGAGGACCTAGTTGGACTGGTTTATGGTCTAGCAGCTCTTAACAGTTTCCCCTCCCTGCAAATATTCTGCATGTATCAGCATATCTCTGTCTCTTATTAATTTGTCAATAATTTTATTGTTCTTGTTTTATTTCTGTGGGCACTGTGCGAATGAGGAAATTAAACTGACTATCAGTCACTTTCCCAGCCTTAGCTGAGATAAGTTAGCTTCAGTGGGGACATGCAAGCTGGGCACCATTCTTGAATGCGATTCCACTTTGGGTAGAGAAATTGTAAAAAAAGGCACTCCGGATCCTGAGGAAGAGTTGCTGAGTAAATTAACTGATCTGAAATACCAGGGAAAGAAACTGCTGCTTGAAGATGATGGGATGGGGAGAAGAAGGGAGCCTGCTTCAACATTCAAGCTAGGCTCATTTTGACAGGTCCCAATCTGGTGAGTAACAGACACAATCATAAGTATATTTCTAAAGAAGAATTTTAAAACGTCGATAAACATCACAGTAACGTAAGCTTCCTTGTTACTTAGAAACAGAGCTCAGTGATTCAGCGCCATTTCTTAAACATATCTTTGATTGATATAGTCCCTCCAATGCAGGTAGTAGAAGACTGATTCAATCTATCTGACACAGACTATCAGGTCTGTACTTCCCCCTGTTCCTCCCCATCTTCTTAATTTCCTTCTCTGAATCAATGTATTTGTGAATCTTGGACAGGATCCCAGCCAGGAATATCTGAAAATGCAGTCTCATATTGCCCAAATCTATAAAGAGGAAACTATTCAGACAATTGATGCACCTTAAGCGCAGAACATTAAATTGATCCTTTGGCAAGGAACACCATGTGTAACTTTACACAGCAATTCCCATAAATACTAATAAGATTATCAGCCAAAGCAGAGATTATCTAGAGCTGCGGTTTTGTTTTAGGAGCAGCTATGAGGATAAGGGTTTGTACTGTGCGCAAGCGCCTGCCACTGTCCATATGCTCCCCCCACCCTGCCAATCTGTGCCTTAAGAAGAGCTCACGGCAATGCATCCCCATGTGCATTTGAGGTGGCTGCGTTACCGAAGCATGGCAAATCATCCAGTGGCAATAGCACCATTAGATAATCAGAAGGCAACGGCCCAGATCTGCCGCTGCCCTAAGCAAGTGGAGGGGAAGTAACTGCTGCTTCCTACATCTCCCATTATTTTTTTCTAAACGTTGGAGGACCCCAGGGTAAGTTGTGTGGGGCCTTTCCGGGGCAGCCTGAGTCTTGATTCGCGAGCAGCCCGCTTGCCACTGCTGTAACACTGTGTCTTCCTGCTGCCCCCTTCTCAGTCCCTAGATGCTTTCCAGCTGATTTGCATTTCTGGATCGGCACTAAAGGGCATAGTATATGCAGCCGTGTATACACATAGACTTGCATATATATTCACATACACGTTGCAGATCTGAGTTACAGTTTGAACTACAGTCCTAACTAGGCCATTTCCTGAGTTGCCTGCGTAATCCTGCAGAAAGTTGCTGTTCCCAAAACCATTTTGCTTGGAATTTAAATTTTATATAAACAAGCCTTGAAAAGAGCATTTTCTATAGTTTTTTAAGAGTCTTAAAAAATTAGGATAAAAGATTAGCATCTTTTCCTAGAAACCCTTCTGGCTGCCACTATACATGCTTTCGTGGAATAACAGTTTTCCTCTCTGTTTGAGAAACACAAACATGACTTTTCAGGGTTTTCAGCATAATATTTACACCCCTGAATGCTAATGCACATTTTTACCTCTTGGCCTCTCTTTGGAGACTGGTTACCTATTGAGCCATACAGTAGCCTAAAGAAATTCACTCTGATGAAACATTCTTCATTATCAGTACAGATAAAGTGTTCATTTTCACTCTGGATGCAGAGTTCATCCTTGTATATGCCCAGCTATTTCTTCACTTGCTTTTAAGTGTTTTACTAGGTAACAATGATATGCAATGTCATCGTCCGTACCAACCTCCACTGGTACTGAGACAGTCCTCTGATGCTTTTAAGTCACTGTCTGGTCCCAGCTGATACAATAAACATATCACCATCTATTCATGAATGCCTATGGATAGAGAGTCCCCAGTTAGAAAGACAGCTGAACTCAAATTTTCAGAGCTAAAAATTGCCATGCGTGTTGTCAGGGCCAAAAATGAAAATTTGAAGGCATGACATTATTAGAGGCTTCTTTCCACTCTTCTGATGGTTATTTGAGCTTAGTTAAGAAAATCTTTTGCAAAGAGATAGCAACTCTGGCTTCCACATTACCTCCAGTTCCTTACCATAACAGGCAAAACTCACACTGACAGCAGCAACGTGTTCTCATGGTTTCCAACACCGAAACACAGGGCATCCTCTTGTCACTGGCTGCCAGGTAGAAGATTTGCATGTTTTCCCATCAGATACCACCTTTTCATTTCAAGCAGTAGGTATATAAAAACTTGCCTGCCAACACTTGCCATATTAAATAATAGCTTTCTTTTTAGATTTCTGTGCAAATAAATATTAATGAACTGGACTAATTTAATGGATTAAAAGACACATTCTAAGGGTTGCTCAAATCCAGTTTGTGTCTATGTCAGAATATGGCAACTTGTTGATCATAATTTTGCCAACTTGCACCCAAAAAAAATCAAAACAAGCTTCAAGCAAATATTGCAGATAGAAATTTGCCTGACTCTTACATGAATTGTGGTAGGAAAAAATATGCTCGAAGATGTAAATTCTGCGAATTACAAGTTATTTTAATTTTAAAAAGATAAATAAAAAAAAGTGAGTGCATGCAGAATGTGGCAGATCTATGATTACATTATATCAAGGAAAACCTCCATTTTTGCCACCTTTAACTCTTTCATAACTGAGGGTCTGATGTGAAGTTCACAGAAATCAACAGGTTTCCTCATGACTTCAAAAGAATCTGTATTAGATCCCTTTTCCTTGAGCTACGCTGATATCCTCTTCATTAAGAAAAATACTTTTCTAATCTCTCAATAACTGTATGTCACGCCACAGAAGGTCAAAAAACCAATGATGCTAACTGCTTCTCTCAGCAGTTATGTCCAAGCCGGTATATGATTGCATAGCTCCAGTGAAATTGCTAAGATTCAGTGGCTTTTTCACTTTTGGGGGCTTTGAGTACCTCTTGAAAGATTCAAAAGGCCTGACTTAGAAAGGGAGCTAAACAGATTTCCTCAGTTCATGTATATCTCTCTAGGGATGCTTAAACCACAAGAGATGTAGAGATATGGATCAACTTTGGTGTTGCAACTGAAGTTCTCGTCATCAGGAAATCCAGCTGGCAGATTATGAACTCTTACGATACAGCCTTCCAGTTTTGAGTAGGTTGGTGATATCTGCATTTTCAAATTCCTGCTTGCATTTGGAATCAGGAATAACATTGCTCTGAAATTCCACCCTCAGAGGGCTACCGGATTTCTCCGTACATACAGCATGAAGGATGAGGACGCCTTTCTTATCCAAACTGATTCATCTTTCCTTAACACAAGGCTCTGAAGGAGTTAAAATCTCAGTCTAGTAAAAACTGAGGTCTTGCCCATCCTTTTTTTTTTTTTTTTTTGTAAGGTGCCAGACATAAAAATAAAGGAGATGTATCAGCACACTTCCTTAGAAGCTGAGCTTCCTGATTAAGAATAAATGCAGGATATACAGTGTATTTCATGCTGAAATGTATTCCCTGCTAGAATTTCATTAATACAATTAGCCATTAGCAATATCTCTACACACAGGGAGGACTCAAATCAGGAAATAACAGAAACAACCACATAACTGCTAAAATGTGGAGAGGGAGAAAACCGCAAAACACGAGCCAAGTGTTGAGTTAGTATTGTCCTGATGCTGCTCCATTTCTGTCTCTAGTCAGGCTGAAGAGAGCGAACGAGTGATGGTGGTGTAAAACGCCCAGCAGAAACTACGATGCAGCGGGTTTGTGCTTGCTACTACTGTGCAGCGGTGATGGTTAATGCTGGAATGCACTTTTTAGGAGTGCCTCAAAAATCCATGAATTAGAACGATTTCAGGGACAGGAAATCCTTCATTTTTTTTGATGCCCAAGCACTACAAAAAGTGGTGATAAGCCTGAGCAATCAAGTGTGAAACTTAATCTGAAGGTTCCCTACATCTGGTGCTCCTTGGGGCCATCTTAGTGTACAGGAACCTTTTCTGTTTGTTTCTTTTGTGGTTTCTTTTCCCTTGCAACATTTTCCTTGTTGGGCATAGGAAAGACTTCAATTGGATTGGCAAATGCAGCATTTGCACGTATGCCTGGTTCTGAGCTTCCCTCCCCTGTTGCCTGCAGTACAATAGGAAATGTTTACTCTCTTTGCAGAATCTTTACATTTATGGTCTATGAAGAACTCAGCTGCTACCAGGTTTAAGACATAGGTTTAGGCAATTGAGCATGCTTCAGCTTTCTTCAGTGCTTGGGGTTACCTGCATCTGTTGCTCTGAGGAAAGTCTTCTCTATGTACTTTCTGCTTTCTATTGAGTGAATTGCAATGTTTTCCATTTTAGTGCGTAATACAGCTAAACACTGTATCTTCTAACAGTACTTCCAGGTATCTCTGACACCCTGGTGAGGAGCCAGGTTCTATGATGTTAGGGCTAAAATGAGTAGAAACACATTTGGTTTGTGTCCCTGTTGGCTGGATTTGTGAGGTAGCATCACAGCTTGGACTGAGTACTGTAAAAAGAAAGAGAGGAAGGTTGGTGCCCAGAAGCTGATGTGAAGCATCCACTCTGCTTATTTCAGGTTCAAAGGGGATAGGCTCAGAGGACTTTCTGTTGTGCAACTAAAGACCAGTCTTCCCTCCCTAAACTACAAAGAAACGTCTCCCCACATACTTATGATTTTTTTTTTAAATTGAGAAGTAATTTTTTTGTCTGTGTTTTAGTGCTACAGCTGGTTCTTATGGCTAAGGAATTTTTTTCTTCTCCCACTGAGTCTAATTTCCTCAAAACTGAAACAAATCATATAATTCTCTCCATGATCATGCTGCAATGATGTTGTCATATCTATTTTAATCTTCTCTTGAACAAGCCATATTAAATAGTGAACATTGTAAGGTTATTTAATTTAGACTTAATTGGCAATCTGAAACCTACCAACATTTTTTTACCATTCATTGTAATGACTTTAAGGTGTACTCTGCCTAAATGCTGGATCCAGTAAATCAGGAGCTGGGTATATCTCTACGAGAATAAAGAGGCCTAAGGAGGAAAGTTAAACCTCCAGGTAGAACCCGCTTGAGATCCAGCCGCATTTCTATGATGAGGCAAGGCTGGGAAGTTCATTCCCCAGTAATAAATTGCAATGTTCAGTTCTAAAGAAATCTCTGGTGGACAGATCAGCTGAACAGACTTTGTAAATGTTTGGGGGAGTTTGTGGCTTGTATTGAGAAGGGAACAAAACATGTTGCTGAGCAGGACCTTAAGGTAACCATGTTCTCAATGTGTCTTTTCTTTCTGTTTTCCTTGGTGAATGGGAAAACCCAAAACCCTACCTCTGTTTTCATAACGTAGTTATGCTCAAGAGAGAATAATTATGCCAGCTGAGCTAGGAAAGCTACACAGTGTGGTAGTGCTGTGCCAATACGCATAAGAAAAAAACCATCAAACAGGATACAAATTCCTCTTCAGAAAACCTCTGTTTCTGAACTGTGCTTGAGCCCTTTTTGCCAGAATTGCCTCTTACTCACTTTTTGACTCCTCACGAGAGCTGAATGCTGTGCTTCCCATGCCAGTTCCTACTTGGCTCACAAGCCTTTCAAAGGGCTTTCATTCTGATGCTCTCTCCATAAAAGTAACTGGAGAGCTCAAGGCCACCAGGTAAAGCAATCATGCTTGCATCTTGAATAGGCACATCTTCTTGGTTAAAGGTTCAGGACGTTGTATAATAGGTAAGGCACAGAAATTGCCTCCCTCCCACACCCCACTGAGACCAATGCAAACCAGACAGGAGAAAGATACTGTTTTTCTAAAGTTCAGGATTGAAACTGAAGTTTACTTCAATGTCTTTGTTGTCCTGGATTAGGACTACCAGATCCCACCTTGGTTTATTTAGTTGACTCTACCATAAGTTCTCTTTGAGGATTTCTGAGCTGTATATATTATGTAGTACATATACATACCTAAAACGAAAGCAAGAGAGAAGGTTAAAATATCTGATTTAAGCTGGCCTAAAGGAAGGCTATTGTGCTATCTATAGATTGATACAATGACTATATATATATATATTTTTTTTTTTAATGTTTTACTGTATGACCCCAAGGCTCAGACCCTTATTGACAGACTCCTATCGACAGACTCTTTATCGACTTCCTTTGGCAAGCAGCTTTTGCTTTAGTTTACTCAAAAATCTGAAAACAGCATCAAGGGTTAGAGAAATCTGAAATTCATCATCTACAGCTCCTCAAGTGTGAATTTAATATGAGAGTAAAGCTGACAGTATTATTGCTGCCAGGGTGCATGGCTCTGAAACCATTCAGCAGGGCCAGAATGAATTAAGTTTCTATCTGAAAAGGATGCCTATTGACAAAAATGCTTCAGCCCATTTCTCAAGGGAAAATCCAAACCATTCTTTTCCAGGATTCACATACAGAGCTTTGGAAAGCATTTATTTTACAAACAAAACCAGACATACTGCTTCCTCTCTGTGCTGCACTCATCATCTCAATATTCTAATAGATTTAACAAGAGGCACTAATAAAAAACATGGTTTGAGCTGAGAAAATGATTTATAACGAATAACTTACAATCTAGATTAATTATTCTCATTCCCCTTACAGCAAGTAGTTTCTCTGTGGTGGTGTTTTACCTTGCTTTATAAACAGTCCCATTGCTAACAATGAAGAAGCTACCTTTCAGGGTAGCTATGAGTAAGTGGCTTCATCAGAGCCACATTCAGATAGAGTTATTCATCACACTGCTTCCTTCTTCTTCCTATTGCTATTGGAGTAGTTGCCTTAAAGTGCTTGAGATTTTATTATCTGAACTATGGGATCAGTTATAATTCGTGTGAATTATTTTTTCCTGGCAGCTTGGTGCCACGTCTGGGGATGTGGGTAAACTGACTGTGATGACTGTGTTTCTCCCTTTGGATGAGGAAAAATTGGAAGAAAAGCTGAGGAAGCCACATATGCTTTTATCTCCTCAGTAAATTGTGACAGTTCAAAGCCAGGTAGCAGAGAGTGTTACAGAGCTTAAACTAAGAATATTGATTTTCATTTCTGGAACACACAGCCCCTCTCCAAAACATTGTTCTGAGGAAAATATTAGGCATCTCTCCCTGTAGCTGGTCGTAGCAGAATTATTTGTGTTACTCTTGGAATTAAGCAGGGCGACATATAGCAGATACATAGCAATAATTATACCGTTTACTAATTTTGCCATCACTATGGTTATTCTTGTAATCTTGCACATGCTGAAATTGAAGGGATTTAGCAGAAGCCCTACTCTTGTGTGTCTCAGAGAGCACTTTTTCATATTTACATATATATATTCCTGTCCATATTTTTGTTCCTAAAAGTCTTTTTATGCATTTTAAAGAAACTGGATGAAAAAAAAGAGTATAGTGAAAGAGGACCCAATTTCTTTCTCCATCTGAGGGAAAATGGTCAGGATCTACTGAGCTGTAATATAGGGAAGGATAACTACTGATGAAAACAGCTGCAAAATTGCATATAAGCCAGGGATCACAGTTTCAGGGACTGATACCTTTCATCTTCTTTTATCTTTGAATAAACTGAGGAGTACCCAGGAGAGCATACCTGCAGAGTGTACCCTCAGCAAGTTTGGAGTGGCTGACACATCAGAGGATCGTGCTGCCATCCAGAGGGACCTGGACAGGCTGGAGAAATGGGCTGACAGGAACCTCGTAAGGTTCAAGAAGGAGTGCAAAGTCCTACACCTGGGGAGGAACAACCCCATGCACCAATATATGCTGGGGACCACCCAGCTGGAAAGAAGCTTTGGAAAGGCCCTGGGGGTGCTGGTGGGCACCAGGTTGAACAAAAGCCAGCAATGTGGCATTGCCAAAAAAGCAGCTAATGGCATCCTGGGCTGCATTAGGCAAAGCATTGCCAGCAGGTCAAAGGAGGTGATCCTTCCCCTCTACTCAGCACTGGTGAGGTGACACCTGGAGTGCTGTGTCCAGGTCTGGGCTCCTCAGTACAGGAGGTACATAGACATACTGGCGGGAATCTAATGAAGGGCCATGAATATGGTGAAGGGACTGGACCATCTGTCCTATGAGAAAAAGACGAGAAAGCTGGGACTGTTCAGCGTGGAAAAGAGAAGGTGCAGGGGGTATTTTATCAATGTATATAAGTACCTGAAGGAAGGGTGTAAAGAGGAGGGAGCCAGGCTCTCTCTTCAGTAGTGCCCAGTGACAGGACCAGAGGCAATGAGCTCATACTGAAATATAGGAGGTTGGCTCTGAATGTCAAGAAACACTTTTTCTCTATGAAGTTGATGAAGCATTGGCCCAGGTTGCCCAGACAGTTTGTGGAGCCTCCCTCCCTGGAGATATTCAAAGCCATGTAGACGCAGTCGTGGGCAACCAACCCTAGGTGGCTCTGATTGAGCAGAGGGGACCAAATTGGACCAAATTACCTCCAGAGGTCCTTTCCAACCTCAGCCATTCTGTGCTTTTGTGAGGATCACAGGCCACACTGACCTAGTTAGGATGCGCAAATGGCCACTTGGTTACCACCTCATTTGAGCAGGTGACTTCTGCTTGAGGGCCCATGGATGATGGCAGAATGGGAGGGAGGAAGAGATCTACGACTGCGTGAATGTCTACGTGTTTGAGACACTAAGTGACCTGGCTCTTGGAGAGCGAATGAAAAGAGTAGGAACCTGGGAGAGATTGCAGTAACTGCCAGCAGCATTAAAGAGCAGATAAAAAGAACTGGGTAGAGCCTGCCCACAAGGCCTGTTGCTAAACCATGTTCTCTCATGCGGGTGGTTCAGCGAGATCAGACATCACTTCTCCACACTTTCTCAAACAGCACTGTCTCAATGATTGAGTGATCTCCTGGGGCTCACTGCTTTTATACTTGTCATTTCTTCACTATAAAATTATAGGACCATAATAAAGGGAGCAGCAAGTGCAAGAGAAAGACTTGTGGGTCATGCTTTAGAAGCAGTATTTGAAGGAGAAGGTGACAGCAGCTCATAGACCTTATAGACATGATAAGGGAGATACAAGATCTTGTTTTGATTTAAAAAAAAACAGTGTTGCACAGGCAGACCCTTCATGCTGATCTGAAACCATATTTAACAATACCAGATTTCAAAGGGTCAGTGATACAGAGGTTTCATAAAAAAGGTTCTGCAAACACGTAAGAAGACCTGTTTCAGTGAGATGATAAAGAGGAGAAAAATGAGAGGAGAAAAAATGAAGTTTTTTAATTTTGTCAGGAATATGAAATGAAATTTTACTGCAGACTTTCACTGCTTTGCACTTTATTTTTCTCAGGTTAATCTTACCTGTCTGGTAAAAGCATTTGATTTTTATGTCTGTACTAATTTCCAGTATTGCTACATCTGGGCGAGAACTTCCCTGGTGAAAGAGTTATGAGTGCAGAATACAGACCAAGATTACCTTAGTCTTTGCTGCCTGTGTAAAACACTGTCAGGTCAGAAAGTAGCTTTTATAGCCAATTCTTTTTACATAAATGTGCCAGATAGTAAGAATTCATCCTTGAACTTTGACATACCAATATCTATATTTCAGTTAGGGTGTAATTTGACAGTGCAACATTCTTCTAGCATTAATAAATGTTGTACCTTTGGTGTAACATGAGAAGATATTGCTAGTCACAACATGAAGGTTCTGCAAGTCTTTCTCTAATTGGCAGAAGAGAAAAGATGCCAGGTTTTGCAGCCCATGAGTTTTGGGAGGGAAGTGAAGGGAATTGGAGAGGGCCTATGAACTGCTTTTGGAAATTACAAGATTAAATGAAGACACATGTCTTAGTTCTACGCAGATTTTATCAGTGTACAGAATAATCCAGCAGACTGCGTTTTCCACATTTTCACCAATCTTACACATCTTTTTGCAATTAACACATGGTGCAAAGACTAGAATAAAAAAATAATTGATAGTTTATGTTTATGTCATCTGGCATTCATCCATCATTTCTCACTGAATTATTCCATGTTGTCTGGGAACAGCATTTGAAAACAGCAGCCTTCAAAGGGTTAGTACTGCAGGAGCTGTGTAAAGCAGATTCTGCAAACTCTTACATGGGTAGTCCTGGTTTAGTCAGATGACGATTAACAAGGAGAGCTGATCCAAAACAATTAAAGTAATGTAATGTCTTTTTAATTATTTCAGGCCTCTAGGCTGAAATACATGGTGTTGTGAAACTCAGTGGTGTAATGCCTAAGAGTTAGGTGTCCATCCAACAACACAGGATCTACAGCACTCCAAGCAGCCACGCTACATGTGTGCAGGAAAAGCCCTTCTACCCAGAGGACCCTTTCACAAAACTGCAGTGTCTATGGGTATGGGAACAATGAAAACTGAAATTTTTCATGATGTCAGTCACATTTAGATTTCCAGTGTATATTAGCTTAGGAAAAATTCTATCTTGATACCAAATCTTGATGTATTTTTTTTCTAATGAGCTTAGGTTTCTTACCAAGTACAGTGGTTCAGGTTCTGATATTCCCGCACCTGTTGAGTCATATTGTTTCTGTCAGCATTACCAAACAAAAACATGAAAACGAAACCAAAGAGGACCATTCTGAGAGAAGGAGCTACTCGTTGAAGTAGTGGTGGAATTTGCCTTCTCAAAAAGAAATAAAGATTATTTATGCATTATTGAATATTCTTATGATTATTACAACACTATTCTTACAAGCAGTAAGGAATTTCTGGAATGTAAAAGTTTTGATATTATGATGGTGGTTTGTTAGTACTTTAGCTAAAAGCTATGGCAAATATAAACAGGACCAGTCCTACATTTGCCATGTACAGTCATAATTGAAAGTTTATGAAAGTGCATTGATTGATATCAGCCTCTGGCAGAGCATTACTGATGTGAATGGCTGCCTCACATAGACTGACACAGGAGCAGCTTCCACATTGACTGCGCCCCTCAGTAGCTGTTCTGTCTCTGAGAATGGCTTTTCCAATGTGGGTTGTCTGGTCTCTTCTAGACTCATCTACATTGTTTTCTAATTTGCTAAGGAGAATGTCATGAACAACAGCATCAAAAGCCTTTCTGAAGTCAAGAAATATGATAGCAATTGATTTTCCTTTGTCTGCAACGTGTTACCCATCACAGAAAGTGGATTATTCTGATGTAACCGATTCTCACAAAAAAATGACATTGTTTTTCACTCCTTGTGACAGACTCCAAGAAGTCTGTCTAGTTACTTGTTCCAGTACTTCTGTTTCCAGAAACAGAAGCTTTGCTGACCGGCTGCATTTTCTTCCTTTCTTTCTAAAGCTCACAACATGTTTACTCTTCCCATTATCTGAAATGCCACCCATTCTCCATAAATTGTCAAAGATAATCTTTAACAGAGCTGAAATTTTATCAGCCAGTTTGGCATGTGTCCTAGGACACAAAGGTGCTATACTTGCCTTGACTCTGACCACTCAGCTAACAAAGCTAATTAGCTGTAGTGAGTCAATCAGCTGTCTGATGATGGTGGAGACCCATGGAGCTACAATGAGGTTCATGTACTCACAGACTGGGGCACACCAGGCATGCTGATAACAGCTCCCTTTGAGAGAGCAGGGTTTTCAAGCTCTGCTGGGAACATGGCATGACATTCACACCCTTTGTCTGAGCCCTTGAATGGGACTGAGAATATACTGCTGAGACCTTGCAGGGGCAGGTTCATCAGTTCTCATATAATAGTCACTGGTAAAGAGAACGCCATCAAGATGATGAAGAGATGAGGCATGTGCGTGCTTGGATAAACTGGGATGCTTTCTATCTCACCTTGTTGCAATAGGACGTAATGAAGTATCATGACTATTTTGTGGGATAAAATCTATGAAATAAAATGTTGTACTGTGTTCCTAATTTCTGCTATCACCAATTTCAAAATCTTATTGTAGCACTGTAAGACAGACAGCAAATTTAATTACACTCTTAGTAGCTGTGCAGTGATAGTAGAGTGCACATTTTGAAGGTTAACAGCAAGGTGATGGCTCTTCCAAAGTACCTGGGACGTAAATGTTACAAACACCATTTTTGTGTCCATGGCCACCTGTGCTCTGTGCAACATCTGTAAACTTATAAGTGACTCTTTCCATATGGTGAAAGTTCTGGAAATTGACAGACTAATTTGTACAACCAGAAAGTATGCATATAAATAATGTTACACTAGGATCTGGGGGGCAAGAGAAATTTGCAGTGCTGTATGTGTTCATTTCTGTGCCAGGTACAATGATTTTAATTAATAATCCACTGCAATTGTAAGTGCTTTGCCTGGGAAAATGATACTCTTGATATCTTATTCTCCCTGCTGTGTTTCTGAACTTCTCAGACAATGAGAATGCAAATCTCTGCTTGAATAAAATCTCGTATATTATGTTAGTCTTTCTTGCTTGATTACATAGCATGCCACAAAATCAGCTCTTGTAGTATTTGCTCTTTTCCAATATTTGCCAAAGAGGATAATGCCAATTTAATAATTTTGCAGGGATTTTTGGTATAATTGTTGGTGGAAGGCAATCATAGTTTTGCATGCCTTGAATAATTTCTGGAAGGAAAGGAGAAGAACAAGGCAGACAAATCAGCTGGCTGCAAACAGTAATGAGCTGTGCTTTTTACATAACAAAATGCAACCTGTAAAACATACCAAAAACAGAAGACAAGGAAAATCAGTGGTGCACTGCCCTTTGTATTTTTGTTTCATACTTGTTTCTCCTGCCATGGAGTGGGAACTGTGCAGTGGGTAAGGTCTATGTCTGCCCACCAGCTGCTGGGGGAGTTGCCTCTCCTACAGAGCTAGAGGCAGTTCCAGACTCTGACCAGGCTACACAGGCAGTAGCTGAGCAGGGGTGTGGGGAAGTGGTGAGCTGCAAAGTTGTTAGTCTCAGCTAGACACTTGCAGAGAGGCTTGCAGTAGCAAGGCTCTCATGCTTGCATAGGGAGCTGACATCCAGAATTGTGGGACATCTGAGCATCAGGACTCACTGAGGACCATTGTTAGTAGGTGTGAAGAATATCCCACTGCCTCTCCATACCCAGCATAGCTCCTGTTCTTTACATTCTTATCTCATTCTTTCTTAATTCAGTGCCATTCTCTGGCACCTTTCGAACAGTCTTATGTTTTCATCTTGGTAACAGTTTCTGGATGCACTACTAGGTAGAATGGCTGGAATTGTGGATTGCAAAGTACCTGTATAAACAAAGAAATGGTGGCAGGTCTTCCTCAGAAGACATTAAAACATACAAATATGCAAACAAAAAATCCTATAGCTCTGTTAGCTAAAAAAAACAAACCCAAACACCAAAACCCAAACCATTTTAAAGGATAACTCTAATGGACATAGAAGCTTTATTTTGAAATTTCCAGTCAGTTTCTTGCACTTTCTTACACCCATCCCTTTCTCATGTATGAAATGCAAATGCAGGAGACATTTGTAGCTTATCGTCTATATTAGTGTGGCCATGCCGTACATTTTATACAACAAAGACTCAATTTGTTTGTATAATAATGAATTATGAAGACACAAGCAAGAGACTGTGAAAATTGTTTTGACTGAGCAAGATGGGCATGTCAGATACAGAAGGACAATTCTTTTATTCCATGAAATCCTCAAGATAAGCCCCCTCCTGATAGCTGAGCAGCTATATACAGATAGTTGTCTATTAGGTTCGACAGGAAAGGAAATGCAGACTATGTTTGTACTCTACAAGTTCTGAGGATAGCATAATTTTGGACACTGTCAGTGTCCCTGTTAAAAATTTCAAAGTATTACTGAAGTCAAAGTGGGATCTGTGATTTATTTTCCCTCAAGCAGACAGATGAAGAAGTCTTCACAAAGTCTATTTTGACAGTGAGTGTGAAAGTATCTACAGTAAAGACTGTCAAGATGGCTGAGACCACCTGTAATTCATTGGTTTGGACACCTTTCTCTCCAGCTGGGAACCTTCAGAAATTCCTCTGCTTGAAAGAATTATTTGACCAACATGCTGTTTCCAGACCTGATTTGTTTCTCAGTGTAGGAGCAAATACAATAAACTCAAGTAAAGTGAAATGAACTGGCACTTGAGATTAACGTTGACATTTGTGTATGAATACTCACCATCTAGCTAGCACTATTAGCTATACCTAGCTTATTTAGATAGCAGTATTTAGTACAGCAGATTTCTTTACATTGCAGCTGCAGGCTATTAACCTAGAACATGACCTCTTTTAGTTATTAGTTAAGGCAGTAATAGTAGTGATACAGATTACAATGAAGATCCCTTGAGAAAAAGTACAGTAATTAAACTCTATCTCACTAGAATTTTTTGTGTCCTTTAATAAAGCCAGTGTATTAATGGTAAGTAAATAAATAAATAAATAGAGTAAAATAATGTGGAAACACTTAGCTAAAGGAACCTCATTTTTTGGGTTGACTTTTCTCCTAAGTATCAAAGATGACATTAAAGGAGTGTGGTTGAGAGCAATAAGAGGAGCAAACTCATGCTAGAATGACTTAGGAAAGCAAATTTAGTGCTTTAGGGCACAAGCGGATCATCCATATGACTAGCATTTGAACATATATTTTTACCCAGATAGGCTTCACCCAGTGTGGAAATAAGCCACATAAACTTTCTTTGAAAGATAATTGAAGACCATTGCCAGAGGCAGGACATTTCAGCATTTAGACTCTTGATCTTTTCTGGCTTGTTGAAACCTATGTTCCTATGAATATTCGAAGTTGCCACAGACTTCTGTTCAAGTACTTGCCCTGGAATCCCTTAGAGATTTTTATGCTGCAGTTTCGTGTTTATTCAGAATGCGGTATGAAATCTGATAAAAGGTCAATAGTGGCATGCAATTGGATAAGAACATATGCACAATGGTTTTTGTTTGATATCAAAGTTACTACTGAATGTATATAGGCATGAGAAGATAAAGTACATAAATGGGCAGAAAGATCGGTTAATTGTACTACTGAACTTTGTTCCCAGGATCTACAGCTATAAAGTGTTAATTGAGGTTAAGCTGGTAACTTCTCATAGCTGTATCAGCTGTTGTAACTGGAAATCATTGCAAATTGAGTAAACATCCCAAGGGGACATTTTTTATTAAAGATGCTAAAACTCATTTTCCCTGTGATTCGGGTGAACATGACCCAGACATAAAACCCAAAAAACCCACTGGGTATTATGATTTACTCTGGACGAAATCATACAAATCACACCACTCTCTGAATGATTCATTGCAATATTATCAAGAGAGAGCTGGGAATGGTTATTACAAATAAATAAGGACAGACCAATTTCAAAAAAGGTGATGCTGTCAGGAGAAGCAGCTATGAGGAAAAAACCAGATACAGGGCTGAAATTTAAGGTAACATATTCAAACATCTTTCTTCAGATTTTAATTAAACACGCAGGTTTATCTTTCAAGTAGTGCTTCAAGGCCTTGGCTAAGAGACAGGAGGGTGTGGAACATGCAGAATTTGAAAAGCTCACAGCCAGTCATGTAATCTTTATAAAGGCTGCCCTAGTTCACCTGAAGACAGACACGTCCGTCCATGCATATTCATGCATTCCAATTCAATAAGGGACAGCAATTAGCTTCTAGTATGCACAACTTAAGGATGCTTCCTTCCTCTGTCGCGTGTATAAGGTTCTTCAGTCAAACAAATGTCACGTGTCCATCCTTATTGTAAATGATGAAAAAACCTCTTTTAGTTAATCCTAAGGCATCCTACAGACTGATTGCTTTGTAAGTATACCCCATCTATTACAGCAGGTAAAAAAATAAAAAGCCATGTATGGTATAATACTTCCATACTGCGTCATGCCTCCATAAATACATAATGCAGCTGGAGCAACCTATGGCTGCCTTTCAAACTAGCGAGGAAGGGTACCGATTTCTTTTGTGTGTGTTGGCCAAAAGCCACTTTCTTTTCTGCAATGGCAAAAATTGGAAAAAAACCCACTTTTCTAGTTAATTCTGCACCTTTCTCATCACACCATGATTTGCTGCCTTCCAAACAGTTAGGATGGCTCCCTCAGAATAGCTGCCCTGCAGGGTCCTTTTACCCTTGGCAGCACAGCTCTTAAAGACGCTGTGCTGCTATTTGTGGCTTCCTACCACAGCTGCACATCAAATATACAAAGCAGAAGCCAGGCACGCTTTGGCAGCAGAAATGAAATTATAATACGAGGACTGGAAGAGAACTGACTTGTTTTTTATTGTTCTGGTAAGAAATTAGTAATCAAATGTACAGAGGAAGGTAATTGCTTGCTGTTTCAAGCAATTGTTCCAGAAAGAAGTATTTGCTACCAGGAGAACAAGGGTCAACTTCACTAATTGTAGATTCATGATTAGCAATAGGCTTAATCTAGGAACATTTTGAAGTTGTATCCAGGATCTGTTCATCCAGTTTAGCACTGCCCACATATCTCTTTCTCTACCATTGCCACCCCAAATGACAGAGAGAAAAGGAACTGTGCCAAAACAGAAGTGTGAGTGGTAATGCTTTAGTTCTCAAGAAGTCTAGAGAAATAGTGAGAGGCTGAGAGGCACTTGAGTGTCGTCTGACTTTGCCCCACACCTATTTCCCTAGAGGTGATTTATTCAGGTTTTAATTAGCTGCATGCACATAGGCATTTGGTGCCATTCTGAATGCCCTTAGGTATCCTGCTTGCTCTCCAGACCTCCTGATGCTGCCCCAGAAGGGCATGGGTTTCCTATGGGTCCTATTGTGTACTTGCAACCTCTGTGTGAAGGTGTCAGAGGAACGCAATGATAGCTTGCATCCAAAGGACACAGATTTCAGATGAGCACAGTTGAAGTTTTCGCTGAAGTGCCTGCGGCTGGATCTGAAGCCACTCCTGTCCCAGTGCCTCCACAATGTCCAGTATCACTCAGGCATGTTTCATTTTGCAGTTCTAGCAGTCAGGGAATATTCAAACTGGTTGCAGGACTAACCTGCAGTCTATCCTTTCCCTGCAGCTGTGCTTCAAAAGGGTCACATACGCAGTTAACACACACCTTCATCTCTGCAGGAGATTTTATTCAATTCAGTGTACAGGTTCAGGTTCAGATTCAGGTTGGACAATGCACAGTTCACCAGGGAGGGGCAGTTAACGAACCACCGGTTCTGCAGCACTTTAGCATATTTTGTCCAATTCCTCTTCACAGTCACCTCAGTACCCTTGCAGACTCTGAGTGTAAAGCTATATCCACTAGCAAGAACACTTGTCCCTAGCATGCCTTCCTGTAGTGAGAGTGAAAAATGTGCAGTGAAGGAAGCAGGTATCCAACAGATTTGTGCTCTACCCTTTGTGTACTTGGTGCATTGGGAGTACATGCATGGAAGTTCAGCGACAGACAGTCTCTCCTGCCACATGCCCACGCCGGGTGTTACTGCACTGTGGCATGTCCACGGTTCCCTTTTCTGTCCTTGCCCTGTCCTAACTTGCTTGCAAAGTATCACAATGCCATAAAGAATCCTTCCTAGAAACTATCCTTTACTTCTCTGCATAAGCCTATAGTCAACACTAACCTTCAGGACTGATCACCAAGGTGCAGGAAATCCTACGTTTCCTTTGCTATAGATTTCAGGCCACAGACCTTGATTAAACACTCATGAGCTTCTACCAAAACCAACCACTTCCTTTTCCTTTCCCACACCAGATGACATGCTCCTGCATTACCTCACATTTTCTGCAAGTGTCTTCAGAGGAAGAAAACGAAGACAAAAAAGCTAAAATAACAGACTTAGCTAACATCTCAGTTCGATAAGGTAGTCATCTGGCAGGACCGTGGGATCAGTGAGAATGGAGTATTTACTGTTTCCCCTTTAAGAAGCATGAAAGATGTCACTTCTTCTGGTTTATATAACTGTCTTTCTGAAACAAGATTATTTAGCTGGCAAGTACAGTGGATTTTGTAAGAACTAGAAGACCCTCTTCAGTGATGTAACACCTTCCTAATCTAATCCAGCATGGCCTGTGTGACTATTACATATTTTCTTACAAATTTATCACAAGAAGCAGAATTTTGGCTCTTGATACACATGGGCAATCTCATGACATAGTATTTTTTTCTTTCTTTCTTTTTTTTTTTCTCACTGAGAGGGCTGGTGGGTAGTAAGATAAAGAGAACACGAAATTGTTTCACAGAATAGCACGCTCAAGCTGCAACCTTGAAGTTATAAATTCTATCTCCAGCTCTTCTATCAGCTCACGTTAATGTCTTGGAACCCCTTAGAAAGCCAATTTTCATATCTTCAGGAGCTGGTCTCTTTTTTAGCAGCTATATAACAGATAACTGATAACTTCCACAGGTCACTTCAGGTAGAACTGCAAAAGTCTCAGTCCAACCAGAGGCAAACCCAGCAGTTTGCGTTTTTGCCACAGTTTCTCAGATTAGATAATTCTGTAAGTCACACTGATTCATCATAGCTATGACACCTTCTATGGTTTAGACCACACAGAGAGGTTTGCAGCTGCTGGTGCATCAAGGGTGGAAGATCTGGTCTTTAGTTCAAATAACAGGGGCTTGTATTTTTACTTCAAAAATGAGATTGAGCCCTTGGAGACAAAACAGTCACAAATTGCCTATGGTGTGAGAAACAACCAGACCAATGCTTCTCAGCCCTTTTACTTTCACCACATAAATAGCAGTAAAACATTTCAGCAAAATACATGTTTTGCTGCCCTTTGTGGTTTGGTTTATCAAGAGAAACACCCATTCTTTTTTAACAGGTATCTGATGCGAGTATCCTTTGAGACCGTGGTGTAAGTATGATGAGTTCCAGTTCCCACCATCACAAACACACTCTTGGGTTTCCCGCTTGCCTGCAAGCTGCACAGGGGAAGATTTCTCTCCTGCCTTGTGTGTACTGAAGTGCTGACCGCACCAGGGTTCAGATCGCAGTGGCATCCCCCAGAAGGCGTTTCTGTAGTAGAAGCCACATTTCACGGCCTTGCTACAACTGCTGGACAGTTTGCAACTTCTTGTCAGACATACACTGGAGGTGTACAGAATGGACTAAAAGCCAACGGGTAAGGATTTGGGAAGCTGTTACATTATTTTTGGTGTCTCACCACTACCTGCCAAGGTTTGAAGCTGCCTATACTGCTTACAGACAAGGAAATCCAAGGAAAATGCTTATTAAAAAAAAGGCTTATTCTTCTTTTCTTTTTAAACAGAGAAAGAGGGATCTGGACAGCTGAAACTAAAATAGATTCACTTTGGCCTTGCACAGTAGCTTTTATCCATATAACTTGTAATGGAAAAGCTAATTGACATTCTGTCATTTCTGTTTCAATAAACTGAGCTCAGTGATGCCGCCCTCTAGAATCTGTGACAGCTGATCTATTTCCAAAATAAACCAAGGAACTAAATTTATTTGCAAACAAAGATTACCTCATTCTGGAAGCCATGCTAAGTCTTTTTTTCCCCCTCAACAACTGGTAGAAAGAAAAATGTTAAAAAAATACTTCGAAAGAGTTAAAGCTCAAAAGGGAGACTATATTTCACAGGAAGCTATATTTCACAGTGGAGAAAAATTAATCATAGGTAGTTTCAAATGTTTTAAAAATAAATTAGTGGCTCTGAAGAAAAACAGCATACTGGCAAATAAGGCAGGAATTCAGTAAGTAAAACATAGTAATTATGACAGGTATGATAATATTCCAAGAGAAAAATTCTATTAAAATAAACATTTGAAACTTTTATATCATCATCTATGTAAGCATCTGAAAGCACATTAAAATAATTAGTGGATGCATGTTTTCATAAGTCTCCTGTAAAAGGAAAAGGATGCCAGTCACCATTTCTTGGACAATACAGAAGAAAAGGCGCTACAGAGAACTGTCAGGGCGCAGAGGGCTCCCATGCCAGGAGTGCTGGGGGCTCCCCAGGTGGGTAATGGCAGGGTCTGTCAGCCAGGGCAGCTGGGGGGCACGGGGGCAGTCCCAGCCCCAGGCACTCCCTGGGCACAGGGATGAGGCCAGGACGGGACATGGTCCCATGGGTTGGCCTGGATTGGTGTGGCCATGGCCAGGCATGGCCTGTGACATGGTGGGAGCTGTAGCTCAGGTGGGGGCCAAACAGCAGAGGCTCAGCTTAGAAGCAGCTGCCATGGGTAGGGGCTGAACCCTGCTGCGGCTCCCCCGCCAACCCCCGGCCCCGAAGGAAGGAAGGAAGGGGAGAGCTTGCAGCTGCCCTGTCCCTGAGCCAGCCCTGAGCCCTGGGAGCCAACCCTCTGGGAGGGGGGATGCACTCAGGGCCCCAACATGGACAGGAAATAAATCCCTGTGAAGGTTTGAGGACAAAAAGCCAGTAGCTGCTCAGACTAGACACTTTTGCTATGTAAAGATGTACCAGCGTTGAGCAATACCAGGGTAGGAATCTAGGTACACATTTGCAAAAAAAGCAAGAGAGCGATGTGAAACTAAAGATTTTCATTAGAAAACAGGTTTCTGTCTGCATGAGATTATTACTGGTTGATGTAAATATAAAAGCTTCGACTGCAGGAAGAGTGTGTGTTCATAACAAAAATCAGGCACGTTCAGTGAACCAGCAAATAATGCACAGTCACTGGCATGGCTATTAACCATCTGCGCAGATCTTTTAGTGTAATAAAGTTGAACATGGAAATTTAACAGATGGGGATGTTACTCGGAAGCACATTTTATGTTGCATTAAACATGTAAAGTGCATTTCAAATTAAACTGAAGCATTTGCTTACAGCCAAAATGCCTTTTTTTTTGTTTACAGGTGATCTCCACCAACCTGAGTTTTATTTTGAAAGGGACATATACATACTATTCAGCAAATAGAAGAATAATGTGTCTTGTATTATTACTGAAGTAGATTTCACTTTCTGCTATCTCATTAGTATTTTGTTTTGAATGTAATACAACGGCAGTTACTCGCTTTACTCCTTTATTAATGTTTTAAAACTATATCATCTTGTTTTCCCCAGAGATACAGGAAGCAGCAAAATGGAACAAACCCATCGCTGAACTGTTCTGCTACAGTATTTATGGTACAGGCCAATGCATTATGGAAACTTTTTGAGAAAAAAGAAGAGCAGGGGTTTGCTTCTAAATGTGCAGTTAACACAGTGCTTCCATTCTTACAATATCCCCCAGGTAGTTTGTTACCTGCATGTGGTATTCCTATGCAACCTGTTCTGTACATAAAATTTTACTTACAGTGTTTATCTTAATAGATAATAATATTTAAAAAGCTCTGTTCTGTCCATTCCCTGAACGTTTCCCCTCCATCCAAACGCTTTCCTTTGTTTTTTCTTCCTGGATGTTCTACCTACAGCTGATCGTCCTCAGGTAAAAAACTGGGTGTGAGTTTCCATCAGTTTATTTGGAGGAAAAAATTGCTCAGTGTTGAGCTGGTATTGTGGGAAAAAGAATGTACCTGGAGCAGAACTGAGAGGAAAACAGAGAGACACCTTCCATTCCCTCAGGGGTTGTACTTCTCCTGCCTTTTCCATTGACTGCTGAGAATGCAATTCATTTCACTGTCCCACAGTCTTATTACCTCAGTGTTATTTTTATCTGTATCACTGTTCCTTATTATTTGTCTTGTTATAATGCCTAGATACCTCAGCCAAGATCAAGACTGCACAAATATGGCCTGAATCTGCCAGTAAAATATTGCAAATTCTAACAGAAGAGGCAGGAATAAGAACAGAGAAAGCAAACATTATTGTTTCAGTTTTATGGAAAGAACAAGTCAGAGAGAGGCTAAGGGAGATGTGCTTGCATCTGGGAGTCTAGTGCCAGTTTGAACATCCCACTCTTCCCAAAAGAGATGGCAGGTGTGACAGCCACAGTCCTCCGGAGGCTGTTGGACACCCAGCTGGGGGTACGACTAGCTGCCTGTGCTTAGGTAATCGGATGCCTACGTTCAGCCCACTTCAGTCACTTGCTCAAGGCTGTTCCAGGAGCATGTAGCAAAGCTGTGCTTGAACATAAATCCCATGAGCTCCGGTTCACTGTCTTAATCACAAATTAATTCTTCCTGTTTTCAGTTTCTCTTTTTTTCTTTCTCCCAACCACCTACACCACTGCTGTTATGAAGCAGAATATCCTTTCCTGCTTTAATTTTTTCTTCTTTCTGTTTCAATCTTCATTTTTGGCTCCAGTCCCCCTCTCTCACTCAGCAGAAGGCTGAACGCTGCTTTGGTCAGAGGCTGTGTTGCGCAATGTTCTCCACCCCTGCTCCTCTTTCATTGGCATTTCCCCCCACCCCCAGCACGCCAAACAACTCCAATGTACTCCGATAAGCAGGGATCGATAGTCTTTGCAATTTTATTTTAGTTAGTGTGCCAGTAGTGGTTGGTAGACATGCAAACAGGTGATGCATTAAAAAACTCATGTCTATGAAATGCCCACTCGCAATCAGCTCTCCAAATTAATTACATATGTGTGAAAGAAACATTCTTCCAATTCGTATTAGATGTGTTCCCTTTTAAAAGTCATGTTATACATGATGGGAAACATTACAGGAAACATATGGGAAACATTACAGGAAACATACGGGAAAAATTGTGCCCATCTTTAATAAGGGTTGAAAGGAGGACCCTGGGAACTACCGCCCTGTCAGCCTCACCTCTGTGCCTGGGAAGATCATGGAACAGATCCTCCTAGAAGCTGTGCTAAGGCACATGGAGGCCAGGGAGGTGATTTGAGACAGCCAGTGTGGCTTCACCAAGGGCAAGCCCTGCCTGACCAACCTAGTGGCCTTCTATGATGGAGTGACTGCATCAGTGGACAAGAGAAAAGCAACGGATGTTGTCTGTCTGGACTTCTGTAAAGCCTTGAACATGGTCCCCCACAGCATCCTGCTCTCTAACTTGGGGAGCTACAGATTTGATGGGTGGACTGTTTGGTGAATAAGCAATTGGTTGGATGGTCACATCCAGAGGGTAGTGGTCAACGGCTCGATGTCCAAATGGAGACTTGTGACAAGTGGTGTCCCTCAGGAGTCTATACTGGTACCTCTACTGTTAAATATTTTCATCAATGGCATAGACAGTGAGATTGAGCGCACCCTCAGCAAGTTTGCAGATGACACCAAGCTGAGTGGTACAGTTGACACGCCAGAAGGATGGGATGTCATCCAAAGAGACCTGGATGAGCTGGAGAGGTGGGTCTGTGTGAACCTCATGAGGTTCGACAAGGCCAAGTGCAAGGTCCTGCACCTGGGTCAGGGCAAGTCCTGGTGTCAATACAGGCTGCAAAATGAAAGGATTGAGAGAAGCCCTGCCGAGAAGGACTTGGGGGTACCGGTGGATGAAAATCTGGACATGAGCCAGCAATGTGCGCTTGGAGCCCAGAAGGCCAACAATATCATGGGCTGCATCAAAAGTGGCATGGCCAGCAGGTCGAGGAAGGGGATTCTGCTGCTCTGCTCCACTCTGGTGAGATGCCACCTGGAGCACTGCCTCCAGCTCTGGGGTGCTCAGCACAAGAAGGACATGAACTGTTGGAGTGGGTCGAGAGGAGGTCACAAAAATTATTTGAGGGCTGGACCACCTCTCCTGTGAGGACAGGCTAAGAGAGTTGGGGTTGTTCAGCCTGAAGAAGGCTGCGGGGGGAGCATATTATGGCCTTTTGATACTTAAAGGGGGCCTATAGGAAAGATGGGGACAATCTTTTTAGCAAGGCCTGCTGTGACAGGACAAGGGGTAATGGTTTTAGACTAAAGAAGGGTAGATTTAAACTGGATATAAGGAAGAAAGTTTTTACAGTGAGGGTGGTGAAACACTGGAACGGGTTGCTCAGAGAGGTGGTAGATGCCCCACCCCTGGAAACATTCAAGGTCAGGTTGGACAGGGCTCTGAGCAACCTGATCTCATTGAAGATGTCCCTGCTCACTTCAGGGGGGGTGTAACAGATGGCCTCTAAAGGTCCCTTCCAACCCAAAGCATTCTATGGTTCTGTGATTTATTTTGGGCAAGATTAAGTAGAAAAGATTGACCTTCTTAACACACTCTATTCTCTATAGTCACATTTTTCTTTCTTTTCCTGACATTAAGAAGTCATTCCATTTCTGTGTTGACATTTTTACCTTCTCTTTATAGCCTTTCCAAAAGCCCTGTTACTTATTGAATTTTTGCTGACAAACAAAAGAATGAGAAAGAAAGATGGCACAAACCCCCACATACAGCAAATGGCAAGGGCGTGCTGTATTCCTCTGATGCAGATGAGTAACTTTTTAGCATTCATTTCTCACTTCACTACTTTAGTTCCACTGTCTTTTCCTTCTGGTTCTGCTTTAGTCCTCTTCTACCTGGTATTTTGGACTCGTCCATTTGTTCTGACAGTTCCTGGTTTTTTGTTGTTTGCGATTGTCCCTTCTTTCCTTAGAATTAGTCTGTTTGATCAATTCTCCCTCCAGTTCTGTCCAGTTCTCTCTAGAAACCCCTTCAGGTATTACTTTGCTATGAAAGAATTGTATGTAGAAGAATTTCTTAACTCCACAGCATCTGTAGTTCATCAAAATGTCACTGTCAACGTGACATTTTTTGTTTTACATTACCAAATCTGGAAGAATCCATGTTACTTACCTACTTAACAACCACCTTGGGAACAAAAGTAATTTTAGGGTTGGAGCATCTTGTCCTAACGCCAGGCTAAATGGCCAGCACTGGCTTAGCTAATGCAGAGCCATCAGAACAATGATTTAATGAGAATGGGCACTACTGGATGATGAGAAAAGGTACAATGATACTTATCTCTTATTCCACTATAGGGGGACAACCTCTGAATACTCACTTTTCTAGAGCAATGCTGTAAACAACGGTGCTGTTCTTGGTCCTTAATGTATCTATCGCACGGCCTCTGTATGGATGCGGACTGTAGGAGGACCAAAAGGGCTTTAACTGCACCTTGTCCCAATTAGTTTGAACATCACTCTCCTGCATTTCGAGGCCGCTGCTTTTCTGCAGACAGCCTATCACCTGAGCTGGTCTCTGGCTAGGCCAAAAGGTCGGACTGTGTGTTTGGTGTGCACTCAGCAAGCCTCTCCAGAGAGCCCGACAGCCGTGGGACCATGGGCCAAGGCGTGCTCTTTGCTTCCTCGGTCTTCTGGTAAAGCGTCCATGCCAAGAAAGCCACCATTATCAAAGCACGGCTGGTGAAGGCAGTGGCTGAGCTGAGCTCATCCAGGTCCATCCTCATCTTGAGACTATGTATGAAGCAGCCAATGAAGATGACGGGTGATTTCATCGCACTTTGACTCTAAATGTGGCTATGGAAGAGCATACGGCTGCACAGTTGTTTTTTGAGGTTTTTTTTTTCTCTCTCTGTGCAGACAGTTGCTGTCGTTTTCATGAGATGAAATGTGCACTGGTGTTATACTTGATGCTGAAATTCACACATCTTTCCTTTAGCAACCCCAGCCAAACTTTAAAGAATTTCTAACCACCGTGGGTTGTTTTTTTTTTTTTTTTTTTTTTTTTGAGCAGATATTTGATCATGATGCTTTTAGGAGATTTAATTTTGAAAATGAGGTGATGTAATTAATAAAAAAAAAAAAAAGGGGGCGCCAGCCGCCAAAAGACTAGGAGGGCTACTGTTTCACACCCAAAGACCAACTGTTGAATATTCGTTCTGTTGAGCTTTTTTTCCAAGTGCAATCTTTTGCAATGAAAAACCCAATGAAGTAAAAAGACCTGCAAGCACCCCTTGAAGGGTCGGGTCCTCCGCCGGGGTGCCAGGGCTGAGGGGCCCTGTGAGGGCTGGGGTGCCCCGACCGGCAGCGGGATCAGGTGTTCGTGCACGGGCGAGGAGAGGAAAACCACCTGCGGCAGCTGACGGCTGGGGCCGGGCCCAAGGCCAAGGGGGGAAAGGAGGACGGCGACGCTCCCACGAAGGGAAGAAAGGAGGGTGCGCAACGCTGGGCCGTCCCCGCG
>NW_009259587.1:721262-771562 GCF_000687185.1 Egretta garzetta
TGTCGGCGGCGAGATGGGCGCAGCGAGCCTCGGCTGGTCGTGACAAACGCCGGGGGCAATTCTGAGCCGGCGCAGAGCTTTGGGAAAAACCAGAGATTTGCTATGGCTGGCTTGCACGCTGGACATGTTCTTTCCCGCTGGTTCTCCCCTCGGGGACTTTAAACAGTACGGATTTCTCAGGTGTTTTATCAGACTTTAAAATGAGAGTGTTAGCTTACAGGTAACGTTGAGAAGACCTCCCAGTACCTTCTCTGACTGAGAGAATTACATTACTGGGCACAACATGAGCAATGGATCCGTAACTAGCATTTTATAGCTGGTCTTGTAGTTTAGCCAAAAAAAAAAAAAAAAAAAAAAAAAGATTTTAAAGAAAGAAGATAATAGCTGGTTTATGTAATTAGAAATAGGTGAACTATTGGGGGAAGTGTTTAGTTACATTATTTGAGGTCCTGCCTGGCAGCTGGACAGCGCAGAACCCGGCTCTGAGAGCACGGTTCTCTGTGACGTCACCCGTTTCTTTCCTAGTGATGACTGCAAATAACTGTTGGAGAAATGCACCTAACCACTTTCAGTACCATTTGAGGCATTTGAAAGGGCTAATGCTACTGTTGTTTGATGCACGGTAATCTTTCCCTTGTTTCACATATGTACATATGCATGCATAGACAGTTATCTGGCTTTGACTCATTAGAAGCACTGAGATGTTTTTAAGACAGTTTAATTTTTAAGAATTTTTATAGCCAAAAATACATGTTGTTTTCATGTATTGAAATTGAGACCAGCTCATTGTTACAGACCTGTAAAGATTTTGGTATCGAGTATACATGTGCATAAAAGATTCCTTTAAAATTAATGTTTCTGTGCTGCCTTTCCAGGGTGAATTGTTAAATCCTTGCCGCTGTGATGGGTCAGTACGATACACGCATCAGCTTTGCCTGTTAAAGTGGATAAGTGAAAGAGGGTCATGGACCTGTGAACTCTGCTGTTACAGATACCATGTTATAGCAATTAAAATGAAGAAGCCTTGCCAGGTAATTTGTTTGGTTTTTTTTAAAAATATGTATTTCCAGTCATTTTGAAAACCAAAATGATACGTTTATTTCAAGGTTTTTGGAACATACAGCGGAAGAGCCTATATGCTTCACCAGTTAGTACTTGCACCCACTTGAAGTTAGTTTTTAAGACCAAATACGTATTAAAACATGGAGTAATTTGATTCTGTTATGTTCTTCTAGCTTTTGGCTTGCCATAAAAATGGTCTTCAGAGGCTGTTAAACTCTGTAATTAGGTAAGTCATACTGAGACATGACAGAACAAATTGGATCTCCCTGATTCGTTTTCTAAACTTTAAACTTTATAGTTTTGTTAAAGACTCAGTCAAAAGTTTATTTAATTCATTCTTCAAGCTTGGGGTCCAGAGGAGAGAGGCAAAGAGAACTTCTGTTGCCTGTGTATTCGTCTACAGCAAAAAAGTAAAAGGAGGTGACTTTTCAGTCTTGGCACAATCCAGAGTAGCAGAAGGCTCTTTAAGTTTTGTCCACCAGTAGTTGTTTCAGAAGCTGAAATGTGCAGTAGCATTTTTCACAGCTCCCTTTTAACAGCATTACAACATGCAGCTGGAAGTTAGAATATTATGTTGGTAGCATATTCAGGGAAAGGGGAGTGGAAACTCAAAGCTTTAGCAGATCTGTTAGGGAAGCTTTAATACCACTTTGCATATCAGAATTCTTTAGAGGCTTAAAATTCCATCCTGGAAATTGTATTTCATACATCTGAGGAACGCATTTAGTAAGATAATTGTATCTTTTTTTTTTTTTAGTTTTGATCCTATGAGCTCAGAGATGATAGAGCTCTCAAAGGCCAGAGCACTCGGGTCATTTTTCTGCGCCTGAGTTTGATTGGAGTTTTATGGAAGAGACATGCTTGGATGGTAATGGCAGTTTTGTGAGCATGATAAGCATTCCTTGGATGTAGGATATCTGGAGTATTTGCTTACAGCTGTTCAGATTAGGAGCAAGTACTTTCAGAGCCACTTGTGACTCCAAGTTTTTTGCTTATGAATCCACAAAGGAAACATTCTGGTGCTCTTTCCTGGGTAGAACCTTTGTGATATAAAAGAGTCATGGATTTGTAAAATGCTCCAGAAAATGAAAGTGGTAGATTCTCTTTCTGTGTAGACTTCTGGTGGCTCAGCATGGGATCCTTTTGGCTTTTTTTTAACCTTTTAAAAGTCTCCGTTTCCTGTATATCCACAGCAATCTCATCTTTTTCATAGCAAAGGTTATATCATTATCAACAGTTTGCAATGATAGCCTCTGAAAATACTTGTTGTTTGACAGGAAGGGCGTGACACAGTTGCCTGCAAAGAGGCATCTAGTACTATTTGAGATGTCCCAAGGTAGCCAAAATATCTACACAAGATAGCAGATACGACACAACATACGAGAGACCCTGGCACTGCAGGTGGAGGCCAAGTGGGATATTAAAGGACGTATGAAATGTTGTTAGACACCTATCTGTGGACAACAGAATCAAGGCCCAGTTTGAAGAACAGCTATTCAATTTCTGTGGAAAACAGAAGCAAAGAAGAAAGGAAGTGTCAGTAGGTGGCACAGTAAACAACAATATTTGGCCAAGCTACAAGTGAAGTAGAAAGAAACTGAAGACCCAAAAGTTAAATCCCATTCTCTTAATGACTTATGGCACATTTCTGGGGGGAGGAACCAGGTTCATGTTTTTCCTTTGATAGCTTAAAAAATACTTGATTTATTCTTAAGCCTGTCTTTCATTTTTTATGTAAATTATTTAAATCAGTTCTTTTTTATTCATGACAAAATAGCATACAAAAAGATTTCATGGAGTTGCATACTCAAATAATAAGTTATACATACATTCTTAGGGTCCTGGCATTTGGGTGCAATCCTGGCATCTCTTTGGAGGGATGCAGTGGTACCTTTCTCGTTTTCCTACACTGAATATTCCTCTTGTAGTTACAGAATGTAAAAGGAACTCTCAAAACTGCAGTTGTCCTTGTGTTTTTATAAGGGTGATCCGTCTTAAAATGCCCTCACTCCCCTCCCATATTCTTGACTATAACAGTATTGGCCATTTTTAACAGCTGTTTTGATTTAAGCTTTTGGACAGGCTCTGGATCATTTGTTTGACTACACAAAAGCCTTTTTTAAGGTAACTGGTCAGGTTTGGTAAAAAGCTAAGGGTTAGGCCGTTTCAATACAGAAGTAGCTTACATCATTTTCATTAAGGTAGCTAATGTACTTAAAAGTTCCCAAGCAAGACTTCTTGCGTTACATTAGATGCAATGTTTGGACAGGAGAAGTTTGCTCTCTCTACAACTAGTAGTCTGCCTCAGTCCTTGTTTTCAGAATTGTCTCCACCTGTCTTTTACTTATTAGAACTGTGTAGGCAGTGTCATAAGAGAGAAAAAGGATGCTATTTACCGAAATAACCTTTTCTCAAGTGAATTGTCTATGCAGGTTTACACCATCTCGTCAGGCTTACTTTTACCTTGGGTATTTATGGAATGTAACAATGCTTAGGGAGTGAAGAAATAGGAGATTTTTCTCTGTTTTCTTCCAGAACATTGGAATAGATATGAATATTCCATTTAATATCTAACATTTTCTATGGTTTCTGTTGCTTCATGGCAGGGAAAGTAATCCCCATGGGGGGCCTCTTTGGAGGCAGTACATTCAAGGAACAAAATTTGCTATGGTAAGTGGCTATTCCAATAGAAATTTTTCCAGTGTCACTTTGTACGTTTCAGCAACTACTACTTAATCCACTTTCAAATAACCCAGTCCTAGCAACACATAGACTTTCAATATAGCAATAGATCTTAAACCACAAAAATAATAAATTAACCAACGGGCTAACAGTGGTAGATGAGCACACAAACAGATGACATTTGATATGGTATTTCACAAAGAAATGCAATTTGAGCCGTTTTTTTCAGTATCCTTCTCAGGATCATATCAGAAAGATATATTTAACCTTGCACTAGTCCATCAATGAAAGCACATGTTCACGTTGCTGGACTTGCTCCTTACAGCAGGATGGAATTTGATCCAATAATAGACAAGGTTATGTTAAGAAATAACTAGGAAAAAAAACAAACTGTAATGAGGGGAGATGGAACGCATACTGATTTTGGCAGGGAGTTTTGGAAGGCTTTTGAAACAACTTAAAAAGGAGGGAGAAACGTTAAATGTCTGACTTTGAAATTAAATCCACTTAGAATTTTATTTCAGATTAACGAAGAGAAAAAAAGGACCAGAAATATTTTTTATATTAGTTTGTTAAGCTTTATAATTTGTACAGGTTTCCTTCCTAAAGGAAATAAAAATAGATTGCTTTATTTTTATTGGTGCTATTTAATTATTAAGCTGTTAGTAGATTAGTTCACTAGACTTGTAGTTAAACATGAATGCATATTGAAGAATGTTAATTCTCTTGTAAGTTTCAAAAATAATGTTTAAAAGTGGAATATAGTTATGCAGACGTTCAGAAAATATAATTTGCTGCTAAACCCCATCATTTCTATAGAAGTCAGCAATAAATATGTTTAGAAATAGCCTTTTCTAGACTGTTACTGTAGTCTGTCATAAAATAGTGTTATGTTAGATGTTTAATATACCCTGCTGTTCATTAAAACATTGTATTCTGGTACTTTACGTGAACTAGACCTCTTCCAAAAGTCATACAGTAGTTTGGTGGGCTAATTTAAAAGCTAACTGCATGGCAATTTAACACGTTTTCTGACATCAGGAAAATCACAAAACAAACAGTTATTTAAAAAAGTAAGTTCTTAATTGTTAGGTGTAGTTTTTGAATATAGATGAAAAAATGAAGGTTGTATTTAGTATTATTTAAGCAAGTGCCTAGTTACTGGAGGTGGAATGTGGCTCATGAGTTCAGTGGTTTTCAGTGGCCCAAGTTGTGATTATTAACATTTGAGATATTCATCATAAAAATTACTATGTTCAACAGGTTTTCTGAATTACAGGTTCAATTTTTCAAGTCTTGTTAATGTGAGTGGTCCACACTCCTTTGAGTAATCTCCCTGGCATCAATTAGATAAGCATGAGCAAGTCTTTATAGCAGACAGCATGTATGTATATGCATGTTATATTAAAAAGTCAAGTTCTTCAGATGCTTCAAGATGGAGGCAAGTGTCCAGAAAAAACATGTAGTAAATGTTTAGTAAAAGTTATTGTTCATGATTATGCTCAGCTGGATGAAAGCATTTACTTTTTGTATGCACAACTAAGAAAGGGAAAGGGAAAGGCTCAAATCTCCATCTGTGCTTTTTAAACTACACTATATGCTAACAACGATCTACTGATGTTGCTGCTGTTAACACTGCCTGGAGTGAAGATCCAGGAGGATACATTGTGCTATTCACTGTGTCAGCACACACAAATAACAAAAAGGATTGTGCCAATCTTGGACAATTTACAAAGAAGTTTGAACAAGAGATAAGGGACAAGTCTATGGGGATATACAAGACCAGTGGTCTCTGTACACTAACCATTTTTAATTATCATTGAGTTTTTGGCATCTCAAATGGGATGAGTTTTAAGATGCCTCTTGAACAGAAAATAATTAAGCTTTGCAGGCACCTTTGAATGTGAAGGCAGTATGGAAGGGCTGTTGTTAGAAAATAAAATACTTGGCTGAGATAGGTATCATGAACTGAACAGAGATGAGATTGAATGGCTGAGTAGTCATTAGAAGGTAATTAATATGTCAGTAAAAGCCTGGAAGGACTTTAAAAATCAAGTCAAGTCTTTTTTATTTGATGTGATGGGGAAGAGAGGAACCAGCAGAATGGAGAAAGAAGGGCAGTAGCATGGTCAAAGTAAAGGACTAAAAAAATTTGTATTTGAAGCAGTCTTCTGGTCACTGAGACCACAAATTACATTTGTCATGATCTTAAAAGCTGTGCTACAGTAATTGAGACATAAGATGAAAGTGGGGATGAGAAAATAAATTTTTATGTATGAACAGCCTTAGATATGCTATGTAGAAAGCACCCGCAAGTTTTAGAAATGTTGTGAACAGGAAGATCCAAAGAGATATTTAAATTTAAGATAATTCTTGGGTTACAGAACAGATTCCTGGATTGGAGGATGAATCCATACCACTTGAGGAAGGCTGGGACATGAAAATCCTAGAGATTTTTATGAATTTAAGTGTATGGTAAGATTCACACAAAAGGTGGTAGAAACAGATGAATATTTTAGTTTTGACAGGAGAGAGAAGGCTGAAACAGAAAAGTAGACCTGTCAGCCACCACCATAGATATAGTAGTTGCACTTCTCACGCTCTTTCTTTTCCTAAGCATCTACTTTTGGTCACTCCTAGGGAGAAGTTACTAGACTAGATAGGCCTTTTGATTTGATACACTCTGAGCCTTTTCAGTGGGTAGAAGCTGGTGATAACAATCAGTTCTGAGTAGTGTGCTTAATAAGTTTAGGAACAGAAGGATAGCAGGGCTGTTGGAGAGGCCAGTGGTGTCAAAGTTGTGGGTTTTTTCTGTGGTGGGAAAGGCAAAATACATTTCCTGCGTACTTTCTGGGAAAGAGCTGAAAGTGGATGAGAGACTGAAAAAGAGAATTGGGGTGAGTGGATCAGAAGGAAGGACAAAATGATGTCACTGGTGTAAATTAGAGAGATCATAGAAAAAGAGAGGACAGTAAACATTTCACCATTGAATTGCAAAAATAGAAGGCATCAGAGAGAAAATGCTAAGGGGAAAACGAATTTCATGTTGTATTGTTTTCTTTGCTTTCTTTTAATTAATGCACAGAGAGACTCGGTGATAAAAGGAGTAGAGAGTTGGAAAATAAAGGCAGCAAAAAGGTGTGGAGATGTAAGTCCGTTAAGCTTGAGAAATACATTTGGTTAGCCATTCAGATGAGAGAACAGATTTGCCATGGAGCAAGTGAGCAGGCCACTGGTGCACTACTAGCATCCTAAGAGCAAAACGTGGCTGTTAGCATACAGAGCTGAAGGAGCGCAAGATGGATGTTTCAGTGGAAAGGAGGAATAAAACTATAGAAGCTTCAGAAGCGTGAATAGAATTGGTAACTAATGACCGGTAAGAGGCAATGGGGGATGGAAGAATCGTCACTACCAATGATCTGAAAGTCATGAAATAGTGAAGAATAATATGTGAACAAATGGACTGATTCTATCACAGTGATAGTTGGGTAGGGGTAAAGAAGAACTAATAACAAAAGACTAGATGTAGACCTAGGTGAAAAGCTAATCAAAGCAATGAATGGCCATTTTGTTGACTACGAACACTGAACCATATTTGTAAATCCAATGAGGAGAGATGAAATTCATCTAAGAGATCAGAGTGGTCATCAGCATGGGAGCTGAAGCCGTCAGAAAGGAACACGGGAGATTATGAAGAGAGTCAAGAATTGAAATTGGAAGGATCAAGTAGAAAGGAGTTAAGTGCACAGAAAAATAGAAGTTTGAAAGGGGGGGGAGGAGATTGATTTTGTTTTAGAGACTCCTATGAAAGAACTGAGAGAGAGGAAGGTAAGGGAGACTTAGGTAAGAACCTCCAAAAATCTGAAAACAAATGTTTGAAACATAATTCAGTTCAGCAACTTGGATATTTATAGTCTAGTCAGGATTTTAAAGTTGTATGGCAAAAATTATGCTTTCTTGCTGGTTGGGATGGATGAAAATTGAAGCAGTGATCTAGAAGGTGTAGTTAATATTTGGGATTTTGCTACAATGGTTGGAGTGCTACCAGCAAACATCTGATATCTGATTTCCTGATTCTCTGTGTGTTCATGCTTTGCTAGATGGAACATTTGGCCAAGGTTGGCATCTCAATTGATAGAACTCAGGAAATCTGTTATTCTTGTCACAGCATCAGCTACAGCATGGAGGGAGCTAGACAAGCCACTCTGGTGCTCACATCTGTCTGCTTAAGATAGGGGATTATCAGTAAAATATAGATTAGGCAAAGAAGTGGTGTTTATAGCATAGAGAACACTTTTGTACTAACATGTGGATAGTGATTTTAAACTAGTTCTCCTGCATTCACTTATGCAGTTTTGTTGGTCTGCTTAAGTGTATACAAAGGTAATCAAGTAACTACACAAAATAAATAAAGCAGAGCATGTTTTAAAGAACAGCTTTAAAGGTACATAGGTGTATGCCCCTCATATGTTATTCTTTTATTTCCTGTAGCTTGTTACAAATGCAATTGTTTTCTTGTTTTATTTGGTTTTGTTTTGAAACTTCCTTTTAATGCTTCTTGGTTTTGAATGTTAGTCAGTTTGCACTGAAGTCTTCAGTGCTTCATCCACATGACTGCTAGTCATGCTAATTTACGTCTTTCTTAAATTATTCAACTGGGGAGACAGCTTTTCAACCTATTACACATACTTTTTTTTATTTTTGTCCCATATGTAGATTCAAACTGGATGCTTGGTATTCAGATTGAAGACTCTGTCTTATTGCTTCAGCAATGTGCAAAGCACAACCCCCGCCTCCTTTCATGCCAATAGTGCCACAGTGAAAGAACAGTTTGACCGCGGTCCTTTTGAAGTACTTGTCTGAGTCAGAGCAGTCTCTTTGCATTGTGAGTTTTACCTGCATGACTCTTTTCCCATAGGCTTCTTAGTTTTGGGTTTTTTTTTAAATTGATTTCAACTTTCCTTTTTATTTTCCTTATTTTCTGCATTTCTTTTTCTTGCTACTTTTGTTTAGATTTCAGTGAAGCTGATGGAGAATGAGTATTCCAGTTTCAGCCACATGCTGTTTCCTTCCCCCTTATTATTTTTTTTCCCCTATATTTTTGCATATTTTTCTGGCAGTGTCTTCTGTCCACAGCAGTATTGAACTTGGCCATTTCTGTGACAAGCATATTCCCAGTACAGGAATACACCATACTGATACCTACATTATCATTGTTGATGATACTATATTATTGGATGAAGGCCATTTCCTGAGCTAAGGCTTATTTTTTCTGGTCTTTTATGCCCAAACAACAGACATAATTAAAAAAATAATTCCTTAGTAGTTTCAGAAAGTCATGAACCTTACCACCAAGATGAAATACTTGCTAGCTTCATGTGTATTTAGCTATTCTGCTAACACTGTAAGATTATTCCAAGCACTACAAGGATCTTGAAAAAGGCAAATTCCATAAAATTGGCATCCAGGAAACTGTACTGGGAGAAAATGAGAGTAAACTGCAGTATGCCTTCTCTTCTTTCATGTTAAGGAAGCTCACTCTGCTCACTGGGCAAGAACAGGCAGACAGAGTCTACTTCTTAATGGAATGCTTTATGTATCTCTCATTGCTATTATCTGAGCAATCTGCAATTTACAATCTACTATAACTTGTGGTTGCTCCTAGCACGTTGTGTTCCTCCTTGGGTGACTAAATTCCACATCTCAATTTCAGGACTGCTGTTTCATAGGAGGAAAGCAATATGACAGATTTTACTTAAAGGAATTGGCATAACATCTGATGTGAGCTCACTGACTCACATCAGAATAACACAAATAGAATATGGGAGTCTTGCACTTGCAGCCTTTTCCTGCAATTGCAACGGTGTCCTCCACATAACCTCCTTCTTTAGTGACCACAAGAATCATCGGAAGCTCCAATCATTTGATGTAACCTTCCAAAAAGGACACTTTGCCTGTATTTAAATGTACAATGATGACTTAAATTCCTCCTGAGACTTAATAAAGAGCATCACTTTCTCCTCAAGCAGCATTTACAGGGTATTGTGTATCATCTCATTGCTTTCTGGATACTTGCACCAAATAGTAATTTGATTAATTACCGATGCCTTCTGATATCTGCCAAACTTAAGGGAAAGATCCTCATATCATTCACTACTCCGTATAAGGAGAGGGACCATCAGATGCATCTTGGGGATTTAAAAATCCTCTACTTCAGCCTGTTCTTTCCTTCCTATAGCCTTGGAAAAAAGATCGAGAAGATATGTGAAATTGCTGGTTATTCTAGGGAAGTGTGACTACTTCAGAGCTTCACCAAGAGTTGATATGGTTACCACATACTTGAATGTATTTAGAAATTTGCGGAAAATTGCTGTGTGTTCACTGGGAAGAGTTTATGGGCATGGGGATTTTAGAAACTTTTCTTTCCTCTGTGCCTTTCCCTCATGCTTTCATAGATCTCGCTGATATAATTGCTATGAACCTAGCCACTGCAATTAGGACCTACAAGATCTAAGGACTTTTGTCTTCTAGTCCAGACTATCTCAGAAGAGCAAGTAGTTTCAGTAGTTCAGAGTCTTGTTTTTTATCACATGACACAAGTGAATTTTTGTGTCTTCATTGTACAACTCTCATGCATCAGGTGCTCATGATAACCCCCAGGAGGTTCCTTTCTTCCTTCTTTGGGTTCAGAGGTAGAGGCTTCAAGTCTGTTTTACGTAAAAATCACCTAGCATTTCTGCAGTGCTATGTCCTCTGACCCTGAATTAGCATATCTGAAGTGTGAATAAGAAGCCATGTCTTTGTCCCAGTGTCACTCAGGTTATCAAGTACTGAACCATTGTTGCCTCTGACCTATGAATCCCTAAGGATGTGGCTGTTGGTTATGACATTAAATTTGTGACAATTTCTCTACTCATCTCAGTAACTATGCTAACTACTCCTTTTTCAGTGTTGTGACAGAAGTCAGGAAGATCATTGGGATAGAGACCTGCTTCACCAGGAGTTACACTGTCTTTTTTTTTTTCTTCTGGTAATCAAGACCTAATTCCATTCACTTTAGGGGAATCAGAGAATCACAGAATCATAGAATGGTTTGGGTTGGAAGGGACCTTAAAGATCATCTACTTCCACCCCCCCCTTCCACTAGATCAGGTTGCTCAAAGCCCCATCCAACCTGGCCTTGAACACTTCCAGGAATGGGGCATCCACAGCTTCTCTAGGCAACCTGTTCCAGTGTCTCACCACCCTCACAGTAAAAAATTTCATCCTGATACCTAATCTAAATCTATCGTCTTTCAGTTTTAAACTGTTAAACCTTGCCCTATCGCTACACTCCCTGATAAAGAGTCCTTCCCCATCTTTCATGTATGCCCCCTTAAGGGGGAAGAGGGTTTTGTAGAATATATTTTATGATATGAAAAAGAAAATTACTTTAGTAAGCCAAATAACTTTATTTACAAACTCAAATTCATATGGGACTTTGCATTGCTCCAAAGGGGTGATTAATTTGCATCTCTCGTGTTTATTTTCATTAATAAAGCAAAGCACTTTCTGAAAATTTTTGTATGTGCTGGAAGGCTGCTGTCCTACTGTTCAGTCTGCCTGTGGCACTCAGAGTCTCTGCAGGGTGTTATGGGTCCAAAGGAGCAGCTGCTTAGCTGCCTGCTGGAGAATTCCACCACTGGACTCAACATGTTGGCTGAACTGCTTCACTTTGGTGGACCATGAGCAGGCATTCAAAAGTGACATTCTAAAAGCTGTTCTTCTATTGAAAGATTGCTGAGGCTTGTTTTCATAGTCACAAAAAAATACCAACCTTTCTCCTTCAGCACTGAGGCTGCCCACTCATTCCCAGTTCCCTGACTGGAAAAATGATGCCTGCCTTCCTTCAGACTCTCTTCTCCCTTAGAATCCTCTATGACTTAAGGCCAGTACAGCAGAAATGGTCCTTTTCACTACAGCATAGCAAAAGCTGTCTGGTGTCAGTGTCAGAATACTGTCTGTTTTCCTGGTTTTTTCTTTTCATATTCTTTTCAGAGTTGGATGCTGGATAAGTTACTAACAGTCAGCCAGGTCTGACTGGGCAAACTTACCTGAAGAAGAAAAAGTATTAGGTCTTCCCCTTAACAAATGTCTAAGCCAGTTATCACTTTGTGTGCTTTGAGCCATGAGATCTTACACTGTTTCACAGTGCTGAGACATGCTCCATTAGCTTTGCAGTCACCAGTCTTAGATGCTCTGCCTTTTCTCAGCTTACAGTCTTGATGTTTCTCAGAGCCCAGTGAGTAAGTAAGAATTCCACCTGAGATGGAGAAACCTTCCCTGCTTCCTTCATTAGGCATCACCCTTGTAAGTGTCACTGAAATTGGGAAGAACGAACGAACCTTGTAACACCAATGTAGTGTTAAAAGGCAGGCATTCTTTATTCACGGTGCTGGATGCATGGGGGTCACTCCACCCAACGTGCACGTCTAGCACCTGTTCCAATCAGGTTATATAAATCAAATACATACATATTCATTACATTCATACATAATCAATAACATCATCTCTAACGTTTGGTACAAATTCTCTCGCTTCCTATGTAAATTACTGCGCAGACTCAGTTGTGCACTTCCATTGTTCTCTTTTGAGTAGGAGGTATCATTTGGGTAGGTGGTCAATGAGTCGGTGGTCACGATCTCCCCTTGCCGGAATTACCTCTTACCTACTCGGCTCTCAGCCTTGGCAGTCTTAGCCAAATTTCTCGGTCTACTACACGAAACTACCTTCCATCTTCTTCTTTCGACAGGTGCACATTGTCTATAGTTTCAGTTACATTAATAATTACCTTAAAACCACAGACCATAGATGATATACTATATTCATTATTCCTGGACCTAGTGTCCAGTTGGGTAGGGCTATACAGAGGAACGTAGCAGCATTTGTAGTTAACTGATTCAATCTCATCTCCTCAATGCTAAAAAACTAAAATACATAGCAATTTCATCGTTGTTCTGGTTACATAAGGATCAGTTGCTCACAAACTTTGGATATTGAGAAATTTTTATCTTACAACAATAGCAGAACCAGGGTCATTTGAAGATCTACTTATCTGTTTCTATCTATTCCAGAGAGTTCAAAAAGAGCAGCAATCTATGTGCAAAAAATTTTCTAAGTGGTCAACAAGTTGTTTCAGGACTTACATCTTATAGAACCACTGAAAAACTTGAAAAGAGACAATTTGCAGAAGAGTATGTGGGTCTTTGATAAGTGTGTTTTCCATATGGACAGCATGTAATTACTTACCTTTCATTCTCTTATGTGCTTGTTATACTTGAGAGAAACTGAGGGTATTTTATTTTTATATCTGTATTTGTACTGCAAGAGATGGCACATGGGTTATGTGTAAGTCATGTAAGCACCATGAAGCCAAAAACAATTTATAGTTTAGGGACTTTCAAACACAACAATATGAATGGATACTACAGTTTTTGATATTATAACCATTGCTTCTTGCAGTACTATGAATGCTGATGCACAATATAACAAGTCAGAAAGCTGGGTATTTTCAGTGTTCAAAAGCAACAGTTACATTGTGCAATTTAATGTAATTGCTTCAAGGGATTTCAGACATGTTCATTATATCGTTAGAGAGAAATATAGAGTTTCTGGTGTAGTGTATACTATAAAGGCAACTACTTTCTTTTTTTACAGATAGAGTTATCATATTTGATGATACTTAGTATCTAACTTGCCACGTCTTGTAATTAAGCACTACATCTTGTATGTTTTCCGATCTTAAAAACTGAGTCTTATAAGTAACTGGGTGATCAAAACCATAGCTACCCCAAGCTATTAGAAAAAAATGTGATTACCAATTCAAACAACAGTACCAACTAGTTTGTAGTTGTGATTATGTAGCAGTACCTGAAAAAACTAAGGCAATTGACTTTTAAAATTTTGCTGTTTATTAGAATTTTTAATTAATAACTTAATAATTAGAATTATTAATAATTGTAGTAAGAATGCATTATATTAATACTTATAACTTTAGTGTACATCTTTTTATATCAAGTTTTAATTATTATACATAATATATAATACATAAAACAATTATAATGAATAAATAAGTTAATTCTTCCATGAGGCCAAATTTTCAAGCAGTATGTTATTTACCATATTCATCTACACAGTCTAAAATTTCATAATTATGACTAAATTGTCTCTGAGTGAAGATTTATTGCTGATTTAATTGATTACTGAATCAATCTAATTGATTTTCTAATCTAATAAATTGCATTCTAATTGACTTTTAAAGCAGGCTCTGCCAGATTTTGTACAAGCCAGAACCCAGGATTGTCTTCTTCATGATTACATGCTAGTAGATAAAACCTTGGTATTCCTATCATCCTGCCTTTTAGCCTTCACCCAAGATACCCACAGTCTTCTTTCAGTCTTCTTTCAGTAAACTGGAAACTTTGAACTCTAAATTCCAATTACATGGCATTTCTTCCACCTTCACATCATTTATATGGTTCTTTTCCAGTAAAGGCCTTTCCATGGCCCCTTTTTCAGCATCCAGAACCTACTGAAATAGGCCAGTGTCAGAAATAGGTCCTGATGCTTTGTACTATACTAAAATCATCTCCCTACTCATCCCTATGGAGGTGATGTGAATAGAGGAATCAATCTCATTTGCTTTTTCTTTGGTTCAGTGAACATCTATGCATTGTATGGGAACTGGAATTGTTCCAAGAAATCACTTTGAAGGAGTTCTACTGTTGTATATTCTGAATACCATGTAAATATCAGTTATTAAAATATTATATTTAGAGATAGAAGTTTAAAACCTAGCTTTAACTCAGCTGAACAATGGGGTTGAGTCAAGTTCTCTCACAAGGGAATACACCAATCATTAGGGAGTAGAATATTCTCAGATAAACCCTCTGTGTTTCCTCTTGTGTGGGTTGTAAAAGTTATTTAATTATTCACAGAGTCAAAAAGATAGAGAAAGAGTAGCCAGCACTTTCAGAAAGTCCAGCTAGCGGATGAAAAATGAGTTTCAGTAAACGAACTGGAATTAGTACTTGAATACTTTCAACAAGGTAGATGAGAAGACATCAAGAACAGATGATCCTTCTATATACTGACTGGGGCCGGGGAATTTTTGTGGAAGAGGCTTGTTCTGTCCCTCCATGCTGAGCAATTCTTTACACATCTTTGGTGAACCCATTAATATCACAATGAGCTGTATGATCTTAGCCTCATGCTCAGCATTTTTTTCAGTTAAAAGTATGCAACATTTTTAGCTAGAATTTACAAACAGTTCCTTTCCCAGGAGAGAAGGAAAATGCAACTCCAGAACCCTTTTTGATACTGTCTGTTTGTGTCCAAAGATAAGTACAGTGTTGTATATGCAAAACATGGTTAACCCTCCTAAGTGACTAGATGGCATGAAAATTGTTAATACCTCCTTCACACAACTTGTTTATAGTCTTGCTGAGACTGACTTCCTCTCAGTAATTGGAATAAGTGTTAGAATTAGAATAAATGTTAGTAATTAGAATAAATGTTTTATCTCACCTATCCATAACATGGTAGTCTATGCCTGAGCTGTTTTCAGTTTAATTTTGCAGATCATCTCTGAGTTACAGAGAAGGCAACAACCATGGTAGGCTTTCATTTCCTCCATTCATTCATATTTAATTTTCAGATAATGCTATCAAGAGTACAGCTAGATTGCAATGCAACCCAGTATTTCCAATAAAGCTGCAACAGAAAATGAATGGTTCCTACTTTACAGTAGGAATAGTACTTATTTGCTTAGAGTGGTAATTTTCATTCACTGCCTTTCACCAAATACACACATGTCCATGGAGTGTTGAAAATACTGGCAAACAAGCCACGAAGCTAAACTTAATTGGTTAGAGTCTCATATGAGTTAAAAATTACTTGAGAATAATTCATTTTAACCTTACATATTTCTCACAGATATATCTCTACAACTCACCATGACTTTTAAGTGTTCTGTGATACATATTTTGGGCAGAATTTGATCCTGGTAGATTGACAGGTAATTCTTAATGAAAAGCAGAAATCAAGAATTAGAAAAAAACACTGCTTGGTACAATAGAACACTTAGCAGGTTTCGTACTTTTGTTTCCTATGCTTTTAGGTGTTGAACATACTATATTAGTTACTGTGGAATGATTCCTTGTTCAAGTATGCTGATTATTAAAGGGCCAGCCTTTCTTTTGAGACTGGATAAAATTGCAATCCTTATTTTAATAGTCAGGAGGATTAACAGACAGGATTGATATCCTTATTGTAATCCACAGGAGCTGATGTTTCCAGAAACTCTGAATGCCTCAAAGTGGAGAGGGAGTTCACCTCCATTTACTGTTGAAACTAAATACCCACTTTCTGTCTCTAAGAGAGTGAAAATGGTCACAAAATCCTGCAGTCTTGCCTCATTCATTTTATTTTTTGGCCAGCAGCAAAAAAATAACTACTAATAATTTTTCAGCTCTGCTGTGGTCTCAGATCTTGATTCTATCATAATTTAAAAAAACTGTAAGATAAAATGTTAAACTACTCTGCTTAACAGTGAATGTGCAGTAAGTAGTAAGATTTTGAAGAATTAATGTAACGGAATTTGAAGATTTTGTACATTGCTCAGGAGATCCAGGCTTCTGGGCACTCAGAAATCTGAGATGCATCGGCTGTAGGTGTAGATGTAGATGTTCTACTCAGTCATGTACAAGCCAACACTTCCAGGAACTATCAACTTAATTACTTTTGTATGTGGTGCATAGATAGACAGTACCTCCATGGTAAACATTATGCTTTCAGAATGCCCCAAGTAAAATATTGGTACAGCCTTCTAAGCAGACTGAGAAGTTACATGCAAGCCAAACTATCAGTATTCATGAGCTCTGATACATGAAACAATAATGGGCATTATGACTACAGGCACTCTATGTGTTAATAATTTAACAAAATATGTAAGCTGCAATTTTTGTGGCATTGATTCTTCTTAAAAAAAAGACTTAAAAATAGAAGCCTATAGCCAAAAATGACATTTCAAATATTTGTGCATGGGTGCGTACTCAAAACTATGCATTTTCTATCCAGGCTTGTCAATAAGTTAACAATATCACTGCATATTAAATTATGTAGTCAATGTGTGCTTACTACAAAACATGTTAGGAAACTTAATTATCTAATCATCTAGACTACTAACAAGATAAAATAAGGAACAGGTGTTTCAAAAAAGGTTTGTTGGACCTAAATAATTTTTCTTTTGCTTCTGTAACAGTTTTATTCATATGTATACAGATTGCAAATCCTATTATGCATAATGAATGACAGTAGGAAAGAACTTCTTATAGGAGCTGTCTGATTCTAGCAATCAGAGCAATTAGAGCAATCTAACAAAAACTCTTTTAAGTCATATAATTGGTATGTCTTCAGGTTAGTCATGTTATGTTATAATAGGTCACTGCCAGTGATTTTTAGTTACTTTTATATAAAAAAATTATTTTTTAAATTTAAAAAAAATTTAATGCAATTAATTTTAATGTTTATTATTTAATTATTTTAATTTAATAAAAATGTTTTTAAATTTAAAACATAATTTAAAAAATTTAGTTTCATATTAAAAATTTAGTTACTTTTATATATAATTTTTTAGTCACTTAGGAATTAAGACTTGTCTCCTCAGAAGAGTGGTGGGATCATTAGCCCAACTGAAGTGCATTTATACCAATGCTCACAGCATGGGCAATGAACAAGAAGACTTAGAAGCCATTGAGCAGCAGGAAAACTATGATATAGTTTCCATCACAGAAACATGGTGGGACAACTCACATAACTGGAGTGCTGCCATGGATGGCTATAAACTCTTCAGGTGGGATAGGCAAGGAAGGAGAGGTGGTGGGGTAGCCCTGTATGTTAGAGAGTGTTTTGATTACCTTGAGCTCAATGATGGTGATGATAGGGCTGAGTGTTTATGAGTAAAAATCAGGGGAAAGGCCAGTGAGGCAGATACCATGGTGGGAGTCTGTAATAGACTGCCCAACCAGGAAGAAGAGACAGATGAAATATTCTACAAGCAACTGGGAGTAGTCTCACGATCACTAACCCTTGTTCTTGTGGGGGACTTCAACTTACCGAATGTCGGCTGGAAGTACAATACAGCAGAAAGGAAACAGTCTAAGAGGTTCCTGGAGTGTGTGGAAGACAACTCCCTGACACAGCTGTTGAGTCAACCAACTTGGGAAGGCACTGTGCTGGACCTGTTGTAAGGTCATGCAGACAGAAAATTAGAAGGGCTAAGGCCCAGCTAGAACTTAAATTGGCCAATTCTGTGAAAGATAATAAAAAATGTTTCTGTAAATGTATTAACAGCAAAAGGAGAATCAAGGAGAATCTCCATCCTTTACTGGATGCAGGGGGAACCATAGTGACAAAGGATGAAGATAAGGCTGAGGTATTTAACACCTTCTTTGCCTCAATCTTTAATATTAAGACCAGTTCTTCTTGGGGTACCCAGCCCCCTGAGCTGTAAGATGGGGATGGGGAGCAGAATGGAGCCCCGGTAATCCAAGGGGAAATGGTTAGCAACCTGCTACACCACCTAGACATACACAAGTCTGTGGGGCCGGATGGGATCCACCCAAGAGTACTGGCAGAAGTGCTCACCAAGCCACTTTCCATCATTTATCAGAGTCCTGGCTAACCAGGGAGGTCCCAGTTGACTGGAGGTTAATGAATGTGACGCCCACCTATAATAAGGGCCGAAAGGAGGATCTGAAAAACTATAGGCCTGTCAGTCTGACCTCTGTGCCGGGGAAGGTTATGGAGCAGATCATCTTGAATGCCATCACGTGTCATGTTCAGGACAACCAGGTGATCAGGCCCAGTCAGCATGGGTTTATGAAGGGCAGGTCCTGCTTGACTAACCTGATCTCCTATGACAACGTGACCTGCTTAGTGGATGAGAGAAAGGCTGTGGATGTAGTGTACCTGGACTTCAGTAAAACCTTTGACACCATTTCCTACAGCATTCTGCTTGAAAAATGAGATGCCCATGCCCAAGGCATACTCTTTGCTGGGTAAAATCTGGCTGGATGGCGGGGCCCAAAGAGTGGTGGTGAATGGAATTAAATCCAGTTGGCAGCCAGTCACAAGTGGTGTTCCCCAGGGCTCAGTGTTGGGGCCAGTTCTGTTTAGCATCTTTATCAACAACCTAGATGAGGGAATTGAGTGTACCGTCAGCAAGTTTGCAGATGACATTAAGGTGGAAGTGTTGATCTGCTTGAGGGTAGGGAGGCTCTACAGGGGCACTTAGACAGGCTGGATGGATGGGCTGTGGCCAATTGTACGAGATCAAACAAGGCCAAATGCCAGGTCCTGCACTTGGGTCACAACAATGCCAGGCAACGCTACAGGCTTGGGGATGAGTGGCTGGAAAGCTGCTTGGCAGAGAGGGATCTGGGTGTACTGGTTGACAGCTGACTGAATATGAGCCAGCAGTGTGCCCAGGTGGCCAAGAGGGCCAACAGCATCCTGGCTTCTATCAGGAATAGTGTGGCCAGCAGGACCAGGGAAGCCATCCTTCCCCTGTACTCAGCACCAGTGAGGCTGCACCTCAAATACTGTGTTCAGTTTTGGGCCCCTCACTACAGGAAAGACTTTGAGGTGCTGGAGCGTGTCCAAAGAGGAACGAAGCTGGTGAGGGATCTGGAGCCCAAGGCTGATGAGGAGCAGCTGAGGGAACTGGTGTTGTTTAGCCTGGAGAAGAGGAGGCTGAGGGGAGACCTTATTGCTCTCTACAACTGCCTGAAAGGAGGGTGTAGCCAGGTGGGTGTTGGTCTCTTCTCCCAAGTAACAAGTGATAGGACGGGGAGGTTTAGATTAGGTATTAGGAAAAATTTCTTCACTGAAAGTGTTATCAGGTACCGGAAGGGGCTGCCCAGGAAAGTGGTAGAGTCCCCATCCCTGGAGGTATTTAAAAGACAGGTAGACGAGGTGCTTAGGGACGTGGTTTAGTTGTGGGCAGGTATGGTTGGACTCTTAAATATTAAATGATCTTAAAGGTCTTTTCCAACCAAATTATTCTATGATTCTGTGAAATATCCATTCCAGAATCACTAGAGGGAATGAGAGCCTTCAGTCAGCAGTATACATAATAAGCTGTGTTTCTGGGAGAACAGAGTGGGGTAACCCCCAACAGCTCTTTGGTTTAAGGAATTTTGGTGGATTGCAAACTGGGACAGTTGAAGCAGGTACACATTTGGGGAGGCATAAGGAAATTTCATATGTTCTTTATTAAGGATATAGGAAAACCTGTAGTTTCATTGCAAACACTTTTCATGTAATGTATTCCAAATACAAGCATGGTCTCAGTCAGCACTTTTTAGATTACTTTTCTGCCATGTATTTTACAAAAATCAATGGGCTTTCACAAGGCACCATTAAAAAAAAGCCCAGTTAATATCGCTTTATCTCAAAGATTAAAGATCTTTGAATATTGTATCAATCTTTATGTTAGTAAGGACATGCATATAACTGTTAACTTTACTCTTTAACAATTAATCCATCAAAGCAATATGTTTCTTTCAACTTCTGGAAGTCTCAACCTCAAAAAAGAAGAAATTATGCAGTATTGCTGCTTGACAGAGCCCTTAGAAGAAAAGAGGAGCAATGTTTCTGGGGTCAGCATTACAACTATAGTGTACCATTAATGTACTAGACTCCCAAATGATTCATGAAAGGAAGACCAGTGGTAAATAAAAGATTAAACGAGCCAAACATAATGAAGTGTCAGTAGAAGTAGAAGTGTAGGAAGTTTTCAAGAGGCAGACAGTATTACATTAAAAACAGAAGCATGAATTACATTTTGTTTATGAAGGCACCATTTTCAAAGGAAGATTTCATCATAGTATATTAAAGTAAAATGCATTCTTTTCATGGGCAACAGGGATGGCATGGAACATCATAACACTACAGATATGATGGGAAGGAATATGAAATGGGATCCTATTTCATAGATATTTAAATGAGAATTTTTTTATGACTCTTAAAAAATTACTCACATTAGTACAGTTATCTAGATACAAAATATTTAAAATTTTCTTTTAAGTTCTTGTTTTTAAGCAAAAATGGTAATCTTTCTCATAATATTTATTTTTTAGAGTCATGTACTTAACAGAAACTGACTCTAAAGGCTGTATAGATCTTTTCTAACCTGACAAAATACATAGCTAAATGAACTGTTACTGATTATTGAATGTATAGTCAGCAAATGACAAAAACAAATTAGGAAGTCATAATGTAATTTATAATCATGAGCAATTAAGAGTTGTCAGAAGTTATATGAAGAAAATGAGAAACACTTCTGTGGAAATAATGGATTTAAATTATGACACACTAATAATGAGTTCATTCAATTTGGAATGTTAAGTATTTCAATCTGTTAAATTCTAAATGCAATTTCTCAACATTAACTTGCTGAATTATTTTTGCTGCATTATTTTTGTGACCTCTTTATTGTAAACCATTCATTTGACATTAAAAGGTGAAGTGATTATAACAACATGTAACAGGCCATACATTAAGGCAAATGATGGTGAGAAATGAAATAAAGTTTAACTGGCTTTTGATACTATTAAGAGAATCTTACTCTTAGAAAAGGAGACTTCTGTTCCTGGGTGTCTGGCAGAGTGTATACTCACACATATTAGCTATGCTGTGAGACTTCAGCTAGAAAAAAACAGTGTGACCACAACTCCAGTTCCTCTTCACAAGCCTTGTTATGAAATGTAGTGCCACCAAACAATACAGTCCTGTGCAGTTCCTCTGGTTCCCTAATGGCTAGTACTGTCTGTGGCTAAGGACTGAACCTTCCAAACTTATTTACATGAGAATAATGTCATAACTACAGAAGACCTTCTTCATTACATGAAAAATATGCCTGCCTCAAGAAGATCTGTTTGCTTTTTATAATGTGTACACAAAATCTAAACTTATGGGTCAAAAATCAAGACATTCATTTCCCAAGAGGCAATCTCAGACTGTTCTGAATCAAAACTGATTGGAGGAGGGCAAGGAGGAGGAAATTTCAGTTGAGGTAAAAGTCAGCCATCAGGAACATCCACAGTCTTCTTGCCATTAGCACTAAGGAGAGACATACACAGAAACCAAGGTCGCCAAACTGATCACATGTTAAAGCTTAATACTAACCCATCCCACCTTATCACTCTTACGGTGTTGGGTTCCTATGGCAGACTGCCCAGCACTAAAGCAGTTTTGCATAAAACTTTCTGGGTCTCTTGAATGCCTTCCATCTTATGCATACAGTCTTTCCTCCTCTATCTACTGTGGGATCTCATCAGTTAGTTTAACTTATGGATTACTACATTAATAGGGAGGTAACTTTCCTAGAATGTTTAAATTGCTTGGTTATTGCTGACCTTCATGTTGGGGAAGGTGGAGGACTACGGTTTCTTTTGTAGAAGAAAGGCAGTGAATACCACAAAGGCCAAAGTACCTGAGTAATACAAGAAAACATTCAACCCCCTTTTGGGGTTCTTGGTTGCTTTGTTTTGTTGGGTTTTGGTTTTTTTTGTAACTGTTCTTTGATTTTTAAAGGCAAAGGACTTAGAAACTACAACCCTGAGCATTTTCTCAGTAATTGGGGTGGCTCCCCATTCTGGTTGGTAGCATGCTAATATGGTGAATCTTTGGAATTACTGAATTTATTGAGATTGAGAGACTCAATTGCTTGCATTGTTGACAGACAATTCATCTGATCAGGAGAATAGCAAAATAAATAAAATACATTCTTGAGAAGATGCTAGGAAGAGGTGAGGATCATATTTATGTTTCTTAGCACTTTTCAAAGACAAGCTTTTCTAGAAAGAAAAAGTTTAGGTAAGGTAGCAAAAGCCTTCATGAGATGGAAAAAGATGGTAGGAGTGGCTGATTCGGGTTGGGTGGGAGATGGGAATAGAAATCGGTCATCAGACACCACCAGAATAAGGGATGGGCTTTATATCCAGTCTGCATGCTACATTACTTATCCCAAATGTTTGGACTACTTTTCCTTCTGTTCAGTGCTATCTTTGCAGAATAATTAAGAGTAATTTAAATTAAAAAAAAAGCTGAAGTGAGTTTAGGAACTTCTGTATTGCTGAAATTGCACTGTGAAAGATCTGCTGTTTATTTCAGTGATATAACAGGTTTTTTTCATTTATTGCCAGCTTCTTCCATGAATTTGACAGTTTAATATTTTGTGACAGTTGAAGCTTTACTTCATGTAAATGTACTTTGATTTCAGGCATTCTGAAATAGGTCTGTCTCACACTGATAATGAAAGAAGATAGAAAGAGATACATAACCAATAGCATTTTTGACAGTTTTCTGCGAAGTCATACTATGTAGCTTCAGCTGAGAAATAAAAAATAATTTTGTGGAACATATCCCTATAGAGTCTAAAGAGAGTTCTGTGAATTTCAGTCCTGACATTTAAATCCTGTATACAAGTAATATCTGAGTCATGAGAAGCTCACACCATTCTGTTATGCATCACTTGTTAATGACCTTCCCTGACCTTGTAAAAAAAAATTTCTAACAAAGGAAATGAGTATCCATAGTTGCTTTACCATGAAAAAGGTATTATTTAATATGAATAGCCCCATTCCAAACCCTGAAGTTCAATGAAATAGCTAGTATGAGTTTAATAAGTTCATTATAAAAGGATAGTATTTCAGGATAGATGATTTACCAATTGTTATACAGCTATCTTTTTGTACTATTATATTCAGAAGTCATGCGGCACCAGATGTGCAAATTAGGCAACAGTAGAAAAGGTAATGGAAAAAGCTGAAAGAGAAGAAGGGGGCAGAGGACCTCATTGCTCACCCAGGCTCTTCACAGTGGTACTTGATGGGAGGAAGAGAACATAAGCTGGAACAAAAGACGATCAGCCTGGGTATAAGAAAAATATTTTTTAAGAAAAACATTTTTCAACTGGTGGACAGTCAAAAGTGGAACAGGTTGCCCGGAGAGGTTGAAGAGTCTCCATGCTTGGAGGTTTTCAAGATGTTACTGAATAAAGCCCCGAACAACCTGGTCTGATCACTGACCCTGTTTTGAGCAGGAAGTTGAACTAGAGACCTCCCACAGGCCCTTGCCACCTGAATTATTTTAGCATCCTGTGATCATACGCCACTAGGTACCCAGCTGCTGGTAAAAAGAGAAAGCTTTCATAAAGTAACAGTAAAAAGGAAAAATTATTGCCAGATGGGTAAAGAGGTAATAGAGCTCTCTACTTCAGTAGCTCTTTCTCTACTTATTCCCTATTGCAACTGTATAAGGGGGCAGCAGGTATGTTCAAAGTGAGGAACAGAAAAGATGGCAGCCTACAAAGTCTGCATACGAGCGCTGCAATAGGTGATGGGGCTAGAGTGGGGAGTCTGCCAAGCTAATTTAGACAATTATGGCCAAGAAAGACCATGTAAATCAAGGGTAATCTAGAATGCTTTTTTTTTCCCTAGGCTGTGTTTTGCTTTTGTGACTCTTTAACAAAATTTTGTTTCTATTCTTATCTTGACAGAATTCAGTAAGCATACTCTTTTATATTTAAATCTTATCACACTATAAATCTGAGTCACCTCACATACAGAGGATACAGTCTTCCCTGGAAAAGTGGACATAATTGAGGTGCGCTGAAAAGAAATGTTCATGCTACCTATATTCAGGGCTCTTCCTGGGTCTTCAGGTTGTTTCCATACTAGGCTGCAGGCATCTCTCGGTAATGTTAACACTGGTTAACCGAATACCTTGGTATGTCTGGAGATAGCCTGGAGCTTCTTTAATGAGCAGCAGGAAAGTGGGAAATGCCTTCAGACTTGAGGGGGGCAGGATGGAAAGGGAAGCTGTCGCTTTCAACTTGTCACACTGACATAAAACATACTTAAGATTGTCTTCCCAAATTTTTTTATTCTCTTCATTAGCCTACAAATATGAAAGGCTGAGTTCCATTCCTAAGATTAAATCTTTTTTTTTGCCTATGTATTCAAAACAGAAATAAAAGTATTAACCCTTCTGAAGTTCACAGCTAGATGGTGATGATAGTGATGCTGGAGGGGATGGGGAAGCAACTGTTAGTTTCACTTTAACTGAAAGTGAAATAGGTAAAAAAATATATATGGAATGTCAGTATCGAGGATATTAGTAAAGATCTATGAAGATATGTATAAATATTAAAATAATTTCTGCTTTCAGGAAAAAAGTGGAGTTGAATGTACAATCACAAAAAATAACATTTTTATCTTATACAACTTTGTTTCTCTTTTAGTGGCAAAGCATTACTATAACACTGGTTGAGAAAGTGCAGATGGTTGCTGTAATCCTAGGATCTCTGTTCTTAGTAGCAAGTGTGACTTGGCTTCTATGGTCAGCCTTCAGCCCTTATGCAGTATGGCAAAGAAAGGACATCCTTTTTCAAATCTGCTATGGAATGTATGGTTTTATGGATCTAGTATGCATAGGTAAGCTCAAAATCTTTAAACAGCACAGACTGTGGTTTAAGACTATGACTATATCTATTTTTCTAATTGGTCACTCTAATCAGTCACTCCAGTTCTTTGCAGATTTATTCTCAGCTGGTACCTTTGGCAAATACTGGTTTTTACAGTGTTACAAATACTGCAAAGATAAAAGAACCAAAGAAACTTTACTCTCAGATTCATCAAAGTGTCTCTCCAGGATCTCAGTGGTGAGAACAGGATCACTTTCAATTTCTTCAAAAAATAGACAGCTAGTAAAGTTCAGGAAGTTAAGTAGATGAAAACAACAAAGACATTATGAAAATAATTAGTAAAATTAACTTGCTGTCAAGTCTTCTGCGGATGCCACTTCGCATTATATTGTGCCATCATGAAGCACAGAAGAAACCACTGAGGATGTCGTCAAACTACATATCCAAAATTAAGTTGCACAGACTTACATAGGTCACAGTGCTAGTAATAGAAAAGATCAGAGAAGGCAGACATGAGTACTTAGTAAATCATAAACAGTTATGAAACACTCTAATAGTACTAACTATAATAACTTACTATACTATTAAAAAGTCTGAAGTCATTGAACTCTAGCTGAAATCTTATAAAAGAAAATGCAATTTACTGCAAAGTTATTTTGACCAGTTTTGGTATTTCTGAAAATATACTGCACCCAGAAATACTGAATAGAAGTCCCTTTAATCTTTGATAAAACAACCTTGAATTGATTGTTACAATAGCTACGGTTATTTGCAGAGAAAAATTAATAATTGCAATAAACATTAAACCACATTCTTAGGATTGCAATTCCAAGAAAATCCAGAAGTCAAATGCTATCTGATGTTTGCTTTGAGTGATAAATGTTGATGTTACCCCAATCTCATATAAGAGAATTTGGAAGGACAATGCTGAATTCTGCTCAGTAAGGTGGAAAGAAACAGAGAGATTCCTAATATCAAGGCTTTTGCTCCAACCATAAAGCCATATCATCTTTTATTGAAACCATCCCATTACTGTAAGAGTACTTATATTTCAGCTGGATCAGCAGTTCTGTTTACTTTGTAATTTTTCTAAGAGAAGCCCACCCTGGAATGTTTTAGAACACAGGCTTTCTTTTGTGAACCCAGTCCTTCTCAAACAGAAAAATGAACAGAACCTAGGTCTCTAATACTCTAGACAAGTGCACAGCTTTTAAATGAAAGAAAGGGCTCAGCTACATTTCCTCTTACAAGCTGATTCCTGAATACCACTTTTTCCACCTTAACACTCAATATTGAGGTTTTTGCTTTTTTTAAAAAAAAAATCACTAAGTGAAGACAGAATGTGCTTCAAGCATTCTAAACTTTTAATTTATATGGAATTTTTTTTTTTCACAAAGATTACAATTGTAAAAAATTTACTTTGGTATGCATCAACTAGTTGGAATAGCCAGTTATTTCAAACTATTTCCATTTCTTTCCATTTATTTGATTGTTAAAAGACCTAATTTAATTAATCTCAAAATCTGTCAAGAACATCTGTGGGTGATCAGAAATATTAGTGCATTTATCCATAGAAGTAAACTGTTGTAAGGCGAGCCTTCAGTAGGTTGGTACATGCAGTTACGTAGTTGCCTTTCAAGCCAGCCAGGCTCAAGCCACCTCCGGACTGGAAGCGACTGAACATGTGTCGCACATGGCTGTGGAGCTTCTAGCCTAACTGGCCCTGTGCAGGAGCAAATAGGACCTGCAGCTTTCTTCACCCACCAGATAAACTGACTTGCCTGTAATTACTTAAATGTGTGTTTTATAGTCCTATCAAAAATAATACATGGGAATTTTTCTGTGAAACTGACTATAATCAAACACACTTGGACACTGTTTTGTAATTATGAAGTTTGGTGCAGATACGACTTAACAGTTTACTAAACTGTATCTGGAAATTCAGAAAGCTGTATAAAGGAGGTCTGGTAATTGTAGAATCTGATGGTCCAGATTCATTCAACCCACTTATTCTGGATATGATTTCAAGTAATTTGCATTCTGTAAGCTTGTAAGACCAGGAGTTCTTGTAACTCTTGAAGATGTTTGTTAATACATTCAACTTTACTCAATTTTATCTTTTTTTTTCATCATAAAGTGAGGGATTTTAGATTGATAGTTTTAATTTAAAACATTCAAATACAGTTCTCCAATAGATGGATGTAATTATTACTCATGAATAATTTAAAAAAAACCCCAACACTGTCCATTATGCTGATGACTTCCCAAAGGCATTAACATATGATTTTACCATTGCATATTACATATAATCTCTTACATCATAAAGCTTGTGTTGCTTACAGCCAGCCATAGTTCTCAGGATCTCCTCTCCTCTCATTTGTGTTTAGTCAATCATAGCATTCTCTTAGTTTTCAACAGGATTTACAGTGACAGAATACCTATATTTCCTCTGGAATCTCTCTTTATTTCAATGAAAAATCTATGCAGACATGTGGGTTTTCCCATGCAGCACGTATTTCAAGACAAGTGTTTGAGTTACTGGTGGTATGACCAAGACTTATTACAACTGCCCTCAGTTATGCCTCCCTATGGCTTTGCATAAAGAATGTGGATATTTTTGGTCATTTGTGAACTGTAAATATCTGTACTTTTTGAAATGTTTTGTTGTCATCATTTTTAAAAGCAGGTTTCCCAAAGGCAATGACATACTTACGTGACATCTTTGAAAACTTGCACATATTAATTTGTTTTCCCAATGAGTGATTTATATCCCATAGGTAGCACACCGCCCACTTTCATATCAAGTAAATGACATGTAACTTGTATTTTAATTCTTGGTCTTGATTATCTTTCCACCACAAGGAATATCCCAAAGATTACAGATCACCAATATAATATGTTTTATTCATTCCAGTGTACATATTTTATTGGTATCCATTGTTTTTCTTGTTCCACTCTAAATTTTGCTAGAATCCTAATTTCTTCCTCACAGGATCATCTTTTTTACTCATCAGTGTTGGTTTCAATCCTACAAGTCACTAGTTTTTACATTTCTGCATCTAAGTTGTGTGTAAAGCTGTTCTCTCTGAAACTTGCTGATGGTAGAAGTTTTCTTAAGGCAAACCTTGAACATTTTAGTCAAGTAGAGCTACTGCCTGTGAAACCCAGAGCTACTGCAGTGATAGTGCTAAGATCAGACCATCTTTGTAGGGATTAGCAAAGGGCATGAGTTCATGAGTTAATATGAAAGGAAAGAATCAATAAACCCCTTATTTAGCCACTGAAGGACGGTACACCAAGTCTTTGCCATTCTGATTTGTAGACTTAGCAATTATTTCTCGTAACAGTGAGATTATATAACCTTATATATTTTCACTGGAACATAATCATAACTACTAGTCATAAATGGTTCTAACATGAACAAGACCTCTCACAAATAATAACAGCTCACTTGCAATCCCAGGACAACAGTGCAGCTCCTTTAGAGCATGAAAAGCAACTGTAACATTGTGCTGGAAATGTGAGTGGTGCCAGTACTATGGCAAGGGAGTAAGAGATAGGAGAAATGTGAGGTGTGAAGAGCCCTCTGAAAGCCTCTTTCTTCCCCACCGAGGAACTTGATGCCTGGCGACATTCATGTAACTCCCTCAGTTGTAAAAAGGTACAGGCAGAAGTTATTTATAATAAACGCAACTAGCTGCACTTACTGTTTCTCTGCTCAGAATCTCAGTCTTTCACCAATTCTAAATACTTCAGAGACAGTTTTATTGCTATTTTTAGAGTGCACATGTTTCACTTTAATGCTTTAAGCCCCTTATTGCATTTTTTTCTATCTATCTGTGGACCCTAAAATAGAATTAAGAGATGGCATTTTGTCCAGTGGTAAAGTCTGTTTCTGAAAAGGGTCTTTTATTCCCTGGTAAAAGTTTGTGATGTTTCTGGGAGGACCATTCCTAAACAATTATAAGTAAGTATAGTGTGATAAATAAGGCAATATTGGAACCAATACCACAGCTGAACTAAGCAGTTGCCTTCTTGTAAAGACATTCAGTATGAAAAATTTCAAGTGTTCTTGTGACTCAGGGTAAGACATCCTTTAAAGAGAATGAAAGAATCTCATAGTACTCAGCAATAAGAGAAAAGAAAATTATAATCTCCCCATAATCCTATTGTCTGGATCCCACTACAATCACTACGCTGTGCAAATAAATCCTGCAGGTAAAGTCCTCTTAGAGCCTTCAGGACATTTTGCCAGGTCCGTCATCCCAAAACTGGGATGTAGATATTAATTGGACAGAACGTCAGAATAGCTAACAGAGTGAATTCTAACACTTCCTCTTGGGATCAGCTGGGTCAAACAAATCATTTTTTTTTCCCTAGGACTGTGCAGTTATGTCCTCTGTGCTGTTGAAACCACAGTATTTGGAACAAGTCAGTATTATTCATGGGTTTATCTTCGTTTTCTCTCTCAGATCTTCATTCATTGCTGTGGAACTCTTAAGAAAAAGAATATTCTTTGCCATTTTCTTACAGCTTCACTTCAGTGACTATCTACTTATATTTTGAGCATCAGAACTTCTTTGGAACTGGAAAATCTCCAGCATGTAAACCTTACCCAGGTTTTCCCTTGCTTGTGGTCTTGGCACTGTTGGTGCTGAGAACTTTTTTCCCCCGGCCTCTGGAAAATACCTTTCAAAGAGACAAAAGATGTATTGGAATTTTTTTGCCTCTTCTACATAGGTCTTTTTCAATCTGTAGTTTTATCAGATGGGAACTAAAGCTTTTCATGGGAGGAATTATGAAAGTACTCCCTTTCTCCTTCAGCATTGCCAAATGCGACAACTTTATTTCAAGCCTTGCAATATTTGATCCTTTGTTCCTTAGCTCTTTCAGAGCATATGTGAATAACAGCTTTCATTTTAAAGGGAACTTCTTTTCCTTGCCATTGTTGAGAAAACTTTGAAAACATAATTTCAGTAAATTCTTAGAGCTCAAAAATAGTAAAAAAGAGCTTCTTAAAAGACAAAGTCCTATGACTTTTTCCATCATAATTTTGGGAGGATACTTTTGCCTGTTTAAATGTACTTCATGTACCTCAATGATCCCTTCTCAGCCACTTCCTTCTCTATTCTGAAATATGCTGTTCAGGTTCCGATGGAGAGCCAGGCAGGTATCAAAAATGTTTACATTGGGTTAAATAGGTTCTCTCAATTTTGCTTCGTCACAGTCTTGAGGGAAACTGGGCCAAAGAATACTGTGATCCACTGACAGATAGAGGGAAAATTATGCTCCTCTCCCTTATCATTCTAGAGGAAATCCAACAGAAAAAAAAGGGGGTGGGGAGTTGATCTTTGTCACAGCAATAAAGCTGTGGCTTACTTGGTTTGTAGATTTTGTACGTGATCAAACAAATTTATCCTTTTTAAGACAATATAGCTAGTCTTGAAGGTGCATTTATGTATTAACATGGGTGCTAAATTTTTAGGACAGGTTCCTTTTTATATATCTGAGAAGGTGAAGATAGGCATCTTGCAATCAAGAAAATTTTCCACTAAAATGCTATGCTGATACAAAATACATTTAGAATGTTTAACATCTAATTAAGTTTATAGTGTGTTAGTTTTGCTGTATTGGATGCTTCGACGAATTCTAGGCAACTTGAAAGCCTTACAGAGATGCTACATTTGCTATCATGCCCTTCTGAAAGCCATCTTTGTGTTTCTCCATCTTTCAGCGTAATGATCTTTAAAAATGTTTTAGAGTAGGCATTGTGATCTGCAAATCATTGCACTTGAATCTGAGGTTTGCTGTTCATATAAATGTTTTTATCATCCTTTTTGCTTGTGTCATCTTTCTTCGAATGTCTCCTTTCTGGTATCAGTTAACCCCCCTAAGAGACCTCAGACACTTAAATCACAATTTCATTGTGTAGGAACAGGTGATATACGATCTCTTGGGATAAAGGACTATAGACTATGACACTGAAGAACACATTACAGATGTGGCCGAGTATAGGAAAATTTTAGTCAAGAAACACACTGGACAAAAAATTTATAAATACGTTTGGCTAGGCAGATTGCTCTCCTCCCAAAGCAGGGAGTCAGAGGAAACAAGTGACATTGCTCAGAACTGTATAAGTTACTAGGGTGGTTGAGGAACAGAGGAAAAAAACTAATAAGAAGGCTTAAGCCCCATGTATCTTCCCAGTGAATCAATATTTAAAAATGTGTATAAATACATGTACATACATATGAAAAATGGAGAGTTTCATTTAAGTAAAGAAATTGCTTGCATGCATACAATAAGCATAAATATTAGCTACGTGGACAGTCATAAGCAGATTGGTTGTCTGAGGACTCCAGATACTCTTTATTTTCTTTGAAGGACCTTTTAAAAGATTTCTCAACAAAAAAGGGTTTCTCAACTTTTGTCTACTGAATTTTGAAGAGAAAGAAGAAAGCCTATCATCCGTGCCATGCTCATCCTAGTTAATAATACCATTTAATTTCTTCTTGCTCTACTGAAGCAAGACAGGAAAGTCATTATACTTACAGCTGTTTCAGGTTTTCATAAATCTGTGCTCCCAAGTTGAGTGAAGAATGCGAAAACAGTTAAATTTGTATCTGTATTGAATTCTACAAAACACTCTTAAACAAATTTAAGACCCTTCTGTTCATTACAGAAGGTCTACCTTACTTAAAGATCTACTTAAACCAGGACAAATCTCAGTAAATAGTCCTTGCCATGAACAAGGATAACACTAGCATAAACAGTCAATTTACCAATCTGCTAGTAAGATTCTTTTACATAGCTTTACTTAAACCTAAATACTTTATTTAGTTAGGCATGCTCAGATTATTCCAGTACTGATTATGTTGAGCTTTCATTCAGAACAATTTTATTTCCTCTACAAGTTCCCACCTCACGATCTTAAACACATGAATATCCAGTTGTATTGCACCTGTACAATTTATCAGAATTATCAGAATTGTGTGTAATTTAATAGGTTCTGGCAGATTCATTACAACGTGTTACATCTGTATTTGCTCTCAAAATGGTATCCAGTGACATTTTGTACAAACTATTTTTTTCTTAATTTCAGGACTGATAGTACATGAAGGTGCATCAGTTTATCGAGTGTTTAAGCGCTGGAGGGCTGTGAATCTACACTGGGATGTGTTAAATTACGATAAAGCCACAGACATAGAAGAGAGCAATCGAGGAGAACCCTCGGGAGGAAGGACATTGTGGTTACCATTGACTGCATTTAGAAACAGAAGTTTAGTTCATCCAACACAGTTAACCTCACCAAGATTTCAGTGTGGCTATGTATTGTTACATCTGTTCAACCGCATGAGACCTCAGGAAGATTCATCAGAAGATAACGGCTCTGGGGAAGTAGTGATGAGAGTGACCTCAGTGTAAAGATTGTGATCACTGTGCTACACAGATAAGGGTAACGTGCCCTGATGTTACAGGGCTTTGGAATGTAGTTACAAGGAATGGTGAAACCATTAACACTTGAAAGAATATATACACATTTTTTTAAAATTTAATGCTTTTTATATGATCAGCTAAAACACAAATACATTTTTCTGGGGAAAAAAAAGTCTCTTGCTTTTTATATAGTCTGGTTTATTAGATCTTTTTTCAATTTGTACCTGAGGTGTATACAATATAGCTTACCTCTTAGGTCTTTGAATGATGAGGAAACTCATTTTTAAGTAAAAAAAAATATGTAAATGTATTTTCTTAAACTCTGGCTTTAATCCACTACTGTTATTTTTCCCACTTTCATGAGGATTAAACTGAACAACCTTCTTCCAAAAAGAAAAAGAATGTTGACACAAGTCAAGTATTCTTCCTCTTCTGTCTTTATTTTGTTGTTGTTTGTAACTCAGTTCAGATATATGAAAGTAAGTAAAGGATATGTTGTCCTTTGCCTTTAAGCAGAAGTCCAATGGGTGTTCTACAAAACATGAGGGAAGATGACAACTCTCCTTTTAGCTCTCCCACATGGACGTGCAAGATGTCAGACACAAGTATGACACAGGCAGGGAACGAGCCTTGCACTTCCTCTCGAGTCTCAGATCTGCAGAGTGCTGGTGCTGTGCCTGTGCACAGAAATGACGTAACCTTCCGAGCAGTGGTCCTGAGTTTAGCATCACGTGAGTTTCTAGTACCATTCTAACTATAGGACATGACATCCCATATTTAAAAAACAAAAAAAAGGGGGAGAAATGCACATTACAACTTCTGGAATAATAATAAATCCTAATGGAATATAATGGAAATAGAAATAATGCAGAGCCTTAATTTTGCCAGGTAATGAATCATCATATTAAAAATGAGCCAATATTCATCTATTCATCTTTATCATGATAGCTAATCAATGCTGTGAAGTTTGAGTCTCTGGTTTTGTCTCATGGCAAAAATTCTAATATCATTTAATCAAATGGAAATGGAAATAATTTCCAAGTTAATAATTAAGTCTGTTGAAGATCAAGATGAAAAAATAGGGCTGAAATTACTCTGAGAGCTCTAGCTTCCTTAAAACAGTTTGTGGCGGGTTGACCTTGGCTGGCTGTCAGATCCCCACCGAGCTGCTCTCCACCCATCCTCAACAGGAGGGGGAGAAAATAAGATGAAAAAGCTCATAGGACAAGGCAAAGACAAGGGCATCGCTTACCAATTACTGTCACGAGGAACATGGGGAAAATTAATTTAATTTATTGCCAATGAAAATAGAGTTGGATGGTGAGAAATAAAGGCAAAACCTAAACCACCTTCCTCCCACCCACCCTGCTTCTTCCCAGGCTCAGCTTCAGCCCTTCACTCCTGATTTTCTCTACCTTCTCCCCCGAGTGGTACAGAGGAATGGGGAACAGGGGGCTGCGGTCAGTCCATAACAGCTCCTCTCTGCTGCTCCTTCCTCCTCACACTTTGCCTGCTCAGCGCCTTCCCAGGGGCTGCAGTCCTTCGGGATAAACTTGCTCCAGCATGATCCTCTCCATGGGCTGCAGGAGATGCAGGATGTCTCCAGGGGCTGCAGGGAAATACCTGTTCCACCAGGATCTCTCTAGGGGCTGCAGGGAAATACCTGCTCCATCAGGATCTCTCCAGGGGCGCAGGGGAATCTCTGCTTGGGGATCAGCTGTCCCCAGCACGGGGCAGTCCCAACCTCTCCTCACGGAGGCCATCCCTGCAGCTCCCACCCCCACCTCTCCCCTGCAGCTCCCACCCCCACCTCTCCCTGGACACCTGCACCCAGTACACACTTAAATGTTTTTCTGTTTCCAAATAAGTTGTAACCATGTCTGAAAAATGTTAAGACTTATTTTGTGCAGTAGCTGGAGTGCTGGGGCTGGAAAATTCGCTCTCAGGGATCAGCAGGATGGTGCTGGAATCGGTGCGTGCCTTGCCTTTATAAGTAGCTCAAGTGCCAAGACCAGGCACAGGAGGCCTCTGCAGCTACACTTGGAAGGGAGATAGAAATAATTTAAGCACGGGAGCTAGGAGCTCCTTATATGTTCATAACCACCTAGCCCATGAATTCTACACAGGGCCCAACATTCTGCGTTATGGTCTCACAAGCCCAAATTTACACTTAGTAAACCTACAGATGACTTACTGCTCTTTAAACAATGTGAAAAGCAGTACAAAAGCCACAAACAACAAAATGCCAACTCAAAAAAAGCCAATTTATCTCTTGCATGGTGAATAACCAACATACAACTGGCAATCTCATAGAGAATCTATGAGAATTCACTTCCAGATTAGCTTTAAACAATTTCCCAAAAGAGGAATTCATGGAGAAACAGAAGATGACAGAAACTATGACTGGGGAGATCTGCTGTATCACTGGAAATTTCTTCTTCTTACTTACTACTTAAATAAAGCCTGCTTTCCTGGAGGGACCACAATTCCACATGACCAAACTGGAGTCAGGGTTAGTATCTCCAAAGCAGTTGTAACACAAAGAGAATAAGGCGTTCTGTGGTCAATGTACTGAAAAGGTTATGCCTCACGCCTTTCAGGTACTTGTGATCGTGGGGATTTAAAGAATACTTTGGTGATCTTTTTACAGGATCCTAGAAACAAAATTGAGAACTATATGAAAACATTTTGTTGTAAAGAATTTTATTCATTCACATCCAAATAATTAGGGTGCTAGAAAAAAATGACTCACCAGAAAAGATCAATAGATGTAATCTAAAAGAGGACAAGATTTCTGTCTGCAAGTACTTGAAAGACACCTGGGTCTAGAACAGCTTCTGAGGGAAAAAAATGGTCCAATTAAGAGTAATGAAAATTAGCAGTGAGAGAATTGTTTGGGGCAAATAATCAGAAAAGCCTTTTTAATAGTAGGATTTGTCATCATTAATCATTTCCATGGCACAATAATTTTACTTATGTCTGCATTTACGCATTTCTATATATAAAGCAAGATCAGGAAATGATAAGGAGTGACAGGATTAGTATGGGCAGGGTGAGTTCTGAAAAAAAAAAATAAAAAATTTAAATCTGTGGCTGTATTGTGCTGTGGCATGTTTTCAGCAGCAAGTGTGCCTAGTACAGGACGTGAATATTTCTTCGTTGACCTTGCAATTGGGTTTGTGCAGTACTGCAGCGCTGTGATCACCTACACGCAAGCTAGATGAATTCAAATCATGACAGGTGCAGAGAGGGGATATTAGGATGAAAAAGGAGTAGGGACTCTTATTTCACAAGAGGAAATTAGAAGATCATGGCTTGTTCTGCTTAACAAAAGTCGAGAGTGAATGTTATTGTTCTTGGTTAATACATTGCAGAATAAAATTTATTTTAGGCAAAGAAAAAGCCTAAGAAGCAAAAAAGCTCAAGGGCACAAATAGATCACAAATAAATTTAGCTGGAAGTTCAAGGTAGTTTTAAAATATTCATATAATGAATCACAGACAACAATTCAAGTTGGAAGGGCCGGTGGAAGGACATCTAGCCCGAGCTCCGAGGTCAACTCTGAGGTCAAACCAGGTTGCTCAGGGCTTTAAGCAGTCAGGTCTTAAAATTCTCCAAGAATGAAAACTGTATAACCTCTCTGGGCAACCGGCTCCAATTCTTGACTGTCCCCAGAGTTGACCTCGGAGCTCGGGCTAGATGTCCTTCCGCCCTTTGCTACTCATAGAGAGGCTGAAGCTCTTCATCTTGCCCTCGATGTCCCTGACAGTTCCAGCCAAGCTCTGATTTTCCTAACCCCACCCCTGCATGCCTGGGCAATATTTCTAAAGCCTTCCTTTGTAGCCTGGCCCTGCTTCCTCCTCTGTAGGTGGCTGTTTTGCAGTGGAGCTGTGCCATGAGTTCTCGGCTTAACCAAGCCGGGATCCTGATAAGCCTCCTTGCTTTCCTGGGTACCAGGACAGTCCATTCCCGAATCTGGCGGACACAGTCTGTGCAGACCTGGCAGTTCCCCTCATCTCCTCCACCCTTCAGAGCTGCTCCCCTAAGATCCCAGCTGCCCACTCCCTGGACAAGCCGCAGGCTGCTCAGCTGGTGCCCCACGTCTGGGCTCTGCAACTCTTCTCTCCCCATCCCCTCAGGGCCTGCATCTCCACTCTCTCACACTCACCATGGCCAACACTGCCATGGACCACCACCTCCCCTGCTGGTGCCTCCTTGGCAGGGAGAGCAGATCCATCAGTGCGACCCCCTGGTCTGGCTCAGCCAGACCCCAACAAGAAGTTGTCCCTGACACCCTCCAGGACTGCAGATTGTCCCATCGTGCAGCCCTTCCAGCAGGTGACAGGGAGGTTCATGGCCCCCAGGAGTACGAGGCTCTGCCCTCCCCAGGATTCCTTGGGGGGTTTGAGGAAGATGTCCCCTCCCTCACTGTGACCCCATGGTAAGTAACATGCTGCTGCCCTCCCTGGCCTCCCTTTGGATCTGACCCATGAGCCATGTCCATCCCACAGGAGAGCTCCATACATCCCAGCTGCCCCTTCAAAGAGGAGGGCATTCCCCCCCTCTTCTTCCCTGCCTGTCTTTCCTTCTTGTCTTTCCTGAGAGTGCCACAGGGAATTACTGGAAGAGCCTCGCAATAAGAACATCGACAACAAAACATCCAACCTGTTTCAGAGGGAGCGATGACTTTATGAAAGTAATTAAGACGTTATTACTAGTAGTGGTGGAAGACTGGGTTTAATACCCTTCCCTCTCTGTGCTCATTTCTATGTACACAAAATGCAAGAATTTCATGTCTTCTCCAAACAACTAAACTTGTTTGGAATTAATCAAGTTATGTAACAAGCATGTATTTAATGGACACCAAAAAATCGCTGTTGACCCAACCACAGAACCAGATAACAATGTGAGGCGAGGTCTTGCCTGAAGCTCCAGACAGAGTAACAAGACTGGAAATCAGACCTTTCTCTAAAAACCTGTATTTCACCAGCCAATTTGAATATTAAAACTGCAAAGTGGGAGAGAATCAAGGTGCAGCACAAACTGAAGGTTTTGTACCACCGCCTCTGGAAAGTCAGGTTTTTTTCCATTTGTGTTGCACTAGTCCCCACTGGCAGTAAAACAGTGGACTACAGGCAGTGTCAGGGCAACTTTGGAGTTTCCCTCTTGGGACACAGGGGGAACAGCAAGAATTCTGCTTTTGTATTGCCCATGCATTTGTATCAACTTGAAAGCAAGGAGAAATCAGATTCTGCTCATTCAGGGATAGCAGTGTTTGCTACTTAAACTAAAGCTCACTAGCCAAGAACAGTACGTGGTTCAGCCTTCCAAGGCTGAAAAGGACAAAGCCATTCCCAGTCACTGCTGTGCATACAAGGTTTTAAAATGTTTGAAGTAAAAAAGTCCGGTTTTATAACAATTAGGTTACTATTAGAGGCATACAGTTTAGGGAGTCAAACTCAGCAGAGGTCCCCAGACTGGACACACTCAAGAACCTGCTTGAATATGAGCCAGCAGTGTGCCCAGGTGGCCAAGAAGGCCAATGGCATCCTGGCTTGTATCAGGAATAGCGTGGCCAGCAGGAGTAGGGAAGTGATTGTGCTCCTGTACTCAGTGCTGGTGAGGCCGCACCTTGAGTACTGTGTTCAGTTTTGGGCCCCTCACTACAAGAAAGATGTTGCATTACTGGAACATGTCCAGAGAAGAGCAACGAAGCTGGTGAGGGGTCTGGAGCCCAAGGCTGATGAGGAGCGGCTGAGGGAATTGGGGTTGTTCAGCCTGGAGAAGAGGAGTCTGAGGGGAGACCTGATCGCCCTCTACAACTGCCTGACAGGAGGCTGTAGTGAGGTGGGGTCGGTCTCTTCTCCCTGGTAACAGACAATAGGATGAGGGTAAATGGTCTGAAGTTGTGCCAGGGGAGGTTTAGGTTGGACATTCGGAAAAATTGCTTCACAGAAAGGGTTGTCAGGCTCTGGAATGGGCTGCCCAGGGAGGTGGTTGAGTCCCCATCCCTGAAGGTATTTAAAAGAAGGGCAGATGAGGTGCTTAGGGACATGGTTTAGTGGTGGGATGGCAGTGCTAGGTTAACGGTTGGACTTGATGATCTTAAAAGTCTTTTCCAACCTAGACAATTCTATGGTTCTATGAATATCACTAAGAAAAATAATAGAAAGCCCATTTTTACTTTGAAAGTGTACAAACGATTATACAAAATAAAGTGGCTTCATAAACAGTTTCTTGACCACAGAAGGCTGGTCTGGATAGTTACCTGGATTCTCATTTCTTTCCTTTGGAATTACATTTAAAATTCAATTTATCGTTAAAACAAGTCATGTAATATTTAAAGCAAACCTTTTTGCATATTCTCCTCTTGAAACTGTGTATTGTCACTATTAGCCTGCTCTGGTGTGTAAATCATGTTTAGCAACTCCAACAGCACCGTGATGAAATAGGCGGCAAGCACACTTACTGAGCTCTGCCAGTCTGATTACAGTCCAGGCCAAGCCACAACAGTTTCCCAGGAATTTTTTGACTCCATTTGTAAGGTACCATTGAGCCTATCACAATTGCAAAGCAAACTGCTCTTTGCTACTCAGGAATTGCTTTGCAGCTTGGGCTCTGCTGCAACAGAAACTTTGAGGAAAGAATATACGTGATTTGTTTGGTGACATTTCATTCTGGTTGCTTGATAATGTTTTGTTGTTTTTTTTTTTTTTGACTGCAGAGTATCTTAGTTAATTGCATCATTATTCTCTAAATGACACATCCAAGGAACAATTACCAATATCGAAATCTACCTCAAGCCTTCCTACAGCAGCACAGGACATTGCAAGCCAGGGCTACTACACTGAGAAGCATACTTCTCCCTCCGAAACCTTAGCAGGTGTTTTAAAGGGAACAGAAGAATTCTAGTGGACTAAATTTGGCAATAGTTTGTTATTATCTGTCAGATCTGTCACTCCGATGATTATGCAGTAAGAAACATGAATATTTTCTGAAGCTTCAAAAATAGAAGTTAGCAGGTTTTCTGAAAAGAAATGAAGATGCTCTTTAAAACATTTCATCCTTCTTCTTTGCCTTAAATGAAAGAATTCGTTTTCATAAAACTTATAACAATTTCAAAAAACCCTAGTGAACTACCAGTTCCTAGAATCACCTCTTAGCTGTTGTGTAAGAAGAGATAAAGCCGTGTTCAGGGCTGAGAGAGGACACCAGAGAAATCTTTAAAAGCTGGTAATACTTGTTTTTCATTTTATTAAAATCGGAAATGAGGTTTCAGATCCTTCTACATTCAGAAATTTGTCAGGTGGATACTGACATTTCTCCTGGATTTAAGAAGAGATATTTCTAATGCATTGCAGAGTGCAACCATAGCCTGAATTAAAGGTGATGCATACATTAAAACCAGTTGCACGGCAAAAAATAAAAAGGAAACACTAGGAGATGGGCCCCTGAGAAGCATAAACACCTTTCAAAGATCACCCGCAGATAATAGAAAAACAGAAATCGGTAGCATAATTTTTCCCTGCTGTGGCCAGTCAGCTATCCTGCAGGCATGTAGAAACCCATCATTATCCCCCTATTTAATGAGTTCTCGCCTGACAGACTGAAATGATCCTTTCCCCTGGAGTCTCCACATGTACTAACTCCATCTGGATTGGACCTTTACCATTTTTCTCCCTTAGCATTTGCTCCCTTAGCTCAGAAGACCTTAGCAGCGGGCTTGAGGGGCTGTCCTCTGATGGATAAAAGACCTCTCAGCTGGCTCAAGATTTGTAAAAGCCTCATAAAATGACATTTTCAGTGTGAAGCAGCTGGCTGGAGCCAACCACAGAACTTGTTTTACACCAGTCCAAGCAAATAGTGTTGAATGAGGTCCATGCTGGTGAGTCCGTCTGGGTGCCAGAATTCAGGATCAGCCATGGGCAGAGACCAGAAATGCTGCCAGGGTCACAGCAAGACCAAGAGTTAAGGTGAATGAAAGGGGCTCGGACAGCAGTGGCTTGGTGACCCAGAGAAATTCAGCTTCCACAGTTCCCTCCTGGCCCAAAACCTCGTTTTGTCCTACATGAGGCTGGAAGAGGAACCGTCAAACTTGTGGAAGGAATATTTATGTCAAATCATTAGTCCACAGGTCCTGTTTTCTAGGCCTGACCACCACTAATTCTCGAGGAAAGAGTACTTCTCCCCTCCTTTGTTTGCAACCTTTGCCCTGCCAGTTTTGAAAAAAGGGCGAAAAAAATGCAGCCAAAACCAAGGAACTTGGTTTTCCTAAGAAATCATATCAAAGTCACCGCAAGCTCCTCATCCAAATTTTGCTAGAGTCCAAAATGTTGAACTGGACCAGCTAAACCTTTAAAGGGGGGAAAACTGAACTCTGCTGTAGGAGACAAACTGAACGCGAGGGACGGGAAACCTCAGCAGGCCCCGTCACCGCAGGGGCTGGCTTCGGCTCTGCTCTCTGCTGCAGGCAGGGGCCTCTGGCAAGTCCTCACCCACAAGCCTGCAGCAGCTCTCAGCCCCTCCTTGCCTTTCTGCTCCGCTCAGATGCCCCGCAGGAAGGCATCCCTTCCTTCCCCCAAGGGCAGCTCTGCCGGAGAGCTGCGGTCAGGGCTTGGCGAGCAGGCAGCCTCCTCCCTCCTGCCCACCACAACCTCTACACCCCACAGTAACCTGCATCAGCAAACCAGTTTTATCAGGGGTCACAAATATACGAACTCCTCCCACGTAGATGCATGGACAGGGTTTTGTTTTCTCTAATGCAACCAGTGAGAAATGAATAGTAGCCAGAGTCCAGTGCAAGGACAGAAGTACTGTGCCACCTGCATTTCTCCTATCAGAGAGCATCTTCGAATATAACTCTTCCATCGCTCTTCTAAAGAAAGCACTTAAATCTGGCAAAGGCCCAAATAATTTTAATATAACGTGTTTTGTCCCCTCAGACATAGCTTCCCAAGCCGTGCAGTAGGTCCCAGACCTACTGACCTAACAAGACAAGAAAATCTATCATCCAGGCACAGACTGGCCCTGTCTGGGGAGTGTTTCTTGTTAGACTTTGCTATTTCTTGTTCCATAAACCTTAGAATCATAGAATACCTGGTTGGAAGGGACCTCAAGGTTCCTCTGGTCCAACCTTTCTAGGCAAGAGCACAGTCTAGACAAGATGGCCCAGCACCCTGTCCAGCTGAGTCTTAAAAGTGTCCAGTGTAGCGGAGTCAACCACATCCCTGTGGAGATTATCTCAATGGTTGACGGTTCTCACTGTGAAAAAATTTCCTCTTATGTATAAAGATTCAGTTTGTATTAATGAACTTTAGAAAAGGATCTACAGAAGCTTTTACACTCTGGAATGGTTACTTTTCTGTACATGGACAGATATTAGGAAGAAATTTCAAGCTAGTGCCTCACATTCAACGCACAGGGCTAGGGTGTTTGTTCCCACTAAACACATCTGGGCTATCACTCACTCCCAGACATTAAGGTAATTTATCCACATCCCAGTTTGCTGCTAATGACAATTTGGCATTTGTCCATAAAACAAGAGTTTCTAGGAGACCCGTTCAACAATTATCCTCACATCAAATGTTTATCACCTTCGCAGGACATTAATTAATTAACCCATTAATTTGGGTTTTACGTATTTAATAAACCACCCATTTACTCCAGCAGAGAAAAGTGTGCTTCACGTCGTTTAACAATTAAAACATTTCTAAAAAAATGCAAACACAATCTCACAGTAAGTAACAACCCCTAATGACCAATCCACCATTTCCAGTCATTCATAAGGTTAAATTAGTTTTCCTGCCTGCTTTCCACATTCTCGTGGTTTTTGTGACAGTTTCTAAGCCACCACTCAAGAAAAGCCCCAGACACACCATGCCTCCCACACTGAGAGGTGCAGGCTTCGTGTGACAGGACAGCTTTAAACTCACCATTTAGGTCAAACCAGCATTCAGCTCTTGAGCCTTGTTGGTGGAAGGGGTAGAGGTCAGACAGTCTCTTCCCAAGCATCATCCATATAGGCTAAATGCTGCAGTCAAGGAGCTGCATGCCAGCAGTTGCCCCTGTTTCCCCAGCTGACATGGGCTCTGCTCATGCCACAGCAGCCTCAAGAACTGTTGTGCCCTACGAAAGCCATCAGAGGCCAGCAGCTGTCCTGTTATGTGCCCAGAAACGATGACAGCACGTTGCACAAATTCAGCTGAACTTTTGCTCCATCTCCCCATTCTGCCTTTCCCTTCTCATCAATACGCCTTGTTCATTGTGCCCCATGGGCGGAAAACTGCAGCAGCCCCACCAGAAGGGAAAAGGAAAGTTACTTATAACCAGATTTCTTGGAGATAGAAGTTGTTCCCTCCCCTGCTTGGGCCCTTCATTATGTGCTGCCCTTCAACAGCAGCGAGGAGGAGCTGTGATGGTTGCAGTCCTGAATCCTTTTGCTGCTGCACTCTGTGGACTCAAAAAACAGCCTGTGAGGACCATGCTCCTCAGGAGAGGGACTGCACGCAAAGCCCAGTCCTCAGGACCTTGTAGGATCTGATTGCACCACCACCACCAGCCAGTGCTAGGCATGCCCTGCCAGGAAGGACAAACAGCTCCCTGCTGGAGGACGGACTGCTTGTTTACCTCATTAGCCACTCCAGGCCTAAGGATGCTCAAATATTTCCTCACTCCCTCCATGCACAGGCCAGCCTTTCTGCTGGTGGCCTCCCCCCGGGGTGCCTGGGACCCCCCTCACACCTCACTGCCCTGCTCTGGCGTACGGCAACCAGCAGAGCCTGCTTCTCTGGCTGACTCTCTCCAGTGGGAGGGGAAAGAGCTTCACCTCTTCTTCTGTTGCAGCTTTCCAGAAAACACAGGTGGCACTTACCAACCCCCCACCTGGAAACAAGTCTATGTGCAGAGAAGGAGAGGCCACGTCTGGGCAGGCAGAGGTTGGGGCACAGCAGGAGGGACACCAAATTATCCTAGCTGATGCCACTTCAGACAAGGCTGCAGTAGACTCTGATTAGTCCCGAGTGGGAAAAGGCAGCGAAATTGCATGGATCAGCTCTTCTGGTTGAAGCTGTTTGCAAAGTGCCACAATCATCTCCTGAGCGCCTGCTTTCATGGTTCTCAGATGCTGCCTGCCCTTTCCTTCACTTCTGGCTGGGGAAAGCAATGGCCGGCATTCACTACAGGATGTACCATACGTTCCCTGTAATGTGGGAGTATAGGTCTGGCATCATGTGTAAGCTATAGCTCACTGCTGGCATGGTGTCTGTGCCCAGCACTGTCCTGCTAACCCCTGTTACATTTTCTTTCTCCATCCCAGTGGCTCACTGGCATGCCAGGGCTCAAAAATGCTGAAGCCTGCAGAGCTGCCAGTCGTCAGATGGAGATGCCCCTGGGTATTCAGCACAGCTATGCCACTGGGATCTTTTGCCAGGGAGATTTTATCCTGTGGAGATAACCCTGGCAGGAGCAAAAGACATTGCTGTGCGCAGAGTGTCGGTGTCAGCTACAGAATTGCTTCCTTTAAAAGACATCCTGCAGCTGTCCAAAATGGAAACCTTGATATACCTTCCACTCCTCCTTTAGTGAAAGCAAAACGTGTAAGAAGGCAGGAACGAGCCTCTGCCAGTGACCTGTGGGAGGACATGAATTCTCCCATTGTCTGAGGCCTCTTGATTGCCAGGAAAAGGGCTGAATGAGGTGGACCCTGATGAACCTAGCAGACAGCCCGGCTGGACACCCAACCTCCTAACTTTGGCCTCAGCTCCCTCACTACCTGCAGTGAGACTGGAGAGGCTCTCCTGAGGAGCTCCATGCCTCTACCCTTATGGCACATGGGTTTATGGTGCTCCCATCCTCCTCCTCTGCCATCAGAGTACAAGAAATTAATTCCCCCCCATGACAGCCTGATTCTTATGTCTAAGCTTGGACACTGTTTTATTTTGACAGTGCAAATCTTTTGAAAAAAACTTAACTTGTACAGTTCAAATAAAATTTAAAGTGAGTTTTATTGAGATAAAAATACAATATAAAAAAGAGAAAAATATCTCCCCAGGCAGATGTGGGAAGTGTGGAGAGGCAAGAGGGGAGCAGGGCACAGGGAGCCCACCTAAGATGAGAGGTGACTTGAAGAAGGTGGACCCAAGTGATGGTGGCAGGCAGTTGGTGCTCCGTGCTGCAAAAGATGGTGAAAAACCTGCCTTGTCCCAGCCACTGTGACCTGGAGAAATTTCCTTCCTGACCCTAAAGGTAACGATGGGCTTTATACTAAGCACAAGTGCAGAAATGACACAGTTCGAGTCTGTGGGGCCTCCCAGGGGTGGTTCATGCACGTAGCCAGCACAGTGGCCTCCTGATGTCCTGGATCATCTGAATCATCACCATGAGGAGGATCAGGAGAATAGGTTCAAGTCAGACAATTTCTGACTATTCATTGTCCTTAGTATACATAGCAGCCATCACTTTAACAGGGTCTATTTGAGTAGACCATAGTAAATGATCCCTATGCATGTTTGAGAACTGGCTTTGACCTGAGGCTGCAGTTCTGATTCTAAGAACCTGGTTTGATTTTCTAGCTGCGTACGTGGTGTTTTATACATCATGTTATTTTTTATAACTGTTTTTCTCTTTCTAGCATTTTATTCTTATGTATCTCCTCTTCTAACTTCTCCACTACTGCTTGCAAGCAACTTCCTAACAGCTAGCGCAAGCCTGCTTTCCCCTTTCCTCTCCTCTCCTCTGCTTACGAGAACCTTTACAGTTTTTCAGACTCATCCCAGGCTTGGTGGCTGCCTGGCCCAGGGGTCTGCCTGTTGTGGTGTTTGGGTTTGTAGGAGAGTCCCTGGTTCTAGTACTAAATTTTGAGCCTCATCCATGGTGAAGGTAACCTCATTTGCTCATAATGAGCTTTGAGGGAGTCTGATTATCTCAGGTGCCTAAATACTGACACAGTGGGTAACTAGGTTCGTCTTGTTTTCATACAAGTCTAAAACGTTTCATTTCAGCCACCATATAAGGGTTGTGAGCTACCTTGGTCGCTGCCAGGGAGGTCCCTTTACACACTGAGAGCTGCCCAAATTGCTTCGCTTACCAACAGCAACAGAGCAAAGCTTATCCATAATTCCCACCACAAACTGCAGGTTGCTATTCCTCTCCCTCCCTCACGCATAGGGCTGAATGAAGTAAATACTCTCCAAGTCTCTCTGCCAGATTGAGCACAACGGACAGACTTAGCAGCTCCGTCCTCAGTTGACTCCTCCATGCCATAGGAGGCTGGAATTCAGTTCCTTCTTTTGCCAAGAAACCTTGAACATAAAGTCATAAAATCGTTTAGGTTGGAAAAGACCTTTAAGGTCATCAAGTCCAACCGTTTACCTGCTGCAAAGCTTTCCCTTTTTGCCTTGGAGGATGTGTGCAACTAGTGCTCCCATCCAAGTATTCAGCTACAAAAAAAACCCCCAATGTCATGGCAAACCTTTCGAACAAGTATTTATTGCAAAACTAACTCAGATATTTAAGCAATTATTTTCTACGGATTCTCCAATTCATTGCTACCGTAACACTTGGTGTCTAGTTTTGAGTATGTTCTCAGCAAGGAAATGAAGCTTTGTTAGCTTTATTCCATTATAAAAAGATTTTTCCATGGGAAACAGATGCAAACTACCAAATTGCATCCCTTTACACACAGGAAAATTGATTTTGAAGTGAGGTTTTCTGAGAACTACCAGGCTGCAAACCTGATTGGTGTGGCCGTAGTCCTCCAGTCTGTAGTATGTATTAAAATATGGAGCTACCTAAAAACCAGAAAATTTTTCATATCAGCAGAACATCCATTTTTCTGAGTAGGGTATATGGCAGCCCAGATATGTGAGTTTCTAAACTTGTAGGATTCTCAGTCCCTTTATATTTGCATTTTGTGTTTCTGTATTGCTTTTTTTTTTTTTTTTTATTTTCCAATTTTCTTTATTTCCTCTTCATTTATGATAAAATTGATCCTTTGGAAGGCAGAGTGATTCAGCTTTAGGGCCAGTTGTAACTTAGTTTTGTTGTCTGAAGATCTCTTTACCTACAGTTTGCCTGCAACTGAGAAATGTGCACTAACAGCATGGCGAATAATTCTCCCTACATAACTTTCTAGATAAGAACATTGCCCAGAAGAACCATGTTATTGATCCTGGGTATTTATAGATTTTGTTATAAAGATTGCCAGATGTCAACACCTCAGAGCTGGAGAATGCTTCTGAAAGTAGGGCCTGAGTGAAAAACGCATTGACCGTAGAAGATTTAAAATGGACACTTGGGATGTTCAGCATACCCGGTTTTAGAAAATGTATTTTATGGTGAAGTGAAATAATATTTAAGCCTATGATAGTGCATCTTCTTAAATACTTCACTACATATAAAGAGCTGGGCAGCTTTTAGAGGCAATATCCCAGTTTCAATGTTGTATCTATTTGTAACTACCATCTTCAAAATGAACACTGGTTCTTTTTGCCACATGCACAATTTTTGCCATGTTCCATAACAGAACTTATCCAATAACTTCTGGTTATGATGTGAGAAAGCATATGAAAACTCTTAAGCCCCTGGTGTACATGGTGCTGTCTAGTTTCTTAGCTATTGTCCTTAAACTCAGGAATTTCTCTCACTTTAATTTTGAACCACCTGAAAGAAAGCAGAAAATTGTTGATTTGGGTGGGGGGTGGGAATTATCTTTCCTTGAAAAAATACAAGAATGCCTTTTCTGGGGGTCATTCCTTTTTGGTTACAATTTGTTTAGGATGTACTGCCATTCATATTTGAAAGTCATTCAATGCCCATCATCTGATGACTCTCATTAAAAAAAAAATCATTTTTTCCTTAACTTTCAAGTAAGGTTGGTATTTGCATGTTTACAAAAAATCTCAGGCATGTTGACAGTGTGAATCATTATATTGGTTGAAGAAATCACAAATAAAGCCCAAAGTCTCTTCAGTTCGGTTGCTAAATGTCCAAGGTAGTAGAGGACAAACAGAGTTATTGATGGAAAGGGACACTGGCAAACAGGAGCCTAGATTTTCATCCCAGTTCTGCTGATGACTTTTTACTCACTTTGCTTCTCTGTGCCAGTATCCCCCTCACCCTTTATGCAGTTAAGCTACATTTTAGAGTCATAGATTTGTTTATTTTAGTATACAGCTTCCTCACTGTGCATGCATGGCATATCATAAGGAGCCTCTGCTCTCCAGCAGGGCCTACCAAAGCCCGCATAAATGTAACGTAATGTAATACAACAGCATCCTCACTCTAAATCTCCAGGATAATATTCAACTTGTACTAAATATGAATCCAGTATTTCATGCTGGCTTGAGTTCTATTAATTCAATAAGTAAAGATACCATGTAGAAAACCATATGCCGATTCAGTAAGGCAGACTTTCTGTTTCCAGGAAAATACTTACAGAAACACACAGGAGTATTGAAACCCTGGTTCTACTTGCATGTATTCAAACACCATCATTTTGGTGGAGGGGGAAATTTGTAGGGCGTGTTAAATTTGTGTGCCTGTGTTAAAGCAGCCAGCCCACCGCCAGCAAGGCCCCAGTGCCCACCAGAGCTTGGCCAGGCACAGCAGGAGGGCTCAGACCTGCGTGACCACGTGCGACCCCTCTCCAAGTCTCTCAGAAACGAAGGCAGAGAAATGGCAGTGCAAAACGATACAGGTCAGGTGCTTGCACAGAATAGGATGAGCTGAGGATGGAGCTTTGGCTAGAATCACGAGTTTCCAGACCACCAGAGTGAACCTGAAACGTTAATTCAGCTTAGTATGCTTTAAGATTTGAATATATTTCCCTGATATATAAAGTGTATCTGTATAGAAGGTTTTAAAAAGAAAGTATAAAGCCAGCAATTAAGATTTTGAGGCCAGATTTGGAAGGGAGAAAACCCCCAACATCTTTATAGAGCCTCCCATTATAAAAGAAAAGGCATATTTCTGAAATAATGGACATCCGGATCGTACACAGAAACTTAAGACCCTGTAGCATTTTAGCTTTTGCCAGCCTGGGCCTCTCTGCTTACAAGGAGTCTCTTTCAAACTGAGCTGCCATTTGCTCTTTCAGATTTTTGTTTTTTCCTTTTGTCCTGTTCAACTCAAATTCTCAAGCGGTTTCACAATGACGAAACAGTCCTACTGAGCCAAAGTGGAGGGCAGCCAAAATACCCAGATAAAGAGATTTTCAGATGAGCTGGGGGAAACTCATTAGGCTGAAGGTACATCATTATTTTCAGTAGCATTTGGTAAAGTGGAACAGGCAGTAGGTGATTATTAATCATAGAAACATTAGCACTTTGTCTCCTCTGGGCGACCTTTCCTCCTCTACTTTAGTGTGCTCTTTCTCTACAGTCCTGCTTGCTCTGGGCTATTAGCCTTAGGCTCGTGCTATATGTACTGTCTCAGCATCGACGGTGATGTGGGTGTTTCCTCTGCAAAACTAAAGCTGAGGATGCCGCTGTTGTACAAAAGCAAGCCATATGCTATTTTAACCCAGAGCACTGAGAATGCTACAACCTGCAGAGCACAAGTGTGCTATGATTAATTTTTGGCTTTTCTACATGTATAAAAGAGAAACCGTTCTCACTTAGGATCTAGCCTTTCCTTGCTCTCATCTTCAAGTTAGATAAACTAGCCTTGATGGTATCTGGCAAAGGGGATTACTATACTTATTTGTGGGCAGTCACTTATTTGTCCTCCTCTGCAGTGTAAAGTCCACAGATTCATGGCAGTGAATTGCATACTGCTGTTTAAAGGAGAAACTAGAGCAGAAGAAGGAGATATTACAGGGGAGAGGTTAGATTTTTTTTCTGGAGAGCCTTTATTAAATCACAGCATATTTAAATGTAAGTTTTATTTAAAGAAGACCAAGTAATACAGAAATCCACCTGCAGGAACCTGAGCTCAGAGCCAGACTCTGACTCTGACCATGAGAAAAGAAGAACAGAAGCATCTCATACAAGTTTCCATGTGCACACTGCAAATCCACCAGTAATGGCTGGCTATTGGGTTTGGAGGAAGCTAAAGGATTAAAATACCTGAATCTAGAAGATCATAATAGTGGCATGTACCAAAAAGGAAAAAAAGTTACTTTCAGCCGTAACAAGCAGGGTACAACTCTGGCTTATTTAACCCAGAAAATACTCCCGTCTGGTTTACCTGGTAAAAACCATGTCAGCCATCTCAAAGTGTCAGAGGGAGCATCAGCCATCCTTCTCGCAATAAGCTCTGGTCTTAACAAATTTACCAAGCAACAATTGTAAAAATCCAGCCACCTGTATGGCAGCTACTCTGGGACAGTGAAATACTTGTGCTACGTCAGCTACACTATGCTTTTTAGGCTGTTTCAACCTATTTACATTCATTCAAAATTATTAGACCTAAACTGTAATTGCTGGTCTGGCATTGAAAGTCTGTTCTTCTTCCATTCACAGCACTCAGAGACTGATTTGTCCCTACAGAGCCTGAGTTTTAGTGGAGGAAGAGAGAAACTAGTAGACAGCAAGAGACAACAATGTCCAAAGAGATGATGTGCCACAGCCTTCCTCCCCCCCCCCCCCCCCAC
>NW_009259587.1:771768-783120 GCF_000687185.1 Egretta garzetta
CAGCTGTTTTAAATAGGCATTTGAACGCTAGGTAGTGTAAGTATGAGTTTTCCTACAGATGATAGGGGAACAGGTCATTTTCCACAAAGGAGATCCCTTCGCTGATATTATTTCTAAATTGAAGTTCAGGCTTTGCAGTCTGCAAGCAGACCAGGTTACTTGATGACCAAGGGATTCCTCATGAAGTCCAGACTGGGCTCCCAGGGTACATGCACACATCTCCTTATCCCGGAAATCTGAAAAATACCTAACTTCAATAAACCACAATATCCTATGCATTCCTCAGTCATTTTTCCTGAAAAGGAGAATTAGGTCACTAGCAGCAGCAAGAAAAATCATAGGAGCAACATAGCAAAGCAGCACCAGGTGTGACGGTCCATAAAGTAAAAGTAAGCATACGAGTGCTGAGCTGCTGCAGAATACAGGGGCTGGAACCTGACATTGTGGATTGAGACGTCCTCAGATCACAGCAGCATTACCACATCAAGATGCAGAATTTGTTCCCCACCACCAAAAAGAGAGGTGGATGTTTGGGTTTTTGTTTGTTTTTTCAGTGGCACTTCTGGATGCCGGTTGTGTCTGCTCTCTCTGTTGTGACAGAGCAGGGATAAGCAGTGACGCAAAGGCCTGTAAGAAAGGCAGCTCCCCACCCCCTCTCCCCTGCACCCTGACTTCCTGGGGCGCATCGGCATCGACGTGCGCGTTTCAGAAGCAGGCAAAGTGATAAACAGTTTGTCTGATAAACGTTTTCTCCTCTAGAGCCAGATGTAATTGAATATCGGGCACATAAGCAATTCCACTACCTAAATTGCATACAATTTGTTCTTAAAAAAAAAAAAAAAGAAAATGGATTAAATTCTAAAAGAAAATGGATTCAATTCTGCTGTTGTGCAATGCCCTATTCCGAGTTAGGTTAATTAAGCCAGTACCATTAGTTGCGTGGAAAGTAGTTTTTTTTTTCTGCCCAGAATAAGCAGGGCTGGGAGATTTGGGCCTTATATCTTCTTGGGATGATCAGTTAGAAACATGAAATCACAAAGGCAGGTTGTGCTGTGGTTGAACTGAGCTTGACAGCTTGACAGCTGGCCAGCCTGACAGTAAATGTGCCAATCACGATAAAAGCAGGGCAATTAATCCGAGAGGGGCAAGGACACGGTGTTAACAGCGCTGGAAGTAAGCAAAGGAAACCTTCCAGCTCTACAATACTTACTTTTCTTCCCTAGGGAGCTTTGTGAGACCTATTATGGAAATGTTTACTTCGGTAACAGCAGGGGGGAAATGGTGCAGTGACGATGCTAATGGTTATAGCCTTGATGGTTTACAACACCAGCAAGCAGTTATCTCTACGGAGGGACGGTGGTAAAAGTATTTCCTACCTCTTCTGTGATGACGCTCGTAAGAAAACTTAAACCAGAAAATAATACGCAGTATAGTTCAGAAACTGTCCTTCTACAGCAAGGAAAGACCTTTTCCTGTTAAAGGCAGCGGGGATTGCACATGACTGATAATTAGGAGACACCTTTTGGTCAGCTGTAATAATCCATGGCGTTAAAAGGATTGCTGTCAAAGCATGAGAGCTTCCAGCTAATACTTCAGGTAAAAAGCTACAACCCTTATGCCTTAACCATGACTACTTACCAGATTTTTATTTTAATTTTGGGGTAGAAACAGACTGTCTACTTAAAAGAAAAAAAATCCTCTTGAAACAAAGGCCTGGGAAGCCTCAGTTCAGTATCCAGCTCCAGAGCAAGTCACAGACATGGTCAGAGAAATACCTGGAATGGAAACGCAACTCATGCTGCAGCCCTTTGCCCACACCCCAACACCAAATGCTGGCTCAGCCCCTCTGCCTACAGGTGGGGTCCTGCTCCCTGAGCCCCCAGCAGCTGGCAGGAGGCCACGCGTAGCATCACCCGGCCAGCCAGCCAAGAGCTGAGCGAGGAAGAGGAGCAGCAGAGCCACCTCGAAAAGGGGCAGGGAGTCCACCTGGGCTCTTTAGCTGGCACAGCCCTGGGGTAGGAGAGGATGCGTTTTGAAAACTGAACGCTCTGCGTGTATTCAGTTGTACTAGCTCTGGACTTTGCTGCCTGTGGGCATAAGGGCATTTACTGACTTGATAGGTGTGGGGGTTTTCTGCACAAAAATTACAGAGACTGAGACAGCAGTGTTTCATGTTTCACCTGGAGTCACTGGACCTTGGGTTCATCCTAAGCTCTTTGCTAAGCCATAGGAAGATTATCATGTGAAGAGATCACTGATACGGATTCGTAGCCTCTAGGGCCCAAAGGACTCATTTTCGCAAGCCAGGTGGGTATCCTGCAAAGCCCAGGCTGCAAAAATGCAGGTCCGTGTGTGGGGACTATGAACAAAACCTCCTTTCTCTTTTATTAACGAGCAACTGAGCTTGAAACTCCTAAAGAAAAAAAAAAAAAAAATCATTCCTTTAAGATGATCCAGCACGGTAAGGCATGGGACCCTTTACAAGCAGAAGAAATAACAGATGACAGCCATGGGGTGGAGGTCTCTGTCCTCAGAAATAAAACACCATCGTTTTTATAACGGCAGAAGGGACCCCAGCTATCAATGAGCCACGTTTGTCCCTTGCTGAACAGAGGGATTGCACGTAGCCATATATAAACTCAGAAGATGACAGCTCGCAGACAAATTACATGAGGTAATAAAAAAAGTAATAGAGAACTGCCTGCCGGATTGTCATGAACAGGAGCTGTGAGAAAACTTTCACCCTGCTAGGCGTTTCCAGGAGCATCAACATTCAGCTGCTCTCCCACGGTGAAACCCTCGAGCAACGCCAGCTGCTGCCGCTGAGGGACGCTGGCCAGACTCAGCCACGGCAGGGGACACATACAGGAGACCTGTTCCCTCTGACAGGTACAATGCCGAATGCCCATGCTTTGCATGCATGGCAGCAGCAAACAAAAATAAACCAAAACAGAAGAGTGTGGGAATGCAGACGGAGAGGGAGCAGCATGCACACACAGAGACAGAGCCATTTACAGGAGCGTTCCCAGTTTACTCCCACACACGTAAAGTTCAGGCAACCTGTACTGGTACTGGTTCCAGGCAAGCCCTAAAGCTGTAGTTACTTGACCTCAGAAAAATCAAACCTCTACCCATCAGCATCTTCAGCAGCGCACAGCTCACTTTGGTCGCCGCTGGGACATGCAGTCGCAGAGTTAATGTTTTTTTGTGTGGGTTTTGCAGGCAATGCATTTGGAGAAGGGGAAAACCCTCCGGGTTTCTCTGAAAACCCAGAAGATTTTCCCCTTCTCCTTACAAGAAGGGATCATCTCCTCGGCAAGGCCGCCGGTCCTTTTCCCGCAGATGGAGCCCTTGCTCAAGCAAGCGGCAGCGCGGCCGCCCTGCGCGTTGGCTGAACCCCACGCCGGGGGAAGCCGGGCTTCTGCAGGGTTGGGTTTCAGCTGCTCATTCTCTCCCTCTTATCAGATAGTGCCCCCCCCACCCCACCCCGGGGGGGGATTTATATTAAATGAGCTGGTTTTATTAGCAAATTCCAGGAGAAGCCAGGATTGTGGGGAAGTATAGAGTGGGACCGGCAGCTCACTGCTGGCCTAACAGGGGATAAGAATCACAGGGGAACTTGAAAAAAAGTATGTGAGCAGGGCTGTCAAGTAACGGTGGGGTTTTTTGCCAGGAAAAGATCCCATTCTGCAGGACCCTGTAAAATCTGACAACGTTTTGAGCCCATTTCCCATTGTTGCTTGTGATGAGTGGTTGGCCTCTCTGGAAGATGCATTTATGGGTGGCTCTGTGCTTGCACAGGTGAGGGGTGCGTTACGGTTTGCCATCCGTACAAGAGGAATGGTGAGGGGCTGCGCACAGCAAGCCATGTCTCCTGGACAGAGCCAACACAAATCTGCAAATGCCATTTTCCCCTAAAACACTGCAGGTTTCAAATTTTGTTTCATCCTGAACTAGGAGAAAACAATTTAAAAAGCGTTCGCAGAGTAGAGCTATACATCCAAATGAATCACGCTAAACCCAGTAAGATGATACATGTTGATGAACTCCAAATGTTTTATTTGGAAGCTGCTATCATTTCATTGAATTGTTTTTAAGTGTTTTTGTTCGAACGGTGAATGGAGACATTTTTTGGAGGGAGGCTGGTCAGGTTGGTCAGGAGGCAGGTCAGGCTTGGAAGGACAGGAATGTAACATGGGTTTTCTCCAACCCCAAACTGAAAGCCCAGCATTAAAAAAAAAAGTTTTAAAATTGTTTTGAAAATATTTTGGTTCTGTGTCAATGAAACTGATCTCATTTCACAATTCAAGGAGAATTAAATAGTTTAATCTAAAATTTTTTTTTTTTCAATAACAAACCCAGCAATATTTTTGATCCCGAAGCACCGCATTTCTTGGCTGCCAGTGCAGCAGAGAACTGGATTATAATGCTGAGACAGATGTTATCAATAATAGCAGGCCAAGAAATAACTACATGTCTCAGTATGAGAGAGTCCTCTGTATTTTGAATCTGGTCAGGCAATGAGGAAACACAACAGCATTCCAGGAAAATCAAGAGCGGTGACATTAACTAATGTCACTGCTCAGAAAATATGATGAAGATAAATGCATGCGCTGATTACACTGCTTTCACACTGCGTGAGCAATGAAGCCTGAGCCTCCACAATTATGAAACTTTGTGTGATACCACAAAAATATGTAGCTATTTGTGACACAGAGCCGTGAACTCTTCATCCCTTTGGAACTGAACCACCCAGGTTCTCACCTGAGCCTCATCTTCAGTCAACCCGACAAAACCCACATGCAGCTTTTCTTCGAGAAGCAAGGGATTCAAATGAACTGCCTCACGCCAACAAATCTTCAGCAGAGGGAAGGTTGTTGAGAGAGCCGGGGCCTGCTCGAGGGCAACTGTCTCCCGACAGCGGCTCTTTGGGAGAAGTCTCCCTTGCTCTCAGCCGTGCTGGCTTTCTCAGCAAGAGGCAGGCAGCAGAAAGCCCTCAGGTTGACTTCGCAAGATGAAAGAAATGTAAACACCAGCATCTAATTTTCAAAACTGACATGGACACTGAGGAGCCATGCGACCAGAATACTTCTTACATTTATTCCCCTTGCTATTTGGCACTTGCAGAATTTGGAATTTTAAATATAAGGTATCTTGTCACGGGTGACATGATTTTTCCTAGTGATTTAAACTGCTCAATATGAGAATGGAGGGCTATGGGAGCCAGAGCTTCTAATCTAACACTGTTGTCACAATATGTGGCTTTATTTAGGGTAATTCCTACTACTTCAGTGAAATAGAAATTTGATCACCTTGTTCATTAAGAGAATTTAATCTTATTAGAAAGGACGAAGAAGGAGAGACAGGAAATTTTCTCTGCAGAATAAATCCACTAACACCTCCTTCTTACAACATAAACCGGGATAATCTTTCTGCATGTTAGGAGGATAGAAGAGGCATCCCTACCCTTTTTTTTAAATAGGCACTGTTGCTTAGCAATGAGGGCTGATATTGCCTTCAAGGAGCATCACAAACACTGCGATTCAGCGCAAACATTTATCATTTTCACACAAATCGTTCACCTTGGGTAATGATCCAGGATGACTGTTGTGCAGGAAAACATTCACACACAAAACAAAAGTAAATTAATTTCATGCTGCCGTCAGCCGCTAGATTTTTCCATACAAACCAGCCTTTACTTGCAAAGGATCTATCAACTATTGTAGCTACTGGAAAAAAAAGAAACCAAAACCAACAAAACAAAACTATTTGGGGGATAGCTTTCACCTATAGTCTGATATCATGGATAGCAAGGCTCTAGCTCCTCTTTTATATATGTAGTTAATGGTTTATGGTTAAATCTTCCTAGTTTGGGAAAAGCTAAAATAAAATGAAGGATTTTTGAGAGGGTGTCTTCTAGGTGAAGAGAAAATGTGCTGACTTTAAACCAAAACAAAGCAGGTAGGCTGTGAAAGCCACTGCAGAAACAGGGAAGATGAGGGCGGGGGAAAAGACCTGAAGCAAAAATACCTAGGGAACAAGCGAACAGACAGAACAAAGAGACCGCTTCGTAGCAAATTACTTAGTGCTGAGAAATGGGCAGCAGTGCAAATTCTCATTACCTTATAGAACGCAATGCAGGAAAAGAAACCCAGGACACCACCTGCAACACCTTAATGTATGCTGCAAACCGCTGTTACGTAGCCGCGGGCAGCGAAGGCCCCTCGGCACTGCAGCCCGCGCCATGGCCCCTGCTTCAAAAACGTGGCTGGGCTTGGGGTCTTCATCCCTGCCCGCCTCTGCTCACCGCTCACCCTGGGGCGTGCGGAGGAGGAAAGGGGATGCTGAGCCCTCCTGGAGTTCCCCACATGGAGGTCCCCAGTTAGGGGATGAGTTAGGACTCTCCCGCACAGGGCTCTGGGTCAAGAATTCAGACAAGCCCTGCAAGGTCTTGCTCAACACCCCATCCCTCGCAGCGCCCTTGGCCAGGCACGCTGAGCTACGCTCCTGAGCTACGCCCCGTCCCCGGTGCGGGGCTGCAGAGGAGCCCAGACGTAGCTGCAAAGTGCATCCAGCTCCAGGTTTTTTCCCGTGGCCCAACATAAGGTGCTGTTTCTTCAGCGGCTAAATGGCAGAACCTAAAGAAGAGCAGGGCTGCATCTCCACAGCTATTTTAGGTGTTGGGTTGTCCTCCGTGATTCCTAGACCATGACTCAACATCCTCTCCCCTTCAGCCGGGGATGGAGCCAGTGCTGCAGTCTGAGATGATTTCTTCCTTCAAATCCCAGAGAGGGGCCTAAAGACCTTCGGCAAAGCCTGGGTAGTAAGACCTAAGATGTCTGACTTTTTTTTCTTTTTTTTTTTTTTTTTAAACATCAGAAACATTTTGGTTTTGAAAAGGAAGCCCGAACTGTCCTTTCTCCAAGAGTAAATATTTGCACAAAAATTGCAGCAGCCAGCATTACAAAATGATCATACCCTCACATGACAATCATTTCTATACTTGCCTGCATAGTCAATAATTTGTGGTTTATTTTTTGGGTGTTTGTGGCTCCTTGAACAGCCTGTCTGACCTTAACCACAAACATCTTCCCTATAACTTTCGGAAGCATGTTTGCCTAAGTAAGGACAACTAAAGGCATTTGAGATGCCTGATAGCATCTGCCTGGCCTCCCTTCGCGGATGCAAAAGGGCACAAGTCTTCCTCGGGGACTGCCTCGTCCCTGCCAGCCTTCTGTGGATGTCTCAGATACCCTTACACATCTCTAATGGCATCCAATACCTGTGTTTTGACAACTAAATTGAGCCTTTGGTCTAACACTTTTCCTGAAACTCCACCTCTAATAAGGAATAAATGTAGGCCTGCAAATGTGCCAGGAATTCACAAATGTGTGGATTCCTTGGCAGTGACAGGTCTCCCTGCAAACTGCTGCTCTACGCTGCTATGATTTTCCCCAATATGAGTCTTCATTTATATTAAGCAGTAAGGGTATTACAGGAAGAACACCTTATTAAAAAAAAAAAAAAAAGCAGGCTGAGATTAGGCAGCAAAGAGTAGTTATTGATGACCTTAGAGAAGACCCGGAATATGTTTAAACATCAGCAGTGTTGTTTGCACCTTTTAACCACGCGCTGTGCTTTAAGGGGCAAATTGAGCAAAGCTTTTAAACATATGAAGTATTGCAGCGCTGTAGGCAAATTCTGTGGAGAAAATTAAGTGAAGTCCAGGAGTGATTCAAACAGTGTCTGGGTGCTTTAAGATCAGCACAATAATTCTGTGTGCACTTTTTTTTGTTATTTAACGTGGGTGGCTCCAGAGATACACAGAGCAAGGACTTGTCCCTCTCGTAGTGCCATAGTTCCCTCCTCCCCCTTTGCTTCCAGGCGTTGCCAATGCTCTGTGCCCTACAGAAGAGCACCCCAAACGACCAAATGTGTCTACTGGCCTCGGGAGAGAACAATAAGAAAAAACTGACGTGATTCCCCATCTTCTTAACTGTATTTTTAACTTAGGCTGATAATGGTCCTGCCTTTCCTATTTTTCTCCAGTTTTCCCTGAAAGCAATATTAAAGAGTTAAGTTCTCCAACACTCAAGTCTTGGTCCAGTCGTTCATTTAAGTGAGCGCGTTTGGGGCATTTGTCTGAAAACCTGGGTGTACTTTGACATCCAGCCGTGAAGAGAATGGACTCATTTTTTCCAGTCTTGGCAAGACGAGCACTCTTAAATCAAAACAGTCATATTATGAAAGCTGAGACCCTTGCGAGTTTATATTCCTCGCTGTGTTTGGGTGTTTGTGTGGGCCCCGGGCCAGGAGTAGGCAAAGGGTTTGAAGAAGCAGAGAAGGGACTTTGCATTGCCGATTTGGACGGCATTTCTGCCTCCTCCAGATGCATCTGGGAATCACACCCCCCCTATGAACTTCTGCTTGGAGGCTGCACCAAGCCTATGTTCACTGGTGATGCTCTGGCTTCCGGGCACCTAAAGAGATTAAATATTGATGTCAAGCATCAGAGCCAGCTGTTGGGAGGCTGCTGAATACCCGACTGAGCTGTCAACTGCCCTCATAGGGATGCTTGTGTCTGAAATTATCACAACTGGCAGGCCGGCAGGTCCCTTTAAAAATGAATAAAGGGAAGCAGAGACGCTTAAACTTCCTTGGCTGAGCAGAGGCTGCAGGCAAGTTCTGGTGTCAATCACAAAGGTGCGGCACAGCTGTCTTACAGAGGTCAAGAGGTTTCTTGATTTCCCAAAGCCTCTGTGTAGATGAGAGGAGTGAGAGAGACCTGAAGAAGCAGCATGTCTCCGTGACCAGCTTCCTGACTTGTGGGAGTTAGAGGGAGCACAACATGCTCCCGTTCCCCTGGTCTCTCTGCCAAATAGAGAGAGAGATGCTTTTGTTGCAAGCCTGCAGCAACAGGGCCTAAATACCCAGGGGACCAAGCCCCCAGCAAAATGTCAAGTGACTATTCCCATGCCAGTCAGTAGATGAGGATGTTAGTTTCTGACAAGACAGGGTTTTGCACTCTGGAGCGTAAGGGTCTTAGAAAAGAGGGTGCCAAAAAATATTTAATTTGGAGGACCTTGAGCAACTCTGACTAATGGCATCACGAGCAAGAAGTGAGGGTGTGCTCTGTGTCAGGGATCTGCTGAGGCAAATATCAAAATATGAAAACAGCTGCTGACAAAGGTCCGTGTAGCTGAGCAGTCTCACTGACAGTAGCCAAAAACCAGATGCCTAGAGGGAAGCACAAGAATAGAGCAAGCGTATTTTCCCAGCGCTGCCTGCCAGCCTCCAACACTTTGTGCCTCAGGCGTTTCCCGAGCCAGAGGTTCTCTGTTGTATTTAATAGCTGCACACAGACTTCTCCTCCACAAACTTTTCCAGTCTCTTTTTAACCAGTGTGAATGTTTAGGGTCCACAGCACCATGGGGCAAGAGTCCAAGGCTTTAATACATGGCAACCAAAGAACTACTTTAATTTGCTATGGATCCATTACCTGCTGGCCTCACTTGATGCCCTCTAATTTATTTATTTTTTTCTTAACTGGTAGTCATGGTAAACATTCAGTCCCTCCAACCCTTAAGCCATCCGTCATTCAATGACCTTTGTCATACCTGTCATATCCCACCATCCCACCATATCTCTTTTCCAGGAAAAGCATCCAAGCCCACACTGTGATGCCAGACATGGAGGCTGTCCTCAACCTTTTCTGGTCCCCTCAGCATCCCAGCCTGACAGGGGCCCCCATGTATTCATTGACCCCATGGGAAGATTTCTTGTACAAAAGCTGTGTTTCTTCTTCCCGATGGGCATGTTTATCCATGCACCCACTATGTGTAATCTCTATGATAGCTTTCAGTTTACTCTCCAGCTTCACAGGACCACACTGGAGTCCTGAGGGAGAAAATACCTTCTAAGCAAGAGAACACACATTAGCATTTGAAGCTCAGCTTTCAGCTCTGAATTCCTTTACTCTCTTTATTGGAGGTTTTGATGCAGTTTTTATTTGCTTTTTCTTATTTTTTGGCAGGGGAAGGGGAGGCTGCATTATCATGCTCTCAAATTTAACCTGCCAGAGGGTTATGACCTCTGAAGTTCAGGCTGCAAGGCCCTCTTGTGCCTTCATCAATTTGCCTTACAAAAAGTAAACCAGTGCTCAGAAATCAGACACACACCCCCGATCTGAAAAGAAGCCAGTCCCACAGTGTTTTTGAATGAGCTTCCCCTACACAGGGTAAATACCAAGCAACTCTAAAACAGCATTACTTAAAAAATCACCAAACCAACAAAAACCCCCGCTGTCCCTTATCTCTTTACAAAAATAAGCTGGAGAACCTGGAGTCCCTTAGTGTGTGCCTGTGCTGCACCTTCAACAACGTCTCCTCAGGTTATCGGGACACGGGCGCCTCTGCCTTCTCACAGCTCCGTTTGCTGCTTCTGAGCAGTCCCTGCACAGTGAAAACTCTTTGGAGAAAATCAGACGTATCTGGATGCCAGGAGAGCCCCTGCTGCAAAACGCATGTTTTAAAGAGGAGCCTTGACCCCTTTTCTCCCCCTCTTTCTCCTTGGCTTATGCCAGGGCTCCAACAGCCCCTGCGGCACGGACCCCTCACCTGCCCCCACCACACCAAGCACAGGCTCCACTCATTTGCAGCTCCAGTGTCTAACAAATGGCATTTAAATTAAAGTGACCCAAGCTGCCAAACACCTGACATGAGGCCCGGCATGCCCCAGGGCACCCTGGAGCCCCCTCCCAACCGGCCAGAGCTTCCCTCCCTTCAGACCCAGCTCCGGGAAGGACAGCATGTCTTCCTCCTTTTCGCTGATGAGATGTTGACAGTGGGGTCCTTGCTTTAAGACTTCAGGTTCCCCTGCCCACACAACCATGCAGACACTGTGACGTCAACGGTGGACAGAAGGAAACCAATGGATGTCATCTATCTGGACTTCTGCAAGGCCTTTGACACAGTCCCCCACAACATCCTTCTCTCTAAATTGGAGAGCTATGGATTTGATGGATGGACTGTTCGGTGGATAAGGAACTGGCTGGATGGTCGCATCCAGAGGGTAGTGGTCAATGGCTCAATGTCCGGATGGAGATCAGTGACGAGTGGTGTCCCTCAGGGGTCCGTACTGGGACCGGTGCTCTTTAACATTTTCATCAATGACTTAGACAGCGAGATCGACTGCACCCTCAGCAAGTTTGCAGATGACACCAAGCTGAGTGGTGCGGTTGACACACCAGAAGGAAGGGATGTCATCCAAAGAGACCTGGACAGGCTGGAGAGGTGGGCCTGTGTGAACCTCATGAGGTTCAACAAGGCCAAGTGCAAGGTCCTGCACCTGGGT
>NW_009259587.1:783686-784314 GCF_000687185.1 Egretta garzetta
TCCCTGGAAACATTCAAGGCCAGGTTGGATGGGGCTCTGAGCAATCTGATCTAGTTAGCGGTGTCCCTGCTCACTGCAGGGGGGTTGGACTAGATGACCACTAGTGGTCCCTTCCAACCCTAAACATTCTATGATTCTATTCTATGATTCTATGCCACAGCAGCAAGAACGTACTGTTGTAAAACCCTTCCCAGGTTTTCCATTGCACCCCAGGCCACTTCAGGCATCTGGATTTCCAGGACATTCCTCTCTGTCCTGACAGATGAAGGGCCTCCCCACTCCTTCCCTTCCCCAGCTGCACAGCTCTCCCGTTGCTGTCATATGCCAGGAACTTCCTTGCTGGCTTTGGCTTTCCCTTCCTTCTTGGCTCTGGAAAAAGCAGCCAGTCCCTCCAGAGTGGTGCAGGTACAGGAATACACCAGATAGAAAAGCAGCCACCCCAGTGCTGCCCCACCAGTGTCACTGAGTGATGACCTGCTGCGTCCTGCTAGGACACTGAGGTGCTGGAGCGTGTCCAGAGAAGGGCAATGAAGCTGGTGAGGGGTCTGGAGCACAAGTCTGATGAGGAGCGGCTGAGGGAGCTGGGGCTGTTTAGCCTGGAGAAAAGGAGGCTGAGGAGAGACCTTAT
>NW_009259587.1:784340-819813 GCF_000687185.1 Egretta garzetta
AAGAGGCTGTAGTGAGGCGGGGGTCGGTCTCTTCTCCCTGGTAACGGGCAATAGGATGAGAGGAAACGGCCTCAAGTTGTGCCAGGCGAGGTTCGGATTGGATATTAAGAAAAATTTCTTTACTGAAAGAGTAGTCAAACATTGGAACAGGCTGCCCAGAGAGGTGGTGGGGTCACCATCCCTGGAGGTGTTCAAAAAATGTGTAGACGTGGCACTTTGGGGCATGGTTTAGTAGGCATGGTGGTATTGGGTTGAAGGTTGAACTTGATCTTAGAGGTCTTTTCTAACCTTAATGATTCTATGATTCTAAGATTCTATGTTATGAAAACTCATCAGCAGCTCAGTCTTATACTGGCAACCAGTGAAAGCTGTTGTGGCTCATCGTAGAAAATCAGGTACACGTCTATCACGCTACTTTAACAAAGATGATTTTAATGGTTTGATTATGTGGACACTCTACCCACTGACCCCCAGCTGATTCATCTTGTAGTTTTACATACCACTGGAAGAACACGCATTGGAAAGTCCATGGGTGCACTTCCCACCTCCACCGAGGAACATGAGCAAGGTTTGGCCACTGAGGGGTCACTGACTTGCAGCAATCACCTTGCCTGGACTGTCTGCCAAGTAAATGGCCTTACTCCTCCTATTAATACTGAGCCATTCAGTATTTGTATTCTCCATGACTATGTAGGCAGAGTACCTCAGACACTTGCAGGAGTTTGGATAACTCTCTGAGGGCAGAAGAGAAAAGGAAGGGACGGTATGGAGAAAAGATCACAGGTTGACTACCGCCACCAAAGCAGGTGTTGAAGTTAGAGTTTGTTCCTATAATTTATGCCCAATAAAATGGAAGATGCTTCATGCAGTTAAAGAATGAATTGCCACAAAATTACGGACACTACTGTGGATGAGTATTTTCAGTCCTGATAGAGGCTTGGGATATATCCTTTATATGGCAAGTGATAAAGATGTGAAAACACTTGATAAGGCAAATTATGGATGATAAATTAGCTACACTTATTTTTTATAGCTAGAAATCTAGTTTTTCTAAGGGTTTGATGTCTATCTGCTGAGGCAATCCTGTGAATGGGGTACATTCAAGAAGTAATGCACACTTCTCAAGAATGGCTGTTTACTTGATGTAAAAAAAATATTTTAGGAGCCATCACAGACAGACAATGAAACATGAAACTGTTAAAAATATTCGTTCCTTTTGGCACAAATCCCTCTTTGCATTCTCCCTCATCTTTTTAAGATGACTTTTTCCATCTCTACCATTTGTGTGAGCTTGAGGCTACAGCATGCAATGTTTCTTTAAAAAACAAAGGAAAACTAATCTATTCTAGCCCAAAGAACACAGTATCTTTGGTGCTAGAAGGAATGGTTAAGCTTTCTGTTCTGCATTAAAAGTGTCAGGGTCATTTGTAAAAGCTCGTGTGTTTTTATTTTTTAAAAAGATCCCTCCTTCTGGTCCCTCTGGTTCTGTCTCTGGTGCCTGTTTAGTAACTTTTATATTTATAATGGCTTAATTTGACATATCTATGGCCAACTGGATTGTTGCACTCACAATATTTTTTAAATTTGTATTAGCAGAGCCTACTTGGAAAAGATTTCCATTAACTAGTTTAAATTTCAGGCACGCCTCTATGGTCATCCAGAGGACAAGGGAAAAATGACCTGGCGGTTCTGTCCAGTTTTCACAGAAGGCAAAAATAGAGGAAAAACCTGCTCTGGAGCACACAGCTGTGCAGCAGGGGTGCATGAACATAAACATCCCTCAGCTATTTTGCAGAGAAAACTGATTTAATCTATTTAATAGTACGCAGTAATGCTGTTCAGTCAAATGTATTTTTCTTAAGCAAAGTTTGAATTCTGATGTCTGCTGCCTGGCAGTAACTTGAACCTATGATTGCGATGCCCTTTGAGGGTCATTGAAAGGGCACAAATTTGGCTCCACACCAACGCCTGCACCTTAGCAAAGTGGAGCAGCTGGTGCTGCTGAAATACAACGCAAAAGGCAGAAGAGGTGTTACAAACCCGCCTTGCCTTGTTCTCGACAGACTACCTCACGCAGAGGTGTAAAGGCACGAATGAGATGCTGAGGTTGGCAATGCCTCGGGCCTCTGTGTAAGTTTGCTGGCAAAGGCACAAGTTCTGCCTGTAAAGACTTTCTGGCTTCACAAAATACAAAAAAGGGCAGATATTGAATGCATTAAATGCAAAATTCCTATTTCATGTTTGAAAGGCTGTTTCAAACTGGAGGCGTCCTCACCGAAACTGTCAGCTTTCCTCAGAGCCTTCACCAAGGGAGTGCACTGCATTTACATGGTGGTCAGTTAATTTTCTTCACATTTCTGCTCCTGCCCCAAACTTCATTCTTCAGTACTTACACTTTCTCTGGCCCAACTCTCCCTGCTCAACAAGTCATACAAACCCACCCCTCTTAGCCCCAGTTTCTTTGCTAAAAATCATTCAGTCTCTTCTTGTGTCAGTCACAGTCCACCTTGCCCAGGAAATTTCCTTCATCCTTCTTCTTGCCCCAGTTCTCAAACCCCCATCTTTCAAACCTGCCCTGATGTTCCAGGCAGCTTCCATGTAATTCAAGTAATTTCCTCCTTCACGCTGCCAGAGTGATAAACACCTCTCGGCTTTGCCCAATCTCAGCCTCGCCAGATTACCAGGTCCAAAAGATCTGAGCGTGCCCTTTTCTCCCTAGTCATGGAGTTGGAGATGTTCAAAGTCATGCAATTAATGTAGTTAAATTTAGGTGAATTTTAACTGGGAGATCAGTAAGACACATCCTTGTCCCAAAGCTGACCTCCTGGCTAGGCTCACACTTTCACTCTGACGGCCTTTAGAGGAGATGAAGAGCAATGAACCGTTTTCAAAGGAAAGGTCACCAGGAGTTTAACATGAGCAAAATGACATTTCCTCCTAGCTTTATTTACGGAACCAGATGAACCATTTCAAGCAACATTTTCAAAGCCCAGCATGGGAAGTTTCAGCACGAATAGCTAAATTGACAAAATTATAAAAAAACGAGGGCAGGTTACTTTCCTGCGGCACACAGGGAGGAGGAGCCATGCACCAGCTCTGTCAGAGAACTTGTCCCCTTTAAACGAACACTGGCAGCCGTGGGGCAGCCAGGCTGCAGTCCAAATGGTCACTACATTTCTTTTTAATGAGAGTTTGGACCTGCTTCAAGCCTAGTGCTAAAATTAGATCTTTTACTAGCTTTTTAATTTTCCAGTTCAAAGGCTAGAAGTTTTCAGAAACCACGTAAGCCACTGCTGAAGGTTACAGTCTGGACCATGGTTCTGAGCCCAAGATGTCCAGCGGAAGCTGTTTTGCATTTTGTAGGAAGCCAGATGAACATAGCTCAAAAAGGCAACAGTATCGCCCTTCCCATCAGTCTCATGCTGCTAATGGGGAAAATATGGTTCTGCTTTTTACGAAAGCCAAAGGAATTGAGGAGACTGAATACCTGGATACAGAGCTTTGGCTGTAATCACAAGTGCATGGTAGTTTAGGTGCACATTTTCTGAGAGACTTCTCTCTACATGGCGCAAGTTATTGCAAAGACATAAGCAACATGCCAGCCTGACCTATGTGCTTCATTGCTGCTTTCTTTGATGAGATCACCACATGCTTTTGCAGAGCAGAAGAAGCCTCGGTGCCTGAGCCCGAATTTTATGGTTCAAGAATCAACAATGTTTTCGGTCAGGAAATTTCTAGTCTTTGCCAGCCCCACGCTGGAACGAAGGCGCATCAGTCACATGTTGCAACCTTTCCAGCAAACTCAGCCCCACATGAGCTATTTCAGTGTCTTTTCTGGTTGTGTCATTTTGCAAGTAGACGTAGGAAAAAGGTTAAAAGTCAAAACAGGCACGCTGTATCAGTAAGTTAAACTCAAGTTTTCCTGAAATATGTAGCAGTCTCAGAGTGCCAACTCATATCAAGTAAGGCTATATAGTTGAAAGTGTTTGGCTTTGAAAAATTAACCTTTACTCATTTTCCACCAGTGCCCCCCAGAGTGGGTTTTTTAGAGCATTCAAAAGGCAACACTGCACTCTACCCATTCAGTCATCCCATTTTACTTTTCACATTAAACATATTAACTTGCCTTTAAACCAATGCAGAGGCCCGCCTGAAATTTTTATACACGTGCTTTTCATGTACTGTTTTTTTCTTTTACTTACACTTCCAGTTACTGATTATGTTTCACGGTCAAGAAGAACCACATAAGGAAAATCAAAATTTAAAGAGACAGGTAGGCAGGGTCATAATCTATTAACAAATATTTCTTTCTCTTTTTTAATGTAGTCATCGACCTACTTGATGTGCTGATGTGCTCATTCACTTAACTTTCAATAAAAGTTTTACATGTATTTAATCTTCTCTTTTTCACCAGAAGTTAATAAATTAGTGCAAATGACAATGCACGCTCATCAGTTACCAATATATTGCTTTATTTCTTGGTAGCAAATTAAGGCTTTATAGTGAGATTTGTACAGTACAGGCCAATTTAAACATTAGAAACCTTAAAAACCATGTAGCACTATTCACTCAATTTAGCATAGCCAGAAAAGTAGCTGTTTTTTTTTTTTAATAAACAGTTAAATGTTACTAATGAGGCCTTATATTTCATGAGTGCAAATGGCTCAAAATCCCACGATCCTCAGGAATGGGCTTAACATTTAACTATCCTTGGGGCCATTTTGAGAGAAAGGACAAACAGAGAGTATAGCTGGCTCGGATAAGATATACTGTACTACTTGCTGGAGAAGAATGTCTAATTTAAAAAATACAGAAAGGAAAACCAAAGTGCTATTAACTGGGCAAAGGATGGTATCACCCCATATTAGTCACTGACCAGTAATAGTAGCAATGACAAATTCATTTTCCATGGCCCTCTTTGCTTTAGTAAAATCTGATTTATAATTCTGAGCTGATGACATCCTGTATATTAAGAAACTCAAATGTGGAGGAACATACATAAGTTACAGGAATTTTTGCAGCAGTAGGACAAGTTCCCTCTGCAGGGACATGTCCAAACCATTGTTTTTTTGTAATTTGAGAGAGCATTGCTACAAGTATTTCCTCAGCAGTTATGTATTTTTCTTGAGCATATGGATTTTCACTTCATATCAATGATTTTATTAGTGTTGTCTGGAGATGATGGAACTACCGCTTATGAAAACCAGACACGGTGCTTCCCTTCTTATGTTCTCTACCGAGACGTTTATAGCGTTTGAGCTGAACGTATGAATTCACCTGTCAGTCAGGCGCAGGGGGCCTGCCTGAAAATATCATCTCCCCGAACGTGTCTGGCTTTCAAATCTGAGCATTACATGTAAAAATGCAGAGAAATGGCTGCCAGAAAATTGTGAAGAAAGTAACCATGAAACGACCACACGCTCTGGGGAAGGAAGCAACAAGATGGGGGAACGTCCAGACCACTCTTGCTCTTGTGTGAGCAAGAGTGACTGGGAGAGTACAAGGGGCTCCCAGTGCTACAGGGCAACACTGGCGTTTCAATCCCTTGTTGAACAGCAGCTGTTTCTGCAGCCTAAGGGAACATACACAGACAAGGCTTCGCAAAATCTAAATCCAATGCGAATAACACTCTAGGCCCCTCCGTCCCCAGGGCTGTTATCTAACATCAGGCTAGGGTCTTTGAAGTCTCGAGATCAGCCATCTATCCTTTGAACTGGAAGGCCACAGAAAAGGGTCGGGTTTCTATGCTTATGAAGGCACACACTGAATTTACCTCAACGCACGTGCCTGGTTTGCTCAGGGAGTGTCAACTGCAGCGGTGCCACGGCTGCTGCGGAGATACAGCAAAGGACCAAAGACAGACTTTCTGGTGACAGCCACACAGCACAGCAACTGGGACTGCTCTGTGCAAGCTGCTCCGCAACACCTCCAGGAGTCCCCAGTATACTACAGTGCTGTCTCAGCTTGCTGCAGAATTACAGCAGCTTCTCAGGCTGATTTGCTGCCTTTTCCCTTTGCCAGGCCACCAATATCTCATCTGTTTTCCTTCACTCAGGTGAATATGTCACTGCTTATCAGACCCAGAAGGCCCTATCTGCTACCAGAAGGTGGTACTACACATGCAGAAGAGGGCTGATTTAGAAATGAAGGCAAGTAGGGATGATGCATGAGTGACCTGGAAGTGGGCTTTCCAAGAGAATCCATGCATGGGCACAATCTCCAGATTCACTCAGCAGAGTGCTCGGCAATGGCCAGCAGGTCTTATTCTGCCTCAGTCAAGTATGGTTAAGAACATTACCCAGTATTTCCTGAGGGATTGCAATGGATGACTACCAAAGAGAAACTACTTGGAGACAAGGGGATGCTTTATCAGCCATATTGGAGGAAGTTGGGGAACACAGACACATATTGCATAGTCAGCTTCATGAGCACAGCTGGAATTCAGATGTATTTGATACAGCTTAGTAGCATTTCCAAAGGAGGGATTATGTGCTATTTCCTTTGGAGGTAGCTACCGTAGCCTGGGACAAGATCATGGCTGTTATGGAAATGGCACCCCACTGGGGATGCTGAGCACTCATTGCTTTTGCATTAAGGCAGCCTCTCCATGGAGACCCACCACACCTTAAAAAGTGATCATACAAAAAGCAAACAAAATAGTCCTCTAGAAACCCCCCTCACCCATGACATACAAGAAAAGCTGACTCCCGTGAGCTATAGAAAAGACAGCCTTACTGAGTACGGGAGCGTGTGTTTATACATCAGTGTTTGTAATACTGCATTGTAATGACAGGTGTGGGGTGCCCTTTCAGAAGAAGGCAGGGTTGGTGTGCTCTATAATACAGCGCTTGCAATGTCGTTTAACAAATCGCAGAGCATCCACAGAAACATCGCAGTCCTGCACATTCAACATCTGCAGGTCGAAGCAGTTGGCAGCTACAATCTGCAGGCCCTGCCCAGTGATGCTCTCACATGATTTCAGGCTCAGGCGCTTCAGGTTGAAGCAGTTGAGGGCTAGAAACTCCAGGCCGGTGTCTGAGACCAGAGGGCACTTTCCAATATCTAGCGATTTGAGTTTTGTGCAATTTTTGGCGAGGTACTCCACACCGTGGTCCGTGATGCCCTCGCAGCCCCGCGCGTTGAGGTAGCGCAGCTTGCTGCAGTATTTGGCTATGTAACGGATGCCCACGTCTGTGATCCGGCCGCAGTGAGCGATGCTAAGGTATCGGAGGCGCGACTCCAGCTTGGCAATCTCCCGCATGCCGAAGTCACTGACAAAGCGACAGTCGCTCACGCTCAGTTCCTTAATGGACGTGCAGTAAATCATCAGGTAACGGAGACCCTCGTCGGTGATGCGGACACAGCGGCGCAGGTACAGGTGGGTCAGTTGAGTGCAGTGAGCGGCAATGGTGTGCAGTCCTTCGTCCTCCAGGACGAAGCAGTCTGTCATGTCCAAGTAGCGAATGGAGATTTGTTTCCCGTGTAAGGGAGACAGCTTGATGGAGGCTTCGCGAGTCAAGCTGATGCATGTTACTTTGGAGCAGCCTAAGTGGAAAAACACAGCGAATTTAAGCAAGCAGTGAAAACAAATCACACAGGAAGACCAGAAAGGTGGGCATGAAATTGTGTGCTGGATGTGATGAAGATATCTTCAGGTTGCAAGAGCAGAATCATCCTGACTGACTAGCCCGGATTTGCTGTGATGTGTCCTTACACCAGAGGAAATGATAACCTCCACTGGAGTCAGCGAGGTTGCTCTGGGATTTTGAGCAGCAGCAAAGTGATAGACCGATTTTGCCCGTATCCCAAATGTAAAATGATGGTCGTAGGTTTATCTAGGGACAGTCTATGATCTGCTACTGTAATACAAAACCAGTGACAATTTGACAAAATGGTGCTACATGACAACCAGTGCAGCTTTTTGATCAGAGGCAGTCTCATTGCTGCCTGGCTGAGTTTGTAAACCAACATCAGAGGCTCTTTCACCATCCAAACCCATTATAAAAAAGGCAAACCCCACCCCACCTTCCAAAAAGCATTTGGAGAACAGATGTGAATCCAGCCCCAAGCCTGCAATGTGGGAAGGATGCAAAACTATGCCAAGACTATGTGCTTGCAGAAGGGTGGAGATTTGGGTAACCTAAGGAGAATGGGGAGAGTCAGCAGGAGTCAACAGACTGGTGAGGACATGGACAGAAGCAGAAAAGGACTGTTTCAAGCGGGAAAGTGTGGCCATAAAAGGAGGTAACTAGACGAGAGGAGAAACGCCAGACCTTGCAAGAAAAGATAAAGAGCTAGATTAAAGGGAAAAACACACTCACAGGCTTCCCCCATTTTTAACCTCCACTCTGTGCATGGTGGTGAATGAAAGCTTTTTGTTGGAAAGTGCTGTTTCTGCTGCACTGTAAACTGGCAGTCTCAGGCTCCTGAAGGGAAACTCTTATCTGTGCCAAGTTCACCTAGACACACTGCATTAGCACAGCTAGGAACAGCTGCAAGGAAGAAGGGAAGGTTGACCTGGTGGCGATCAAGGCCCAACAATTTTAGCTGTAAATGTCTACTCAGACAAATTCTGCAGTTTATGCCTAAAGAGGTGCCCTCAGGCAGGGATTAAAAAGAGCTTGTCTGTGTTACTGAAACACTGGCCAACGGGGACGAAGTGACCCATGAAAAGCCAGAAAAGTTAGGATGATGACCTTAGAGTTCCATGCATCAGAAATGCTGCACAAATCCTGTACTTTGGAAGTAAAGAGCATGATAACGTATGGAGACCACCTCAAAAACTTGAATAACTCAAACCCATACCGCTTGATACAACAGGTTCTCATTCAGAGCCTTAGTGGAAGGTATAAACATGCTTCAGCTCTTAAAACCAAAAACAAACAAAAAAATCCCTTGAGATAATCCAGTGGACTCACGGAAATGCCTAAGAAACATGGGATATGGACTTGAAACAGTTTGCCTCCTGCAACTGGATTTCTACATTCATTTGAATTCGGAGCTGGATTTTTAATTTAGGCTTAAAAATTATTTAAACAGTTGCAAATTTTACCTTAGGCTTCACACAATGAAATGGGCAAATTGTCCACAGGTCATGCAGAAGCTCTGGGACATTAAAGCAAAGCACTTTATTCAATGAACATCATCATCTTAAAACTGAATGCTACTATTTCTTCTTCAGACTGTGTTGCAGACCCATCTATGTTATGGTGTAATCTTTGGAAATACATTTGCCTTCAAATAAGTACTACATACACGCTCAGTAATGCAAAGTGATTTTTCTAAAGGGAAGCGGTACAATACTAATGCTGTAAAAATTTCACTTCTAAAATGTTCTATGGAGTAAGTACTGAAAAATGCACCTCAGTAGTCCCCATCCTTGAGCTGGGTTTCCACAGAAGAAGCTGGCACCTAGACATAGGGTTCTGCTGGACCTCACGTAGCTGTTGCTATTGCGTTTCCCCAAGGAGGCTGCTGGATTAAGGAGTCAGTCCGGATATTTCACATGTTGACCAGAATTCAGTTTTAAAATCTGGCTAAGTGAGAATGAAGGGTCCATGAGGCCAAGGAGAACCTTCTGTCTGCTAAGGATCCAAGAAAGGGAATGCTTTAATGACCACAATTAGAAAGTGAATGGGTCAGAAGTCTTATAGCAGGGTTGGAGTCACAAATATCAGTGTGTAATCACTGTTTTGAGAAGCTCAGCATCACCTTGTCTAGTTACTTTGGCTACACTAAAATTTTTCATGGGAAAGGTATTCAAATGGTTTCACCAGAAAAAGAGTCCATGTTGACACAGAACTGCCTGATTTTTAGGCAAAATGACAGGTTCCTGGGTCTGCAACAATTTTTCTGTCCTAAATAGTAAAAAATGTAAAAACAAAGCTCTTGCAACATGATTTTCCATAAAGTAAATATAACTGATTTTTAAAAGGGAGGAGAAACCTCCAAACAGATTGAAAAAAATGTTGGCTAGCATGTTAGATAATAACATGCAGTCAAGCTCAACTAACTTCTAGAGATATCTCAGACCTGCCCACAAAGTGGATGCTGAGAGTGACAGAACTTACATTGTGGAAAACTCTTAAAGTTAATGTGAACATCTGGTTTTGACGTTAAAGATTTTGGTATGTTATTGCTGCCAAGTAACCATCTAAGGGGGAGAGGGATTCAGCTAGATGTACAACTGTGAACTGGGTTTTAGTTAAGTAGCTACAAGCTACAAGCATAGCGTTGTCCCCCAGCGCATGTACCCAACTTCTCTTGCTCAGTATGAAACAAAACCAGTGAACTACTCCAGTCCTGAGAATTGCTTAAGTGTGTAGGTGCAAGCCTTGTCCTCCTAGCTACAGCCAGAAGGAGGGGAAAATGGAATCCTGCTTCCAAAACATGATCCAAAATTACCTTCATCAGAAAGAAAAAAGTGGACTCAAAACAAGACCCCAGAGATCAATGATCCTCAATTCATATGCAGGCACATGAAGCAAAACCCATGCCTGAACCCAAACACCCTGACTTGTGAGCATGTGCAAACCCAGAATTTTTCCCTCACCTGCTCCAAAAAGAAAGGACAATTTAGAAAAATGTGAGATTAAAATTACTTTCCTGTTCCATTGATGAGACAAAATTCAAGGAAGACAGTTATTTTACTTGTCCTCTACAGACTTCGGACCGAAGAGATGAGCTCTTAGGGACAGACACCATCTTCTAGGTCTGAAAGTAACAGGCTTGGGGAAACCACAAATGAAGACAGACCCCAAAAGAACCTGTTTCAAGATCTGGTGTCATCTTTTCATTTTCCCTGCTTTTGAAAAAGTCAGCTTCGGCCTATGGCATATCCGTCAGTAGGAGCTGTGGACCACAGCATTTTCAGCCAGCCGCTAGCCCCCAAGGGCACTCCGGGTGTCAGCTAACAGACTGCTCTGCCCAGGCACTTCACCCCCATCTCAGTGATTCTACGCGTCCTGTCTCTCCAGGCCCACAACACTTGAGCCGCTCAGCTCCCCATACCACCCTAGAGGATGTAGTAAGAAAAGCATAAATATGCCAGAGATACAGCCAGCCTTCAGAGTGATATGTAGCTCCAGGTCTAAATCACACAGGCACCACATACATTTTCTCCTGATGTTGGAGATGCTTCAACCTGAGTGTGTGGTTAGCAAGCCAGAACTAATGTCAGTATGTACCGACAATAAATAATTCCTAAGCAAGGTCATTGCCAAAAGACTCCCTGGGACAGGGCTCCCATGGAGTCCCACAGACACCCCTTATCACCTGGCGATTTCAGAGAGCAATCACAAAAAGTGAATAATTCTGATTTGGTGCTATTTGTTTTGATGCTTTCCATGGCATTCTGCCATCCTAGGAATATTAGGTGAAAGGGTTGGATAAATCAGTTAGAAAAAAATAAACGGCAGAAAAAAGAAAGCAAATCAATGTACAACAGATAGGCAGCCTTGGAAAAATGAGTTTATCTGGGTACCAGTGACTCAGTAGCATTGCTTCCTATCCCCACTTCGTCCTGCTTGTTGCCATTAGCACCTCTGCAATAGCAAATCTGGTCCACCTAATTAATAACAACATTAGGCTGATAACAAGTGAGATCACAAAATAAGTATTGAACATCAAATATACTTCAGTGCTCTGCTTGGCTACATCCTTTCTATTCAATGCCAACCTATTTGCAGAAGGGAAATTTGGTGTGGTTGACCTTGTGAAAAAACGTCTCGTTTCCCCCGAGCAGGTCTGAGGATAATTGTCTAAAATATTTCTGCTGATCTAAAGAGCTGCAGTGATACATTGTAACTGGGTGAAAGGAAAAGCAGAAAGCTGGTAAGCAGACATATGCAGTATTAAAAAACCAAACAAACAGGTCCAAGCTAGCTAAGTCTCATTAAAATAGCAACGGAAACAAGGGGACCTTGAAGTTTCACTAAGGATGACATTTGATATTTATAACCAGACAAAAGCCTAGCACTGGTTCTGAGTGCCTCCTCAAGTCACTTATCACATTACAGATCTATACATTATATATATAATCTACATATAAACTATACATATTTATGGAAAAATAAAACAAGTTTTGCAAAGTAACTAGCCTTCACCATATGATTTAGCACTGACTGCAACGTGGGCTCTTCTAAGGGTGCTTTGTGCAAAAATCTATAAAAAGTACTCGTGCTATTTGAACAGGCCAGCTCTGCCAGCTCATCTCCATGGGAGGAGGCCTGGCCGCTCACGAGGTGCTGCTGGCATCTGGGGCAGTGAGATTCTAGCGGTGCCCATCTCAGCGGTGCTGCGTTAGGAGGTTGGCATTCCTACTTCAGAAGGCAACACAGAGAGGGAAACTGTGGAGCTGTGGGGCCAGGGGTGTGACAAGCACGAGGCTTTTAGAATCAGAGCCATCCGTATTGAAATATGTCCTGTTACCTGACACATCCAGGTGTTCCAGGTTTGGGCACAGTGACACGACATCAAAGACCGCCTCATTAGAGATGTTGTAACAGCCAGACACCTCCAGCCTCCTCAGTTCTGGACAGCACTGGGCAATGGTGTAGAGTCCTCTGTCTGTGAGCCGCCTGCAGCCACTAACAATTACCGTCTCCAACATGAGACATACGTTGGGTGTATCCTGACAAAGCCTCCGGGTCAGCACTTTAAGAGCCCTGTCGACGTTGATTGTCTCGCCGGTCAGGCGAATAGTCCTCCAAAGTCGGGGGTCCCAGGCAAGGTTATACCAGCGTCGGCACACACGGGCACAGCGGCACAGCTGGTTGGTGGGCAGGAAGGAGAATATCTGGACCATGGAGTGGTCGGGCAGCCGGTCTATGTTGGCCTGTTCCTTCTGGTGCTTGGACGCCAGCCGGATGAGAGGATGAGTGAGACGGGTTGGAGGTGGCGAGTGGACCATGGCAACAGTTTCCCCAGTGACTGAGGATGAAGACGTCGACGACCCTCTGCCATTCTGGAAACCGGGGGAATTTGGTGGAAATATTAATGCTGGACTGGGTGTGCTGAGCGTCCGCATGCTCAGGTCGGAGTCTGAAAGACAAAACACAGGATTTCTGTAAGCGGTGGGCGGACGCAGAGTGGTGGACGGTGCACAGCACAGCACCCCACTGGCCCGATTGTTAATGGAGCATGATGGGCTTCAAGGTTTGTGGGGGTCAGGTAGTCGTTTTTACCAGTGAGAGTGAGGAAACACAGATTTCAAAATCTGTCTTAGAGTATCCTCTGAAAACACTGTTCACCTCAGTGTTGGGTACATGACAGAGATGCCCCCCCGGCTGCACTGTCAGAGCCATGCTAGCAAAGGAAGGGCTGCAGGTCTGAGCCCTGTAATGCAGAGGAGATGGCAATGGAAGTCCAGGGATTTTAATTCTTTATGCTCTCAACTAAACATTGCAAGAAATAAGAACATTTGAATCACAGGCTTTTTTGACAGAGTGTAACTGCCCATAACCTTGGCACTCCCTCGGCAGCTGTGAGCTGGTAGGGGAGGAATACTGTGGCCCTTTGCCTCTCGGCTCCTTCAGCCATCCGGTGGGAGGACAGAGAATAGCTCACAAGGCAAATGCTACTTCCTTCACCAGGCCTGGGCAGATGGGAAAAGCACAACCCCGTACGCTTATTTTCATTGTGTCATTAAAGACATTCATTTTTCATTCACGCAAACTGGGACTCAGCATTTCAACCAAGAGCCCAGTGACTAGTTCTTGAAGGGGGGTTGGCAGTGCCTCTTCATGTGCACACAGAAGGTGCTCCTTTCCAATGGACTAGAGGACACTTCAGCTGGGTTTGAAAAAACGAGCCCAGAAAAGTAAGTGACAAAGAAACAGCATGCCTGGAAGCCCGTTACAGAGCTGTTGCACAACACTTACACGCTGTTTTTGCTAGGGCTAATTGTCACCCTGGAAGAAGTCAACCCCCAAAACCCCCCACAAAACAATTTGCTACTTCTTTACCTTCATTTTACTGACAAAAAGCAGGCACAGAAATAAAGGGCCTCTGCTACTAAGAAAGGTTGCCTTTGCTGTAAGATTATTTCAACTGTTGTTCCCCTGTGCTGACATTGCTGCCTACGAGTCATTCCCACTCCTGCTCCCAGCTCTCCAAGCAAAGCAAGTAAAAGACTGGAAGACAGCTAGAATATAATTTTGATAGTCAAGCAAATGTCATGGGCAACACATTTGGAGACCCTGAGATATTTCAGCAGTACGCTACACAAGATGCAACCAGTGTATGAGAGATCAGTGCTGCTGCTGAGCACGCTACTTCCATCTCTGATCTCTCAGTACTGACCTCAACAGAAATTCTTTATGAAGGAAAGCACCGTCCAGAGGTGAATACAGGAACCAGAGTTTAGTGCCCAGCAGAGTAACAAGTATCACGGATGGAGTAAGAACAGTGGGTTTAGAGCACCAAGCTTTCCTCCATGTCACATCTTCAGCTATCACTTCAGTGTCCAGATGTTTCAGGGAAGCGTGCAAAGCCATCTCCTTAAGTAACACCAACTCTACAGCTCTGTGGCTGTGACAGCAGAGATATGGGCTAAGCAGGGTAGAACCGGAAATGCATTCAACAAACCTGCCAAAATCTGGGTTTAGGCAGAGTTTTTAAATTAAGTACTTTCTAGATTAATTTGATCAGTGTATTACACATGGATTTCACCATCAAGCTTTTACTTAGCCCAGCACAGGCATGCTCCGATCGCACGAGCTACACCAGTAGCACCCACAGACCTGCATCTTCACAGGATGTCTGCAAGGGAGAGAGGCACAACTATGTAGCTCAAGAACCCAAGACATGAGGTCCAACAGCTTGCCCAAGATTGCCTAGTTCAGTTCCAGAGAGATCAAAATCATCATCCCACACTGTGAAGGAAAAACTTACGCTACGCGGCTCCTTCCCTTTTCCTCTTCTGTATCTTGTTCTACTTACACAGAAACTCAGTATTTCAGCAGGTGACAGGAAAAACATTTTCTTCAAGGCTACTGAGGCTATGCTATGGCTACATGGACCTAACCCAGGGATTTGTGTATTTTTGAGCAAGAACCATATCTTAAGGCAGAGTGGGTTTTGCAGACACTCTGCTTCCCTTTGAGACTTCCTAATACCCCCCAGCAGCTATTGCAAATAATTGCATCGAGGATTGTTATTTGGAAAGCGTCTGGTATACTCTGGTATTTTAAAAATGAGATTTACAGCTGGAGAGAAAAAACCCAAAACGCCACCAGGAGCCAGGCTCCTGCAGACAAGCACCGACTCCACAGACCACTTAAGCAACAGTCCCCTAGATTAATTTTTGGGAGGACTTACCATATGTTTGACCTCCCTCACATTACCACCAAACCCAATGACAGTGCCTGAAGTTAAACCTGTGCAGAAGATGTGGCAGACTTGGAGCCTTTCTGCTCTTTTCTTGAGATTTTAAGACAAGGGTGCTCCTAATATAAAAGAATACACATTTTTTCAAGTGCTGGATCTATCTTCCAGTACTACACATATTTGGTATTGTGAATTTCTCTCTTTTCCTTTTAGTTTTTCATGTGCTTTGGGTTTTTTGTTTGTTTGGTTGTTGGCTGTTTGATTTTACACAAACCAGCACAAAAAGGGAAAACAAAATTGTATAAATAAAACCCACAGAACAAACACCTGTTTCTACACAACAAAATAGAGGGAACTAAAATAAAAAGCAAAACCTTTCTTTTTTTTTAACATCTGCCATGAACAATTTTTAGTACTGTGGGAATGATTACCTCCTGTAAGGCAGTCTCCCAGCATGTTTTGAAAACATACTTTTTTAGTCAATTGTTGTTGAAAACACCTAAAAATCTCTGCAGGGTTACATTCTTCCCTACTCTCCATTCCTACTTAATTATAAAAAAGCATCCTGCCCCCCGGGTGATCAAAGCACCAAGCGAATACAGGTAATTTCCACTCCTTTAGGAACAAAAGTGGGATTCCTTCATCGCTCCTGGGCACACTGTGAATAATCAATACCTTAGACATTCTGGGTGCATAATGAATTACCAAAATGTGTTTTTTAACTTAGACCTTGAGCTAAAAAAAGTTTGACCTTCCGTTTTATGGGTATGCTCTGTGCTTGCTTAATTCCCTCATTAGTATAGCAGTTCCAGATGTGCATCCTGTATTTCCTTTACCTTCAGTCCTGAAGGTGTGTCATGTGAAACTTGCTCCCTCCACCTTTGGGGCACGCACTTCCAGGCAGACATATACACATATGTATGCACGCACTCTGTCTCCCTACCCCAAAGTATTTTGGAAAAACCCTGTAGTGTTATCATTATGTTTAAGCAAGAGAGTTGAGAGAGCATTACTGGTCTGATGAGCCTGCAATGCAATGTGCTCTCAGGCAGGAATTTTGCTGGTAGCTCAGCTGAATTCTGTACAGAAGTATTCCTGCTTACTGTTTGTTGTACACCCCTAAGGTGGAGAGAAAAAAATAGCAGGTGAGTCCAGGAGCTTTTTGCCAGTAAATCTGTGAAAGCTTTTTGCCAGCATTTAAAGCTTCGGCAAAACACTTGGTCTACTATCCATTTTCCAGGCTTTTCAAGTATTGTTGGGAGGAACTTCCTATAGCACTATCTGAACCTCTAAGGGTTTCCTTCAAATTTTGTTCTTCACCACTTGCTGAGTGCTAGGTAAGAGGCTGAGTCAGTCTGAGACATTAATGTGACATTAATAAACGCAACCCTGCAAGTGCAAATGAAGTTACCGATCGCAGTTCTCAATACACATCTTTCCACACACATGCCCTATACAAGCATTTCTTTTCCTGAAAAAAACCAGTTGTTTACAAGCCTGAAATTCAGCTTTACATTTTGGTGATCTTAGAAAATAAAGAACAAATTACACAGCCCTGTGCTCCCCTCCCTACAACCTCTTTTGCCCCTCTCCCTCCCCAGTTACCGATCTTCTGTGCAAGATGCTTTTTATTAAAGCTTTGCTTGGGCTCTGAAAATTGTTTGTTGATGTGAGAGAAAATTTCTTAACAATCTTTAAAGAAATCTCAAAAGATGCATGCCAGAAACAGAGCTATAAAAGCTGACACAGAGGGAGAAAATGCACTGGAGGGAGTTTTCTTATTCCATTAGGAATCTGGTTTATTTCAAAGGATTTTTTTCCCCCCCCAGTTTGTTTCCCAATTAATACATACATCTGGGGGAAAAGAGTCTTTAAATATATATGATTTAAACCAAGATCTAGTCTCTGTTCCTTCTGGCATTGACAACAATATGCAGTCTCTGATTTCAGAAACAGAGAAAGAAAGCAATATTGTATTTTTCTAAGTCCAGTGATGCACACTAACATGGGACACTTCATGTCTGGACCCCAGCATGGACTTTTTAAGATTGAACCATTTTTCACGCTTAAAACGTGACTCCATTCAACTGCACCTCCCATTATGGTATTGCGGGTGCACCTTTTTTAAAGTGAATCCTATACCGGGCTCCTCAAGTTAACAAAATTAAAATGAAAATTTTGGTAAATATCAATCAAACTTCAGATTCTCACCTGACAATTAAAAGGGATCCTTCGTGTTAATCTGCTGTCACCACTGAGGTTTTTAGCAAAACTAAGGCAAGAATTAAACCAAACTATATTCAGGCTCTGAGAAGTCAGTATAGCTGAGGAAAATAAAAAGCAACGGGCATTTTTGTCAAAATGTTAGTGGCAAAATAATGTGCGCAAGGAGTATTTATACATTGTACAGAAACGTCATCTCCTCAGTAACGGTATTGTATAGATATTACATATTTTACTAAGCACAATGTGGGTATAGATTTCACATTTTTACCATGATACCATCAACTTTGTGCATTCCAAGGAAATACTCCTTTTACAGAGACTGGGGAAAGTGGGAGCTTAATGGTTGTAGCAGCTACAGACAAAGTAGTACAGTGCAAAGGGGAACAGAAGCAGCTGACAGGCTTCTACAGGGGGAACATTGCGGGCTGATCCAAGGAGAGACCTCTGAATTTGACAGACAGATGTCAAATATAGCTGTGTGCCCTTAGAGGAGATTAGGAAAAGGAGTTAGCTAGGACAGCAGGCTACCACAGGGCCATTTGCTTTCTAAGGCCCTGGGCATGGATGAAGTCCCAGAAAAAGTGATACCTACCAAAGAGCGTCCTCCACATCGCAAACATCCTCAGGCGTTTCTCTCAGGCTAAGTTACCCTACTGACCTCAGTTCCTCCCAGTTCCTGGAGGCTGGGAGGAATTGGAGAACCCATGGCAGTGAAGAGACAGCTGGAACAAAACTCAGCATGCAAACTTGCGCAGGGCTGCAGTGGTCAAGTACGCCAGAGGGAAAGGGTTGCTTGGTGGAGATACCTATGTGATTTTACAACCTTTTACAATCAAGAATGTACAGAATGAGAAATTGAGTTGGATGAGTTCTCTCGTCTCTCTCCAAGTACACCGAGTACACTTAAACTGCCTCCGATGTGCATGTCTGCCCTGTTCTTAATTTCCAGGGACAGCAATTACTCAGCTCACTGAGGTGCCTGTTCCAGTGTTGTCACCATATCAAGTTTCTAATTTTTTCCTCTTACCCAACTCATACAAGAAGTTGTTTCTTGCCCTCTCCTAGCGACTGCGAAGAACAAGAGGTTTCCACTCTTCCTGCAAGGATTTATCACAAGTGTTTGCTCAAACTTCAACCCTTTCTTCCTAGTTACATTACTAAAATTCACAGTTTCTCCTTCAGATTTTCTCCAGTCTGCATGTATTTCTCCTAAAGCACAACGCTCCAAACTGAGCACCGCACACTACCACACCTCACCAGCAGCAGCTGAAGTAAAGCCCTTCCCGCCTATATTTCATGGAAACCACATTGTCAACCTTCCAGATTTCAACAGTCTCGGAAGGATGATGCATTCAGTATGTGATTCGACGTATTGCCCAGATTCCCACGTGCCATACAGCTGCCTAGCCATTTATTTTCTTCATCCATGTTTATATAATCTATTCGTCTTCCCCACACCTCTCTCCCTAGAGAGTGGTATGTTTTCTCTCTCCTTAATCTTCTGTTTTTTCAAGAGCATTTTGAGTACTGAGCAACCTTCTCAAATTTTGCTCATTTTCAGTTTTCCAAATATACTGCAGGTCCAGTGTCATAAATTTTAGTCCATTTCTTTGTCTATTTGTAGTTTTGTGTCTCAATTAAATTCAAACAGATGGCTTCTGGAGAGGAATGGAAAAAATTAGCAACCTAGGAAAGAATACTGTAGGGTATAGCAGGGCAGATCCCTAAAGAGTCCTTCTTGAAACATCATCACACTTGACAAATACTCAGTGATAACTATGCAATATGCTATACCCTTCGGTGGCCACCTTGTGATGATTTCCTTTAGTCTGTATATCACTGGCCTGTTTCCAACACAGACATGCAAAAGCCTAAATGAACCTGAGATAGGTTACAGCTACTGTTTCCCTCTCACCAGATAATTTATTCTTACCAACAGAGAAAATTAGACTGAAAACTTAAGAAGACTAAGGGCAAGGGAACAAAACCACTTCGGCAAAGATGAAAACTGATTTCTTATTCTGTGAGATCTTGCAGGTCATGCAACTCTCTTTTTGAGAGCAAAGACCTGCGACAAAGCTCGATTTTCCAGTGTAAGAATGAGCAACTTCGGAGCTCATGAAGTAATCGCATCCACATGCTCCTGGAAGGAACGGTTCCACAGAACTTAAAATAACCTTTTACAGTTTTTAAAAACCTCCCATAGAACGTAATAAGAAACTGTACCTATTGTACAAGACCAGAGACTTTGTTACGAGACCATGTGGAAGAGGGATATGTTAACTTAAAGTTGAAGCCATTTCATAGTAGTTTCTGTGTGACATTTTACACCTTGGATTATACTGATGTAACTTCCCTGTGATGCTGAGCTCCGGTTTTCTTTAGTCTATAAACTCCTTCACGTACATTTCAAGACCTGATCTTGAATTCCTGGCATAGTCACATTAGATGCTTAAAGTCAAACAGCACTGCAAGTGAAGTAATCGTTATAGTTTTATTAAGCAAATAATTCTTCCTTACAATGTATTTGTCAAAACCTGGAACTAATTTCCCCCCTACTGACTTTGTCCCCTGCCACTTGGCAAGAATTAATTTTATCCCCATATTTTTGAACGGAGCTAAAAATATAAGACTGAGGGGGGAAAAATGAAAAAAGTAATCAAGCTATTAATTTATGAAGTCAGAGCATCTTAATTTTGCCTTCGGTACCACTGATGATACTAGCATACCAGTTCTGAGAAAAGGGTTTGCAAGTGCATCATTGCTGGGAAATTACATAGAGATAGATGGGACAGTGCATTTTTTCCATGCTCAGTAAATTTCTAACCCCAAAATGAATTCCATACATGCTTAAGTACAAGTTCTTCTTAAACCTCTTCAGGTCAGATGCTCTCCCAACTCCTTGCAGCATGCCAGGGAGCTCCTCCAGATGAGCTAATTTATGTCTACATTAGCAGCCCCAAAATGTGTGGAGCAAAACTGTTACTGCTGAGAACCCAACATCCACAGGCCTGGGAAGTTGGTATTAGCTTTCTGACAACGTCTAATTTCATCCCCAAACCTGAATGCTGACTGGGGGTTGCCTCTGATGCTTTCAGTGTCCTGCCAGAACATATTTTTTGCTTTATTTTCACCTACAAGTAATTGGCTTCATACAAGTTGTGGTGGTAACTAAAGCATGGTAAGCAGGGACTAAGGGGAGAGTCATTTCAAAAGTGAGCTTCAGACCTGAACAAAAATGCTAGTGTACATGAACCCACTGGCCAGTGAAGAACCCCCTGTTCACCTCCTCCAAACCCAGAGTTACCACCTCCCAGCCTAACCCATACCATGGAGAGGAGAGGCATCCTCTACCTTGCTGGGTTCTCAAGACCGGATTATCAATGGACCAGACACGTTGCATTTCATTGTCCCCCATTTTCAGGATGACCTCACCTATGGGGATCCAGTCCTTTGCTGTTCAATGCATTGCTTTGAAATGTGTAAACAAATTTTGGTTAAAATGAAAACAAGCATTTACAAGATGCTTATATATAAGCATCTTCTATATACAGGTTTAAGGTAAGACATCAAAAAGATAGCAAGTTTGCTTAATTTCAAAGTCATACTAAAAAGCCTGCCATGCTCTCTCTCTCCACCTGACAAGGAACTCCATATTGATGAATATAAAAAACCTTCCCAATTCATCCAGAGAACAACTATATTCTGCCTTTTCTTTGAGTTACTCTGACATACACCAAGGTCAAAATTTTGTCAGGTAAAACACTTTCCTGCCTAACTAGGCAACATTTACATTTCCGTGTTCCACTTTTTTATGTATTGATCTTTATTTTTAATTTAAAACCCACTTCACATAAATATAGGTAAGATGAGTGCACGTTGCTTAATGCTGGCTCTCAAGCTATACATACATGGCCAGAACCAGTCACTCAGAGTGACTCTGAGCTGGGGCAAACCAATTCTACTCTGCCTTTGAATGATATGCTGACATGAAGTTTGTGTTGATGCAAATGTATCTTTGCAATTTATATAGAAAACTGGAACAAATGCCAAATGCATCCCAACTTCAAAATGCAAAAATCCATTCAGCTGCTCCAGCCAGGTGTAGCTGTTCCACTATTTCACTTCTCAAAAATGGAAAAACTTGGAATAAAAGATGTATCAGTTTACATTATTATAGAACTTGAGGATAAGTTGCTGGACATAAGTTTATGGGAGGGAAACATTTTCAAAATCCCCAGTTGTTCACATGGATCAAAACCAAGAGGACCTACAGAGCCCTGAAATGTAGTTCTGGTAGATGTGTGTTGCTTTAAATGGAAAATAATATACAAAGCAGAGGAATGCTTGCCTCTGGGGAAAGCTGAGAATATAATCACTTTGTTGTACAATCAAGATGACTTGCACCCAGTTGGTAGCAAACTCTACAGCAGACAAATAATTCCCCCAAGAATGACTGTTTCCAGCATATTCACCAAAAGTGAATTATTCATGTAAAAGAACATTGTTTTTCATAATCAAATACTGGCATTTTAAAAGCGCATAACTCTCAGAAATGACTGACTTTCAAATTAACAGGGGATCCAGGATTTGACCTCCAAAATTGGAGAAATAAATGGTAAGCAATAGGCTAAACAGAAGAGGGAACAGTAGCAAGAGATTTAAAGCCACAAAGTTGTGCTCATCTCTTAACACTCATGTTTAGATGCTAAAGATTCATTAAATCAATGTAATTTAGAATAGTCCAAATATCCTTTCTAAAATAAATACAGGCTTTGTAAACATAGGTTTTGCTGATAATCTGGGAAGAGACAACCCTCCAAATTATGGGACAGAGTTGTACGCAGCACAAGAAGGGGCCTCTGGATTAAAAAAACCCCAAAACTCACCCAAAACCAAGTGAGAAAGTAAAACCCATCCCAACTCAGCCTGGTTCAGCCCAGCTCCTTCTGGATTGTCCTGTGAGATACCTGCAACTGTCCAACCAGTGTCCCAGCTGAGGAGTTGTATGCCAAAGCAGGTAACATATACCTCTAACAGCTAAGTTATCAGTAAGGAAGTTATAATAAAACAACAACAAAAAATGCTGCCAATAGAAAAGAGAACACAATCCTCCTGTGTAAAAACTGCCCAATTATTTACCAGGTCACTGCTCACTCCAGGGTAAGCAAGGTGAGCTCTTTTCAGTCCCCGTAGGAGAATTACCCTGAGGCAGTAAGTGTTTTCCAGGCTTTACACATCAGCAGAAGTGTTTATTCCCAGACTAACGCTTTTGCAGACTAGGAGGGACTCCATCAAGTGCCCTGCCTGAGTCTGTAGGATGGCCATGGATTACAGAAAATCAGCAGAATTGTGCAAAGCGTAACTGAAGGCCAACATGCAACACCTGCTCCCGATCAGCTCAGATCCATTTACGCTCTAGCTTCCAAAGTTTATTTTCTTTCCCAGGAATGAGATTCCCTGAAAAGCACCTGCTAGCATCCTGGCAAGTATTCTCTTGTTTTGCAGGCAAATACCTCACTTCTAGGGTTGCATCCCTCCTCCCCTTTAACACATAGCCAAACTAAGAAAGCAAAGCTGGTCTCTAGGGATGGAGAATGGTAGAAAGGAATGGTAAAAAACTTCAATTAATCCACAGTTTTACGTTTCTTACAAATCCACAACGCTACCACCATGCTTACAGACAAAGGAATAAATTCAGCAAAGAGCTGGCCAAAGCCAGTTGCCCAGTGAATCGCCCTTGGGACTTGGGTTGGAGGAATACTCTGGAGGGGATGAAAGAAAAGAAATGGAGGTCTCCAAAGCAGAAACCCAGAACACCAGCACAACCTAACTTATCCCACACCTCTCTAATGAAGATACATAAACTGAGGATTTTTCATAATAAACACTTCATGTTTTAAGAGCCCCAGAGTGACAGTCAGCAGTCCCCTCTTCTGTTACAAACACACGCAATGTTCATACAACCGAGCACTGAGTAAGCACATAGTGCTTATTGAGAACCACAGGGATTAAAATTCTGTTTATGGGAAATTCAGGAGTTAAGCTGGGAGAGAGACATGGCCACTGGCAGATTTCTCTGCTAGAAAATGCAACTGGCTCAAGCCCAAGTGTACTAAGTTATGTGGATTCCTGAGCACCAGTGTGAAGCAGTCCCAGACCGTGTCCAAACAGATGGTACGTGCAACTGCAAAAGCAGTGCATTGGCCACCCTCTGAAACCCAGCCCTGCCGTCTGAAGTCCCACTTGCTGTGTCTGTGACTTGTGATGTATAAATTGCAGATCACTATTTATATGCAATAGCATATGGTACTCTGACATTTGAGGAGTATCAGATGTACATACATGCAAGTAAATCAAGAATTCAGCACTCTGTATTTATGGCAACTTCAATAACTTCCCAGTCTACTGAAAGCTATGATAAATAATTGCCTCATTGTGCATAAAATATTAACTGACTGTAATTATTCCTTTTCAATTCATTGTGATTTCAATTTACTGAAATGAGATAAACAAAATTATTCACTAATTGTTTTTATGTCATTTTGATTTCATTAAAGCAAAATCAATATGCAGAAAAATAAAATGTGATATTTACGTCTACACAATCGCTGAAAGAGTTATTATTCAAAAGAAGAACTCTGGCATTATCTAAATCCTTCAGCCTCTTACTTTTCATATTAATCTAACCTAATTATATTAAACACCATCACTGATTTCTAGCTCTATATGCAATTTCACATTTATCCTCATATTTAGTATCACCACCTTATAGCGATGTCTTAGGGAGCAGATTTAAAGACAGGACAGCAGCAGCACCAGTGTTTGGAATCAAGAAATATTTGGCATCTTGACAAAAGAGAAAGGCCCTTTTCTTTACAAAGCCCAGGCAAAAAGTGAACCTGGCAGGAAGATCTCATCAACATATATATTTACCTGATGGGAGGGTGTACAGGAGATGGAGCCGGGCTCTTTTCAGTGATGCCCAGTGACAGGACGAAAGGCAATGGGCACAAACCGAAACACAGGAGGTTGCCACTGAACATCATCAGGAAACACTTTTTTCCTGTGAGGGTGATTGAGCACTGGCACAGGCCTCCCAGAGAGGTTGTGCAGTCTCCATCCTTGGAGATATTCAAAAGCTGTCTAGACATGGTGCAGGTTAACTGGTTCTAGGTGGTCCTACTTGGGCAGGACATTTGGACCAGATGACCTCCAGAGGTCCCTGCCAACCTCAACCATTCTGTGATTCTGTGAAATAACTCTAATACATCTTCTACAAAGAGCACATGAAGTTTAAGTCCCACTTTCAAACAGGCACTGTGTGAACCTTTGCACTATGGTGCCAGGCATCTTCAAAGCCGATCTCCCATCATGGGGGTCTTGCACAGTTTGTTTTTTTCATTACACCAACTCAAGCTCCATCTCAACTGGTGCCTGATCCTACTGTTCAAAAGCACGCTCGGTGACTGAGAGGATAAATGATCACCCTCATCATTAAATGCTAAAGCTCAAGCAGGCAACTATTGTCAGCTGGTAACACAGCCATTAGTGAGAACTGGCTTAAGGAATACTTGGTTCTGTAGTGTTTTCCCCCTATCCAGAGAATTCCCTGAAGCTCAGCACTGGCTTTTGGTACCTGTAGAAAGGCTGGGCACTTTTTGCCAGAATTCACTGAAAAACTAGTCTACCTCAAAAATTCCAGTAGTATCGTCACCACCTGTGACAGATAATACCAGGTTTAGCTGAACATAAAGTTTGTGATCTATGGGTAAAAAAATCTTCTTAAGCTATTACACAGGCATTATCCCCCATAACTTCCTCATCAACAAACTGGTGAAGTACAGGCTAGATAAGTGGACAGTGAGGTAGACTGAAAGCTGACTGAACTGCTGGGTTCAAAGGGTTATCATCAGTGATACAAAGCCCAGCTGGAAGCCAGTCACTACTGGTGTGCTGGGGATAATACCATTTAACCTCTTCATTAATGACCTGCATAATCGGACTGAGTGCACCCTGAGCAAGTTTGCAGCTGACGCAGAACTGGGAGGAGTGGCTGATCTGTCAGAGGGCCTTGCTGCCATCCAGAGGGACCTTGACAAGCTGGAGAAAAATGGGCTGTCAGGAACATCACAAAGTTCAACAAAGCAAAATGAAAAGTCCTGTACCTGGAGAGGAACAACCCTATGCACCAGTACAGCCTGGGGGCCGATGAGCTGGAAAGCAAGCTTGGCAGAGAAGGTCCTTATAGACACTAGTTGAACATGACCCAGCAATGTGCCCTCACTGTAAAGAAGGCCAAGAGAATCCTAGGCTGCATTAGGAGGAATGTTGCCAGCATGTCGAAGGGTGTGATGCTTCCCCTCTGCTCAGGGCTGGTGAGGCCACACCTGGAGTGCTGTGTCCAATTCTGGGCTCCCCAGTATGAGAGACACATGCAGGGAAAAATGCCACAGGGATGATCAAGGGTCTGGAGCATCTGACATACGAGAAGAGGCTGAGAGAGCTGGGATTAGTTATCCTGAAGAAGAGAAGACTCAGGGGGATCTTATCAATATGTATAAATACCCAAAGGGAGGGTGTAAAGAAGATGGAGCCAGGCTCTTCTCAGTGGTATCCAGTGAATGGACAAGAGACGGTAGATTCAAATTGAAACACAGGAAATTCCTGTTTCAGCAAAATTTTTCATGGCGACAGTGGTCAAGCATGGGATCAGGTTGCACAGAGAGGTGTGGAGTCTCCATCCTTGAAGACAGTGTCCTGGGCAACGTGCTGTTTTCAGCCCTGCTTTGAGCCGGAGGTTGGACAATCTCCAGAGGTCCCTTCTAAACTCAACTATTCTGCAATTGCCAATTTGATTGAATGCATCAAGCCTCTTCTCTTCGAGGCCTCACATAGAAGAACAAACTATGCCTACTTAAAGCAAATCAAACACTCAAGAAAATGCCATAATGAATGTGTTAATTCACAAACTCTGAGTGAAGAGGTTAAGTAATCTTGACCTGTGTAGCTGAAGATTGGAAAGGGTATGCTAATACGTACCATTACCCTCCGGTGTATGTAGATAGAAGACAGAGGTGACGGAAAGGTTACTGTACTTGAGAAGGTAGGTAAGAAGGAGCAGTAGCAAAGTTTAAGACTAAAAGGAAACATTGTAGTTGAGGGTTAAAAATTATCACAGAGTACACAATTAGGCCAAGGCATAGGCTGCTGAGAGAGTGAGTTGGGATTGACATCTAGAGCTTTATAGGAAGCAGTGAGATTAAAAAAAAAAAAAACAACCACAACAAAACACAACAATAGAGGAATTAATCTATGAAGGAAATTCTGCTATAAGCTGCTGTTTAGACAGGATGACCCAAGAACTTTCCCACCTTTTATCATCAGCCAGCCCTGATTTATCACCCATTCTCGCCTTTCTAGAACAGAGAAGTAAAACTCCTACTGAAACAATTTGTCAGGGTGCATGAAAAATTAAGGACATAATAACAGTGAGTAACGGATGCTTATTTTCATCAGTGAAGCTGTGCCACTCTTTTTCCATCAGGTTGGCACAGATACACACTTTCTGCTGAGAAGCAATGCCCTTGCTGTAGCAACTCTTTCAAGGTTGTTTCTGTACACACTTTTACAGATTTTGTACTCCTGATTGATAACATGCAGACCATTCTCCATTTTGGGAGAAAAGACGAAGACAAATTAAACCCTGTGCCTGTGGGCTGATAAGAATGCTGCACTTCAGTGAAATTTCCTCAGGATGCTCTCTGTTCTTCCTATAATATAATGAATATACTGAAGATCCCTGTAGCTTATAACTCGAATTTGAAAGACAGCATTCACTGGCTTCAGTTCTGGGACTACTGAGCAGCATACTCCATTGCTAGTCTTCCTCCTCACTGCAGAAAAAGTCGCATGCGTTCTCCTTTGCTGCAGGGTTGAGGCTACAGATTTCTCGGTGGGATGCACTATGTTAAGGTTGTGAACAAGGACTACCTGAACTACTAAACTAGCCCAGGAGTCCTAGTGAATTTACACTCAGATTACCTTCAGTTCAACTGGCACTTTTGCTTATAAGACCAACTTCAGAAGTTAGATGTATTGACACAAAGCACAGGTAAAAGTTGTGTTCTGTTAAGCTGCAGAGAGAGTAAAGCAGTGGCCAGCTGGTGTACTACTATGATATTTAAGCAACAAAGCGATGACAAGGTTGTGTTTACAGGATATGGGATGTAAATTAAGGTACTTGTAATGAGCCTTGGGTTCTAGAAAAGGTACTTAACACTGTGCTACAGTTCCACTGGGTACTGAAGTTTCAGGTGGACAAATTATAGTAATGACTTCATCTCCTTCTTAATTGCACAAGACTTAAGCAAAAGACTAACACACACACACAAAAAATTTATAAAAATTAATTTCTAGCATTTTTCAGTACAATTTGGAAACATGGAGCACAGCCAATAAAGAGAGATCACAAAGTCACATTTTAAATCTTCTAATGAGGAGGTAAAAAGAATTTATATTAGGAAATGTTTTAGAGACCCACAGTGACTTCACATTTTCCAGCTCACTGGATTTACAAGCAAAGAGGCTGATGCTGCAGTATCTGGATGCCAAGTACCTCCTGGGATGTGCGGAGTACCCGTGGCTACTGTAAGTTCAGAGCAGTCAGCATCTGACAAGATCACAGCTCCCCTCACCCCACACTAAATCTGAAACACTGCCAGGCTGGTTCACTCTCTCTGTTCTATTTGCGGCAGAGACTTTTCTAACATCAGTAATTGCCTGGAAAGTATTCTCTCCTCATTTCATTACACTGAGCGATGCTCCACTCATGCTGGATTCGTGACTATTTATAGCATGTACCATGTATAGTAACATGATGTTGCGGAAGTGTCAGTATGAGAAACGCTGATAAGAAGTGAGATGGGATTGCAAACATCGGGCCACTATGCTACTATAATGCAGTTATAGTTACATTTACTTGTTCCTTCATTTTAATTCAATTTACAGAACACGTGAGCCACATGCAAGGCAGTGATAATAATGGTATTACACATAATTCAGAAAAATACTTTTGTAGCCCTGAGGGTGATTCAAGAACTAGTACAAAACGTTGAAGCTTTCACTATTTCATATCTTATCCAGTTTGGAAGATAGTGAAATCTGTTGTCAATCCCTGATCACTCTTTAGTTTGTGGGAATAGGTGTCTGCATCACAAGGCATCCCTCTTGTTCAGTGTGGATTGACTGTTTTCACATGGGACATGGAAGGAAACGGAGGTGACAAAAGCATTGCTCCTTCTGAAGCAGAACATTTCAATGACAGGAGTGCACGTGGCAGCTTGTGTCTTACAGAGGTCTCTCTAGTACTAGAGCACTGAAGTCCTTCCATTTGAATCTCAGGAGCTAAATTCTCCCTAGGAGCACCTCTATACACATGAAATGGGTCTTTTGTTCACTCCCTGCTGAAATGAATGTCTGTACAACAACCTGGAGATGCAGAACAAGCTATTAGTGATCTGTCTCTTCACTTATCTTCTTTGCACGTGGCTTTTGCAGTATTTGAATTCTAGCAGTACAGCATCAGGCTGTGATTTAACTGCATAAAACCCTAGCATGAAAGTAGCTCATACCTTACAGAAAGGTGTCTGTTCCCAGGGTCTGCATTAGCAAAGCGCAAGGTTGATGGACAGACTGCACAGTTCACGTGGAGCAGTACTCCTTATTGAACAAAACCTGGTCTTGCCCACCCTACCTTTTTAAGGAAAACACTTTATAAGGCTTTGAGTTTACTGAAATGAGGTAACAAACACATAGCTTGCTGAAATGATAGTTGACCCACAAGGCTTTTGAATGGCCTCTGTTGATTTAGAAATCTCTATTTCATAAACTCTGGAAGGAGAGAAGCCTATATTCCCAAGTGTTCTGCTATGTATAAAACAGCCAGAAGCCATTTGAAAACTACACAATAAGAAAAGGCTTCAGAGGCACGCAGTGCCTCCACCCACGAGGGCTGATCATTAAGCGTGGACATCAGCTTTTCCTTCCTCTGAAACAAAGGTGGGATGCCTGCCTTGGGACTGAGCCATGGTTCCTGCACCCCCCAGGCAATCAGTCACTTCTGTTGATTACTTTTTTATCTACAGCACTCACCAGTGATGCTACCGAGTCTTCTTTACTTAGTACAATGAGTTTCATGCAAGTGGAGCTGCAACTGGGGAACAATTCAGGCAGAGTAAGTTACTTTAGCTGAGACTACAGCTGGCAAAGCCCGCTCCTTCAGCAAATTGCTTAAGTCCTTGTAACACAACAAGGCCTCATCTGCCTGCAGTACATTACAGCAAGCTCAAGCTCACCAGCCTTTCTGTGAACAGCTATTTGATCCCTGAAGGGAATTTAGATTTTTTGTTTACAGGAAAACTCCAAAATGTCAAGAACACAAAGCAATCTCATCACACTTGAACTGCATTTAGCAACCTTGCTGTACACAAAGGTTTAGATGAAGGATACATCCTTCATATGCAGGTTACTGCTGATATCAAAATGAGGTCTAGGAAGACATGATAATGGCGTGGCTCAACCTTGGCAAATGGTCTGGGTAACACCACCTGTTAAGATAGGAATGTGAGTGAACCATTTGTGGTGTGCATGTGTAAAAAATGCATAAAACCAGAGGGTGCTTCCCAAGATTGATCATGCTAAAAGGGAAGAAAAATCATCACCCTCCAACCAGTCAGCATAGAGAGGAAAAAAATCACCAGCCAGATCGAGCAGCCTCCCAGCCAGAGGCCATGAGCTGCCTGCTTCCAGGCAGAGACCCACACCTCATGGGGTGCATGCGAGTTCATGGGTGCTGCCTCACCAGATGCAGGGAGCAGCACAGGGCCCTGCAAGGTGAGAGCACCCACATCTCCTGCAGGATGTTGGTGCACCCCCAGATGGAGTAGGGGTAGGCGGTAACCCACATGTGCTGGTAGACTGTGTGTGTGTGTACCTGTGAAAGAGAGACTAGAACTTCTGGGGATTATTTAAAGCTGTTTATCTGTAGGTGTTTATTAACATATGTTCAGTGTTGTGGTTTATCTGTGACATTACCAGTATACTGATCCCAGATGTGCAATTCATTGACTACTGATTAATTTCATGTCATTATTAAACTGCTTTGATCCTGATTTTGGTTTAAACTACGTGAACTGAATAGTACTCCACTGCAGCACATGGCTGTGATTCATCACTCACTGCTGTTTGTTTGTTATATCCTTAAAGATGAGAAAACTGATTTATAGCAGGTGTCGACAAGAGTTTCAAAATAAAGCTAGGGATTAAAGAGTGTTGTTTAACCAGCTGCAACAAGCCATTGCTTAGAAAAGGTGTAGACAAACTCCAAAAGCAACCTAGAATGCACTGTGGATTTGTGGAGCACCAGTAGCGCTGCATAGTGGAGCACCAGGGAGATGCTGAACACCTGCACTGAGGGATCATGTTCTGCTTGGCAGGGACTGCAGTTGATTCAGACTCCAGTTCTCCAGCAGGGAATCACAACCTTGGTATAATCTAATTATCTCTCCATACATGTATGTGTATTATTTCCATATATAGCTATATTTGGCTATATCTATAGGCAGATTACTATAATTAGAGATGGCCAGAAATGAAACAGTGGCTCTGAATTTTCTTACTAAGTATGGAAAGTACTGGAAGCCACAGAAGTGCTACGACTGAATGAAAAGCTTACCTTTCATTTATAAAAGTGTGCTCCAGGGAAAACTTAATAATATACCTAAGATCATTAGAAAAGCAAGTTAAAGGCAATTAGATAAATTATTTTAAATATTTTTCTATGGAAAGTTGTCAAATTCCTTATGAGGATATTCCAGTCACAGAACTAAACCAGAAGGATTTTACCCTATTCTCTCTTTTTTTATGTTTTATCTTAAAAGATTTAAGATCAGGAATTGGCATGCTACAATAGATGAGTTTCCTTGCAGAATTTTTTTTTTATATATATATATATATATATGAAAAAGAAAGAACCAGAGTCACACTGGTAATGTCTATTTTTTAAGCTGAGTTGAATTTAGCTTATTATACTAAAATGAATTAAAAATTAATTAGTTAAGCCACAGAATATTTTTCTGACAAGTATTTGATATACCTTTACAATAAGGGGCACTTACACAGGTTTCATCTGCTACGTTTAAATCTGAGACACTTTGTGATAGCACTGCCTAGAAAACAGATAGGTATGAGCTGTAAAACTTTAAGAGATTCCAAGCTAACAAAATATTGTAACTGTAAATTTACACCACGAGGAAAAGATCTTCCAGTCTGTGCCCAATGCATCCTTGTAACTGATCCAGGTGATGGCCCTTCTCACTTTCCTGGGAGTAATGCTACTTGGAGTTGTACTAACCTATGGGAGGCACGACTGCACTATAGTCTTTTCCAGGCCCCCACCCACGTTTTAACTGAATTCCCCCCAATTAAACGTGTCTCGCCTTTCAGCAGAGTGGCACAAGCACAGACATGATAAATCCTGAGGATGCTTTTCGGTTGTATCTGGTCCTCAGGTGACCTCCAGTGCAGCCAGCAGGGCGATGCAGCCTGGGGACGCACTAATGCAGGACTAGAACTCCCAACCATGGGAAATGCAGAGCATGGCCCAGAGCTGGGGGTAGCTGCAGCTGTGGGAGACATGCTGCAGGAACAGGACATGTTCCCAAATTATGGGAATCACAGTGGTTTCAGAGGATACCATGTGCACTGAGCTGGCTTCAGTATGATGGTGTAAAAGTCATTTCCATTTTGCATACCCTCTGTTAAAACCCACAGCTCCGCTGCACAATACAATGTCAAAAATGTCATTACAGATAATGACAAGTGGAGCCAGGGGATGCAGCCAGATGTTTATTCTTATGTTTTAACCCATATAAGCTGGGTTAGGAAATTCAGTTTATACTCAATAGTGTATCTTAACTAACCTACAAGGAATTCAGATGCTGTTGGACGTCTTGTCAACCTTGATGTAAATTCATATTCTGCTTCTTTCAGAAGGCAGTATCCAAAAGAAATGCTGCATTAAATGTATTGTTAAGACTTTCCCCAGCACGTGCTTTGACATCTAGGCAATTCTATCAGCCAGGGTGGTTGAGAAACTTATGCAATGGACCTGACACTGCTGCATCTAACAGATTCACCACTTGGAGAAAGTAAGTTGCCTGTCTTCTTTTGATAGCTGAACAGGACATCTGAGCCGCTTGGCTTCGTGCTCCCCATCAGTAGACTCGCATCGCCATTTTCCAGCTTCAGCAGCCAGCCAGCCATGGCAGGCAGCAGGACTAAGCCGCCTCTCTGCAGCTGGCACTTACATGTTCCTGCTAACACGAAAGGAACAAAGCAGCCTCAGGGCACTTTGAGACTCTCGTGCTCTCAAAGCAGCTGACAGGCACCTAAATTACATCAATCACCTGCAAGCATGCCACAGCATTAACTGTCCCTGCATTCCCCACCAGGGCATTAGCAGCTTACTTCTATCACATCTAATTAGTCACCAATAATCATTTGGCAGCCTGGGAAGTGGCTCTCAGACGGCAACACAGCCTGGTCACAGAAGAGGTCTGTTTCCTTGCAAGTGCACGTTCTGGTACCAGAGCATTAACGCAAGTGAAGTTCACAGAGGCACAGAAAGATTTCTTTCCTCACAGGAATATTATATGTTGGCATGACCACATGGTGCCACCAACCTGTCTGTGTTAGATATCCCATGAAGATGATGCAGAATATAACATACAGGAAACTACAGTAAGCAACGAATCTACTAGTTGTGCTCACCCTACCATGCATCTTTCTCTGTCCTGCAGTTCCTCTACTACTTAGCATTTGAATATGGCTGCTGAAATGCAGTCTGTTTTTTCCCAGCACTAGTGGTAAAAACCACGCAGCCAGAGCCAGGCGCAACTTGTGCACTATCACAGGCAGTGGTTGCAGCAGACAAAATCTGAATATGCAGGTACAAAGCATTCTAGTTTAAAGAGGGGAAAAAAAGAAAAATAAAAAGCCAGCAGCTTGCAGGTGCTTGTGAAAGAAGCTAATGCAAAATACAACAGAAAATTCTCAAACATCTCAAGTTAGAGATGCTAACAAACTTGAAATACAGCTCTCTGGACACACCACTGTACTATGCAGATTGGAATCACCAGCTTCTTGCAAGCAACTCTGAAAAACCTGGCAACCCTAAGGCTCATTATCTGAAATAGTTTCAGTTTTCAGCTGAAGTTTTGTTTACCTGTATGGCAGAGCATATCCAAGCTGAGTCATGCTATGAGGATTCTGCTAGTAAATCAATAATCACAATAAAGTCTGTTCAAGAGAAAGACTGTTTAACATTCACTCATTAACTAGTTTGCTATCTTATGAAGAAAGACTTGATGTCACTTCAAAAAAAAAAAAGATAACTAAAACCAGGTACACTAACCAGCTTCCCTTAAAACATGGAGTTACCTGCTGTCAGAGGCCCATGGTGAGGGTGAAGTTAAAGCTTTTACCACTGGTTTCTACCATCTGGCCAATACATGACACGTTTTGGTTTTTCTATGTATTGTACCATAAACGCATACTAGATTTAAGCTTTGTATATGAGCCTTCCACCTGCATAGCCCAAAATACCACATGGCACATCACAACAGAGATTTGCCATCCACAGGACTGTTAGTTTGTGCCCCTAACTCCTCTCAGTCACGGCACCCCCCGGCTCCCCTGGCTCCCTGCAGGGAAGCACCCAGAGCTTGCTCCTTTGCTCCGCTATAGGTGCAGGCAGCACAGCCCTGCAAGCAAGTAGGCCTGGTGCAGGCTCGCAACATACACAGCTTAACAACCAAGGGCCTTGTTGAGCTGGACCTTTCACTGAATGCAACTCTGGCCCTTGTCTCCCCTCTCTGTTTATAAGGCTTACCGAGTATATAAACTATTGCTCTTAAATTATGAGGACCCACATTTATGAGAGCAATTATCCTTTGTTTGTTTAGAAAGGCTATTTGTCTTTCTCCTGTCTTTTAAATGCCTCCTTGCTTCCTTTGCCCAAAACAAAGCAAAATGTTTGGATTTTTATTTGAGGGTGGGCTCCATCTGAAGTTCACTTAATGAGAGGAAATCTCTGCTATAACCATTGGACGGGGGGAGGAGCAGGAGGAAGAGATCAAGCCTCGCTCCAGTTCAAATGAAAGCTGGGCAAAGGAACTGTTTGGAGGAATAGATAAAGTTTTTGCTTTTATACCTCCACAAAATTCATTATAAAGTTGGGCTGGTTTTGCTTTAAAAAAAAAAATTAAAAATCATAGTACACATCAGTTACTAATTACCTGGCTGTCACTGTGCACTAGGGCAGGGCAGGGTTTGAACATTTCACTGGCCCTTTGCAGTCTGTTCAGATGAGATGGAAAGTAAAAACTAAAAAAACCTGGGGGTTTAAAAAGACCATGCTATCCCTAGAGAATGGATGAAACTATAACTTCCAAAAGAATAAAAATATATCTTTGTAACACTGCTCTGTTCAGAATTAATACTGCCAACATAAAACACATCTGAGGTCTGCAAGCGAGCACACTTGGCTGTCTGACTGTGCTTCCCAGCGAGCTGTCAAATACTGAGCATAGGTGGATTTCCTTTAACAGTTTCAGAAAAACGATCCTGCATATCAGCTCTGTCATTCCTGTAACTCCAACAAGACCTTAAGGCCAGAACAGCCCTGTGGCCTGTAGCCAACAGGCTATTTACCCTGAGGACCGCTGTTCTTCCTTCCTCTCCAGAATTTGCATCACGCGCCCTCTGCTACACAAGGCAACACCCAGACTGAGCCTTTGAAATCATCTACTTAAGGAAAAAGAAAGCTTAGTTGCCTGGAAAGCCACAGCAGCTGTAGGGA
>NW_009259587.1:819828-837688 GCF_000687185.1 Egretta garzetta
GGAAAGGAAACAGAAAGGCGATGCAGCTCCCCCTTTCCTCAGCCACACACCTCCTCCCTGACAGTAACAAATGAAATTGTGCTTTAATATGAGATGCCCTGGGTAGGGGAAACCCTCCATCATACTTTCAAGTGTGCAGCTCCATAGAGGTCCTTCTGAGAGAGGAGGATGGGACAGATCTAGAGTAGCTGAGCTTCATTTTTGGGGGAAAAAAAATAAGAAAACTGAGATCTTTAAAAAAGTGCTGCAGAACTGCATCAACAGAAAGGAACGCAGGGCTGGCGGGTACAAGGAAAGCCACGCGGTGGGCAGGGTCATTGCACAAGGACCAGCCGCTGGAGCACAGAACAGAAACGCACCACGGAAAATGCCTTCCAGGAAAGTGGCAGTTGTTTTCTTCAACAAAGCCTGATGAGAAGATACTTCAGGAGTGAAATGCATTTTCTAAATTAGGGGGCTCTTCGTTATATGACAGGGAAAACTCATGCCTTTGACTAAAGTTCAGTGGTTGTTTTGCTCACCATGTAGCAGCCACCCATCACCTAGGCTACCTCTATTCAGTGAAATTCCATGTTTAAATGTGGAAAGAGGAATGGACCAGTGACTTGCAGGCTGAAAGTACATTTTTCTCTTTATAAGCTGAAGTCACTGACACTCCCTAATACAGTTTCCATGTCCAAATATGATTAGCAGAGATCTTGTAAAGGGACTTCATGACACTTGACAAGTTATAATAAAGGAGCTTATCTTTCTTGATGCAGGATGCAGTACACTCTCAACAAGGCATCTCTGAAATAAAATCACAGGTTTCCCTTCTTGTAGAACCTGCTTTCAAGGTTAAATGAGTACAGCCACCTTTTGGTAGAAATATGAAGTATTAATCATGAAAAGCATGAAGATGAGATCATACAAGAGCTAAATGCCATTCTACTTTCCAGGAGCAGTCTTTTTACTGCCCAACCCTCTTTTTTTTTTTTTTTTTTAAACCATCAACAACTGTTTTTATGGAGTAACTTTACGCCATGTCCTAAATATGAATTTTATAGAAAGCTTTTGCTGTAAAAGAGTTGTCTGGTTTGATTAATAGTCATCTTCAACAGGAAATACTTGCATAATGTGAATACATCTTGGACACAGATCTGGCTCACAGTAGGTCTTTTGTGCTGCAGAGACTAACCTGGAACTGTTCCCACTGATACTGCTTTAAACAATCCTGCTGGACTGCAGAGCACTAATACCAGCATCTCCTTCTGCAGGTTTTAAGCTACCCAGCTGGAGAGGGGAATTTACTCAAGTTCCACCAGCTACGGAAAAAGAAGAGAAACTGCCCGATTTCCAAGCTGTGTAAACCGGCCTTTCAGTCAGAAAGCCTCTCACCCCCATCGCACAGCTGAGCATTGAGTGCTTTAGAAAGCTCTGAATACAGAGGGTCAAAATACAGAACACCTAGGGTTCCTGGTAAGCTGGCAAACAAAACCTCTGCAGGCAGCAGCCTCAACCAAAAAAAAGGTACTAAAAGGACAGAGAAAAGTCTGGTGGATAGAGTCCACTTGAGTTTCAAGGAGATGCTCAATTAACGCCTACCTGGAAGGTCCTGAAAGAAATTGGGCAGCCAAAAGGAGAAGTGGGAAGATCTCAAAGATGAGCTCTTTATTTATTTATGAGAACAGGAAACAAAGTAAGGTTATCAGTTGCTTCTTGCCATTAAAGAAAGGATCCTTTAATATGGATGGATCTGGAAAAAAATGGAAGGATCCATTTCAATATGCTCATAAGTAATCTAGAAAATGCGGTTAATAGGAAAACAATGAAAATGATTGTTGATACATTAAACTGTTCAAGGAGATAAAGATGAGGGCTTATGCTGAACGACAGCAGAAGAGTCTTAATCACACTGCTATTGGACATTACATTGTCAAATAATTTAACGTAGGTATGAATGAAACTAATTTGGATAAACTTTCGGACATGCACACATAAATATACACTTTTCTAGAGAAAGGGAAGGAGTCTGAGCTGACCGTTACTACTGAAGAGTAACATTTTGGGATTGCAATAGACAGTTACACACCGTAGTTCCAAGTAAATATCATCTCAAACAACAAAAAAAACCCCAAAACCAAACCCAAGATTCTCACCAAGGAATAAAGAACAGAAAAAAGCAATCATCACCACAGACCAAAAATACAGCTCAAGTATTGCATGGTCCTGGTCCTCTCCTCTCAAAACACTTCAGTATAAGCAGAAGAGATCCAGAGGGGGACACTGAGGACAAGCAAAAATAAAGAACAGCTTCTGCATGCAAAAGAACTAAACTTTCTTCAGTTGGAAAAAGTGACAAATGAAAAAGAATATGATGAAGATCTGTACAGTCAGAAGCGGCACTAAAAAGCTATATCCCACTTATTCTCTTGCACTAGAGAACAGAGGAGATGAACCAACTAACCACTGACAGGCTCAAACAAATAAATGCGAGATGCTAATGATCTCTAGCTGGAGGATGGCAGCATTTCCAGAACAAGACCTCTCCTCCTATGCTATTCATAATGCTTATACTTCTTGCTCAGCTCCACCACTGCTTTAAATCACAATCCTTCCTCGCCCACGTGTTTTTTCAAATCCTGTAAGAACGCCATATAAGCACGTCCAATAAATATAGGACTGAAAACACATTATACTGCAAAGTGTTAAGAGTTGCTGTCTCTTCTATAGAGTATTGCAAACATGCTTAAAACTGATGAGTGTTCTCAAGCCCTAAGGCTGACTGGAAGGTGCAATTAAATGTCTCTTTTTATAAGAACAGCTGGAGCCAAATGGTGGTGAAAAACTGGTGAGGGCCATAAGTCAAGAAAGTAAGCTGTGAACCGGGTCAAGAAAAGGTTAAGTTGTAAACAGGCAATCTGGCATTTAGGACTAAAAAAATTAATGTGCAGTCAATTGCTTAAGCGTGTAAATATTAGGCTTCCTAATAAACATGTCTGAAGGGAAGGGAAAGAAAAAACGCACCAGGAGATGGGCATTTTCTGACAACAGCACAAAGGTAGGCCCAGGTAACATGCACGGGAACTAGCGATTTAACTCAGAAGGGTGTAAGCAAGCTCCTCCGCTTGCTAGTACCAAAACTGCATTAGGGCCTTCCTGAAGTTCAGAGAACCAGGAGAATAATTCCTAGACTAATCTTTGGAAACAACCTTCCCAGTACCTATATACTGGCTGATGGCTCAAGCTAGCATTACTCCAAATGAATTTTGAGTTCTGCAAAGTTGACAGAGTTCTCTCATCAGATTTTTAAATTTCAGCCAAAGACCATCTGTAAAAATCATAGAGGAGAGTTGTGCTCCATGTTTGACCACCTGCAGTGCTATACAAGGACTCTGGTGGAAACAAGGGAAATTTTATTTCCCCAGAAGGTCCTGCAAGACAAAAACATCCAGAAAATGGTTGGTATTTGACATTAGGTTTATTAAAATGTAGTCAAAGAAGAAAGGAGAGTATTTTCCCAATTATCCAAATCTCAAGATGAGTAAACGGAACTGTAGTAAGTATATGGCAAGTAAAGACAAGGTTTAATACTAACAGGATCTAAAAGTTATTGCTTTTTACCGTCAGGGAAAAAAAAATGTAAATCAGAAGAAACAGCTCCTCTCTTCAGGGCATGAGAGGCAACAGGAGCTGAGGAACTCAAGCAGCTCACATACAGAAGCCCCAACATGGGAATGACTGATGTGGAAAAAGCAATTCATTTTCCAGCGAATGAAGAAACAAAAGCTGCTGTTGTCACCTGAGGAAAGGAAAAAGGGTGCTGTCATGGGTGGGAAGAATGATTCCTCTCATTAATCTGCTGCATCTTCTCCAGGACTGCAGACAAGAGTTATCAGGCAACCTAAGCCACAGTTGTGGTGTTTCTGTACAATTCACAGAATAACTGTGCAGTGGCATTTTCTCAGAATATATTTTTCCCCCTTCGGTATCTCTTCACTCACACACATGCCTGAGCTTCTGCAGTAATTAGAGAGACCCCTCCCAGGGCCCAGAATACCGCAGGAAGGCTCCCAGGCAGTATCGTGCCTTATAGCTGTCTGCGTTGCACACACCAAATACTGCCCAGCCAAAGCGTGATTAATCTTCCCTGAGCGTTCTTATGTCACAGTCTCCTCTTAGTTGCCTGGTGTTACAACATCAAGCGGCCCTAAGCAGAGCCCAAGTGCAGCAGCAAGCAGCTTTTGCTGCCTTACAGCTGTGAGTACGGCTTTGGAGCAGAGCTGGATTGCTGCTAAAGCAGCGCAAGGGGCAGTGGGTGTGCCGAGAGCCAGGGGAGCACGTGCCAGCCTGGTGGTTTAATCCCAGGAAAGGAGAAGCCAGTGTGAAGTGGAGCGGCTTCAGTGAATTGTTCATGCTGACCTCCAAGACCCCCCTAATTTTACCAGTGCAGAAAGGTCACTGTTGCAATGACGAGCAACTCTATCAAAAACATTATTTTAACAGTAGTGCTGAGAACACAGCGGGTCTGTAATTGATAAAACAAGGAAACTCCACCAAGGTGTTTTTAAAGGGCTTGGTTAGAGGAAGAAGGTAAAAAAGCAACTTAATGAAAAAGCAGCAGAAAAACCCACATAATGCACAAAGTACACTGGAGTTCAGTTTTCATCTATTTTACACATTTTTTTCAACACTATTGCTGTTTCTGAAATGGTCTGCTGTACACCAGGAGCAATGAAGAGCCACATAAATAAATAAACAAATAAATGAGCAAAGAGCTAAGTTCCCTTTAAGCTATTTGAAAAGGAACAGGTATCATCTGACAACTTTATTACAGCTTTTTAAGTATACTACACACCTGTAGGGAACAGTAAGAGCATTGAGAAAAAGGGAAGGGAACTAAGCAGGAGCAAAGACATGAATGACAGCATCAGAAAAGAAAGTACAAGTATGTTTGGATGCGCAGTCTGACTAGAACTACGGCACCTGTGGTAAGGAGGCATATTGCCATATAACATTAAAAAAACCCCACTCCCTTCAATGATTGTGATGCAAATCACCATGGTTGGGCTGACAACTGCAGTATTATCAACGCACAAGAACCAGCTGTAAATTGAGAGAAAACCTATACTGCTGCCAGGAAAGGTATATTGAGCAACAAAATGTTACTTATTGACTTTTCTGCAGAAAAAATAAAGGTAGATTTCTTGAATCCTCATCTTTTCTTATACAAACCTTCAGAAGACAAGCCTTACCAGCACGTTTTTGGGAGCTGTGGCGGCCAGCCACCAAAGGCATTCAGCTGCCTAATGAAGCAGGCAGAACCTGGCCAGCCCCAGCCTGGAGGTTAACCCTACTCACTTGACAAGGGTGGTATATATAATTCATATAACCCATGTGGTCCCACACGTGACAGCCGAGATCACTGCCCATGCATCAAAACTATAAGCACAAAGGCATATAGCATACCTCAGAGAAGAACTTCACAAGTCTACCTGACGTTACTTAATTATAGGGGAAAAGAAAAATAATCAATACTGATAAGTTCCCTCTCAGCCCTGAGTCACCGCTTGCCTTGAGCCTCACCCCTGCAGGTTAAGGCAATGGTCATCTTTATTTTGCATGGTTATTTAAAAATAGTTTCCTATGTAGTGTCTTTATCTCGGCCTGCTTCATTTAACTAGCTTAATCTTCTGAGCTTCATGCTACGTCTTCTGGCATTTCTTTCTGAAAGGTTGCTGTCATATTGTTTAGTGTCCACTTGACCATCCAGCTTAAATGTTTGTGCAAGAGACTACTCTAATGGTATGCTTACTAACAAAACTGCTCAGCATCATCGTTTGATTTCCACCCCTCCTTCTCCATGACCAGTACATTTTGAAAGATCTCACCTTCAGAAATTCTTTCTTATTGCCATAATCTTCTGCAGTGTTTTTCACAACATTCTTCCTTTTTCATTGCACCACCTAAGACCTCTGCTTCAGAATATGTACCTGCATATGCTTATCATACCTTCAGTTTCCTGTTGTGAATGGATTGAGGAATAGAGCACAGCACTGCCTGATCTCTTTTAAAAGAGTTACAGGTACGAAATACCATTGCTACTGCTATAGCCTCAGCATTGGCACATCTCTGATTCTTTCCAGGTGTACTTCTTCCATCAGGATTGTGCCTTTTTCCTGGGACAGGATCTTGCCATTCAGCTTCCTAGCCCAAGACTTAGTTTACACGCTGCAGGACAGGCTCCATGAGCCTCATCAGACCCAAATGGCTGTGGAGTATAATTAGCAGCCAGTGATCTTCTCAAAACCCCTCCCTCAAATTCACATCTTCAAATAGTAAGTCAACCAGAACAAGGGATAAAAAGCTGTATGTGTGTTACCTACTGCTCTGAGTTCCCTAAAGCCCACAGCCCTTTTGCAATTATTCTCCACTTTCTAGCATGAAAAAGCAGCCCCATCTCACCCAGGGCCCCCACCTTCTCACTTATGCAGCAGGTAGGTCATCAAGCTTCTCTCACGCACTACCTCAGTAGTTTCTCCTAGCTCACGCAAAATCCTATCCTCTTTCAGCATTTATAACTTTAATTCTCTGAACCCAGGTCTAGTTCATGGAGACTAACCAATTTGCGGCTTAAGAGAAACTTGTTACTCTCCCTCTGAGAAACCCCTCAGGTTTGTTAAGCTCCAAAGGAGATCTGTATCGCTGTTTTATATTCCCACTTCTTTACACTCTAATAGGCTTTTTATAGCCTCCATCACCTTTGCACATTCAGGAAGGAAACAGTACAGAACTGATTGGAGAAACAAAATTACGAAAGAAAAAAGCAGACGCTATCCCAGTTTATGCAGTGAACATTATTAACAGCTCTACAAACTCTGGAATGGGTTGAGTCAAATTATGAACCATTCCTAAAAGAAAAAAAACAAAACAGCAAAAAAAGCCCCCCTCAGCCTGGAAAAGCTTTTCCTTGTCAGAAACAAAGAGAAGGAAAACAAAGCCAAAAGGCGTGTGGTCTGCAGTGCTGGATTCAAACTCAAATAGCTGCATCTCACCAAAATGCTCCACACAATGCCATGCAAGCTCTCGGAGTTTCACTCTCCCATGGGTCTCTTTGCAGGAAGAGACGGTATTGTACAGCAGTTTTAGTCAGCAGACTTTTTATTAAAATATGTCTTTAGAGAGACATGCTTGGAATTTTAGTTTGCAGCATCAGAAGTTTCACTTTGCCTACTGAAGTTAAGCATTTGTTTTACGCAAGCCTCTTCCATGTAGCTGGAGGGAAAGCGCAATGTAATGTCAAACAAAGTGCATTTCATCCTGCCTACAGGAAAAGAAAAAAGATGTTTTATTTACCAAGTCATATTATATTAAATACTGTAATATAAAAGAATCAAGAATTTAAGGCTGAGGAGAGCAAAGAATTTAAAACTCAGTTTGTTCCTTTTTTTTTTAAACATAAAAGTTCAGGGACTTGGAAGGAGATGCTCACAAACTTATCAACAGCTCAGAATTTAGACATTATTGTGTTGGTTTATGTGATTTATTTTCAAAAATTTCAGACTCAATCTTCATGTGATAGGCTTACTTAGAAAATATTACTTAGAAATATTTAATAAGTGGGTTTTTTATTTTATATATTTGCACAAGACCCAATCATTGCCAAGGTAAAACATGTTTTAATCTGGATCTCAACATTTATACTTGCAACTTCTTCCAAATTTCTTCAGTTTATAGTCTTACTACAGAGCATTCTGAAAGCATTGCTTGTATTGAAGAGTGGCAAATCCATGACATTTTCACTCTGATTTGATGTGACTACAAAGTTTTCCTGAACATAGGCCTTCACTCCAATACAGAAACTTTTGATCTTCATAAAAATGCAATGAGGAAAGGAAAGGATCCTAACATATAACTGCCTTAACCCAGCCAGACCAGTATTTAACTTTTTATGCATTTTACTTAAATAAAATGTAAGTGACTCTAGGGAAAGCAACGTTAATAAACATGATCATATAAAGTTTACAGTGAAAATTCAATTTTACCTTTAATAGTGTTTCTCAAACAGTAAACTTTGCTATAAGACCAATAACTCTTAATCAGATCCTAGCACCAAAATCAGGTGTTTCATTTTCAATTTTTAATCAGTTTGTCCAATTGCTTTTTGGAATATTTCATGCCCTAAATAAGATAAAAAATGCCAATGAAAGTGTCAGATTCTGCTGGAAACTGGACTGGTGCCTTCACTCTCCTTGGTTCCAGGAAAATTTTTCTTGACCAAGAAAAGCATTCCTCTTTGGTTACTCCAAGATTCCATATCTGAGAAGCAGAGATACTAAAGTAAGAGGTGAAAGACTAGAATTTGTCCAGAAAGCCATTCTGAAACTTGAGTTAGTAGCAATTTCAGAGTCACACTTCTCCAAGATGGTAATTTGGCCCAAATTCTGTCTAATGACAGGAAGAAAATAATTGCAATACAAGTTAACCATTGGTGTCTGTATTTGTTTGTTCACTTTAAGTCTCCATAATGATCTACACCATACTCTACACACAATCATCCTCTGCGCTTATTCCTAATCTTTCCATCTGAAGTTTCCAGAAATGCTCTAGGGCATTTTCACTCTGCCCTCATCACAGCATTTGCAGCACAGAAATGTACACAGCCTGGATTTTCCCATAAGTCTACGTTCTGTTTTAAGACACTATTGTTCTTTACATGCAAACCTATAATTTGCCAGACACTAATTTCTTTCTCAAGCCATAATGTCTTTAGCATATTTAAAGGCAACTCCACAAACTTTATATGCTAGGTTAGCGCATCATTAACTTTTTCAGGGATGCTATTTACATCTCTTTCCCAAGAACACATGGAAGAGCTCTTGCCCATTTGGAAAGTCTTCGTGAAGCCAAGCTTTCCATACTTAGTGCAAGCACTCAGGTTTTTGGGAGCCACCAGTTCTGAATGCTCACTTTGAGTGACTACACCCACCCTTGCCATAAACAAATGCTTGAACAGAAGCATAGGGGCATAGGGGCATAGGGGCATAGGAAAGAGAATGAAGATGCAAACATACTCTGCTCCACCACTGAAACATTTCCCCCAGCCCATGAAAAAAAAAACCCTTTGACTTTCAACTGCAACTTTGTGTGGCTGAAGAGTGTCAAGAAAAGCAGCAATTTGTGGTCCACAAGTGACGTTTGAAGTCAATTTTGCCTTGTATTGCTGTAGAAGCAAGAACAACACCCCTGCCCCTGCAGAGTCCAGGCTGAACAGAAGCACTGCATATACAGCACAAGAAAAGAGATGCTTGGCTTCTGCACGGTTAAGATTTTGCCAACATATAGAAATATTTGAAGGGAAATAAAAGCTGCCATATGAAAGGTTAATCTTTGCAGTCCTATGGATTGTCACGAAATAATGAAGGGCAAGAAACTTTCTGGGAACATCACTTTGTTATTACTGAATCTGCTGCACTTTTGTCAGACCGCTCGTTCTGATAATGTCGAAAAAGAGTCCTACAGACTGGCTTTTGGTGTAGTTGCACCCAAGAGCCTGCCCTAAATTCAGTACCTCTTCTATGGAAATTCTAATTTAATTTATTTGCAAAGATGTATGGCGGCTATAAAATATGTATATTTTTGTAATGTCATAAAATTATCCTTTTATGAACATTTCAGCCAACTATAGCAGCTATTGAAAAATTTTTCATGACTCGTAATGAATACTGTACTTCTAAAGGGGAAAAAAATGCAAATCGGCTGCATCCTCCTCCTCCAAATGCTACTGTATTTCTAAAAGCAGACAAAACGTGCATATGAAGTAATGTATTGATGGGCTTATCTCTGAAGTATACTACATCATTCATGGGCACAAACCAACCTTTTCATGCTCTCTGGAAAGAAAAATATGACCAATTCTTGAGAAATTCCTCCACTCCATTACCTGAGATTCTGGACAACTCGGGCGTATGTTTCCAGTGCTTCCAATAATTTAACAGGCTCACAGGTTTCCGCATTCTCTTAAGATTACTCAGACTAGAGAAACTACATGCCAAGCTGAAGGAACTGCAACAGCATTATTTTGGCACACATGGGGACAGAAAGGCTTTCCAAAATCAGGAGTATTAAGGAACAGAAAGCAATTATTCTTACAGAACGCAACTCCGCAGAATTTAATGCAAGCTCCAAGGGACAGACAAGGTGAAACGTTCCAGGGGATTTCTCACTATTCGCAGAATACTTTCAAAGACCAAAATAGCAGCTGTCCTTGATTAACAGCTTGTTTCTGCTCTTCTGGATACTGCAAACCTGTCATGCCACAGGACAGTTACAAGATAGATTTTCTTCAGTGCCAAGCCAGACACAGGAGGTTCCACCCTGTCAACTGGGTTGATGCAACTCCACATGGAGCCGCATTGTTCACTGGATTGCTGAAATGCTTTAGTTGTAAGAGCATCCTATTGTGTCACAGCACTGCATGACTCGCACAGCTGAGTCCTGCCACTCAGAAGTTTGGCTCTAGCTCACGTTTTGGGAAGGCAGCACCACAGTCTCTTCTCCTGCATGCCAGAAGAAATGGATCAGTGAACTCCAGGTGGGATATGCTGTGCTGCAGCCAAAATGGGGCCAGTTTTAAGAGACCAAAAGCAGTCCTTTGAAGTGTCAATAGATGTAATGCTCCACATCATCTCACATACTGGGGAGTTTTCTGCCAGAGGTCACAGTGAAACCCAAGGTTTGCTGCAGAGAGCCATGATCTGTAACTCTGCTGTCATGAGCTCAAGCGAGGTATGACAGCCACTGTGCCTTCAACACCAGTGAGGCATGTGGCAGTTGGGATTATACGCAGCAAGAATGAAAAAGCATACGAGACCAGACCCACAAATCAAGTAGTGAAAGAGACCTATGGACAGCTAACTTCATGACAATGAAACCATAATGTGAAGGTACTTCTAGACATCTGGCAAAGGATTTGCAGTGCTTAACCTTTGCTTTCAAAAACAGAATATCCAGACATTGGGAAAGAGATGAATGTATAGATTCTGAGCCACTCTCAGCCTCTGTAGGCTTGTAAGATATATGAAATAATATACTTTTGTTCTCAAGCAAATGTCTTTTAAATGAATAGTATAGAACCATTGCAAACTACCCACAGGGAGAAACGCCTAAGTACTCATGCTGTTGCCATATAACTACTCCAGACACTATCCTTGCTACTCACAGATGAATTCAATTGTTTAGTGAGTTTAGATGACTGTTAGAAGCAAACATTTCTGTTGCCTTTTTTTTTTAATCTTTATAAAATCTTCTCCCCTCATGTCGCCTCCTCATTTGAGTACAAAATATGCTCCCATGTTGAATGTGACTGCAAAGAAAATGACATGGGTTACAACAGAATTAAAATTATATTCATAATTTTTTAATTCTTTCTCTTGAAACATGGTATATAAAATCCCAGTTGCTTCAGTAGAATTAAAAGAGAAAATGTGCATAAAAAGCTAAGCACAAAGTGCTTAAACCCAGTCTTATTTAGCAAGCACATGTTCTGCTCTGCTGGATGAGTTCCAGAATGAAGCTTCACACTATTTCCAAATAATCTTTACTGCCCTATAAATGGGTCCATTGTATGAATTTTTTTTGATTGGACACATAAGCAGATAACACAGACACATTTATTTAGTGCTGTAACTGAAACCAGGCATATATTCAGTACCAAACTTACCCCAAGATCAAGGATTGCCAAACGCCTTGGTCAGCGTAATGAGAAAATGGGACAAAGAGTTGGGAGTCCTGGGAAACTAGGCTTGAAGGCTCCCAGCCCGCAAAGCACAAGATGTACCAAACTGCATCTCATTGCAGACTCTTCCAACTCCAAGGGGGCTCTAAGACATCAAAGGAAAAAAGGGCAAAAAGGGGGGCAAAAAAGGGGGGCAAAAAAGGGGGGCAAAAAAGGGGGGCAAAAAAGGGGGGCAAAAAAGGGACTATGTAGCACTTGTTATTTTTTTATGGGCTACTTGGCTAGTTTGAGGGCTCTGCTCTGTTCCTCAATCACACTCATTCTAGTTAGAAGATGTCTGTAGGTACCTGGTTCAGCAACATTCATTTCATGTCTCACCTTCCCAAAAACTTAAACCCAAAAGCTTTTAAAAAGTTGATGCGTATTTATTTCCTTCTGACAGAGAAGAACCTGAAGTGTAATCTCTACAGTAGTTCTGTGGTATCAGGAAATGCTCAAGTAATTGTTACTGTTTTTCCTACGCAATGTCAGGGTGCAGCCACTTGCGTAGCGTTACACAGAGGTGCCACACGATTCTCAGGCCACTGAATTCTGCTCCTTGTACATTTTACATTCACATTTCTGTTGTCACTGGCTTAAATGGCAATCAGCTGCTAGATGAGTAAAAGCTCTCATAGCGGGGAGCTCAGCTGGCAGTAGCTGAATGAAGCCCCTCCGTAACTTACCTCCAGAGAACTGAACAGAATACAGGAGAAAACAATTTTCTAGATAATATAATGTAATAATATAGTTTATAATAGAATAATAATAATAATATTCTGTCTAGAGAACAGAGATGGGATCACTGGATTTGTTTTTCAACTTCACAGTGTGACACCATTATATCGGTCCAGTTAGTTCACAAAACACCCATTTGAGCCTTAAGAAAACAAAGATTTAACCAGACCTGGAAGACTTTGTAAGACAAACTTTTGGAGCTCATTTTATGAAAGAATATAACATAGGAACAAGGTTCTGGTCATATTCACATGAACGTCACATGAGAGAGTAAGGATAGAGTTCAAACATTTTGCTCGCCAAAGTACAGGTACAGTCCCTGCACAGTCTGCTGGATAACTCAAAGGAGGTGATGGCCGAGAAGAACCAGACTGAACATTTCACCCTGACTGGCAAAGTGGTGATGTACCACCAGTTGGCTTCAGCTAAGTTAACTGCAACCACAACCCATACTGGCCTCAAAGAAAGTTTTCCCTAGAAACCTTCCTCCATCTCTAATTACACTTTTAAACAAGCCTTCAGTTTGCTAAATTCATACAATATCAGAAATGCATTAATGCTTTTAAATTATATGTGCCAAAAGGAACTAAACCGTGCTTGGGCTAACATGTTTTTCCAACACATTTCCACAACCATGGCAGTAAATCCCCCTCACAACACAATCAGCAACATGATGGGAGCAGAGGCTTGTGCCTCCCAATAAGCAATACATGTCATCTGGTGGACAAAATGCCCTCAGGGAAACTGTGTGGGTAAGAAACCACGGCCAGTAGATGCCTGAATGAACTCATAGTTGATAAAGGCCAGAAATATCCAGTTACCAGAGGAAAAAAATGAACCCTGTGTTTCCTCAGTCTGGATCCTTTAAAGAAACATATAAGACCCCTTCGGAAGAGAATCTGGAAACAAAAATTCACGTGGGTTCTACTGGACACAGAAGCATAAAATAAAATTACAGACTCAACAGAAACACTGGTCTTAAGGTATTTCCACCCCCCCTCCCTTCTCCCACACAGCCTTTCCACAATCCACAGTTTCAGGCCATACTGTTTTCCATAAAAACCCAGCATTTGTCCACCTTTCCTCCTGTTTTATAGTCACCCATCACTTCTGCTGTCAGGTGGCTGGACCAACACAGTCTATCTACACTCCAAACAGTTGTTAAACTGTTAACAAGCTGTGAAGACTGCTGCAGCTATTTTGGATATACAGAACAGCTTGTGCATCCAAAAACTTGTATTCCCCCCCACCCATTAATACGATGCTATTTCATCCAAAAAATAAATGACCTCTCCTCACAAATCCCGCCATGAAACTCGAAGCACATTGCCCGCGGCTAAGTGGGGTGCTGCCAAAGTCGCATGAGGAAGACACAGCTCAGTGTTGCCCTCCAAGCCAGCAGCATCCTTCCCCTCATCTCCTGACAGTCATTTCTAATTGTTTTCCATCCATAACCACTTAATGTTGCCAGGCAGGCCCTCCTCAACTCCATGTGATTTACTTAAGCAATGCTAATGATTCATCCTGCATAAGGTCTTTAAGGAATGTGGGTTATTTTCTGTGCTTGTATTTACACTAAAAACTTCTCTATTGTTTATATTTCCTTTCACAGCCCCCAGACTGTTTATTAAGGCATCAAATATCAACAGTGTCCTCCAGGCTGGTGATGTTCTTGGCTGACCATGCTGATCAGACTGTGGCCAAACTGTGACTGAACTGTCAAATGAGTCTGTGGTAAGAAAGATTTTAAATCCCTCAGGGAGAAACAGCTTATCCAAAAAATGCAATAAATATTTTTTATTTTTATTTTTTAAAAATGTATTATGTGGCTGCTTGGTTTCATTTAACCTTTTAAAAAAACAAATTGGTGGTTTAAAGAAAGAAAACTTGACATATTCTGCCAATTCACTCTCCCTCATTCATCTATTTCCTTGTTCTGTTGTGCTGCAAGTGTGTCTATTTTGGTTGTTAGCAATGAAGCGCAGATTTTCTACATTTTTAGATGCCTATGCACTGAAGTAGTACCCACATACCCCAGAAGGGAGTGGATTGTACTGTGACAGCAAGAGAGGCTGTTCCCACCCGGCAAAGCTAATATAACCCATTTCTCTGGTGCTGCAGGTCCTTCGGGGCCCAAGCGAGCTATTGCCGAGGTGCTGCTGCTGATCCAGCTCAGGCAGCTTTGCTCTGCTGTCAGGTTTACCTCTGTTCTGGAGTCCTTGCAGTACAGACCCAAGTGAGTGCCAAGACACTGACTGTTCCAGTCAGTCAAAATCAACAATGTTTCTAAAAGGCATAAGGGAAATTAAGTGCTGTCTGCAGTTGCTTTCAGACGTTCAGATGGAAAATAGAAGCATCACACATACCAGCAAACCCTCTGAAATGCAAGATGGGATGCAATCAGCTTTCTTCATTACTGTTGGGGGAGGGGGCAGGTTGTTTGTTTGTTTGGTTGTTTTTACACTCTCTACCTTTTCCCGTCCCCCATGCCCACAGAGAACCTCCACAGCTCATCTCAGAGCCCATCTCTTCTTCAGTGTGGGAAAAATACTGATTTTAGTTCTGAAATTTCCCAGTCTCTGTCATCAGCCAAGGTAGCAGCTGTTGCAAGTGGTCCTCATAAGAATTCAAGCTACTCTTTTATATCCTAATACCCTTTTTGGGATGCCCATGGAATACAAGCGGGTAAGGCAGCCCTACAAATATCCCTCCTTACACGATACATACAAGACAAGCATCTTTTACAGACCAATTCAGGGGATCTGCTGTTCAACGAGATGGCAATTACAAAGGTTCTAGATTTTTATCCCCCTGTTCTGTGGAAAAAATATATAATCCAATATTACCACCTTCCACGAGTAACCACAACGGAGTTGTGGTTTGATATGTGGATAAGGAAATACCAAGCGGGAAGATAATGCCGTCTCTATTGGCGCTAATGTAACCTCTGCTAGCATACCACACTGTTCTGCTGTCCACAACACAAATAGTCTGAGAAAGTTGGAGAGAGATCAATAAGAGGCACAAGAATGACTAAAATGTATTTCATCAGACTAGGAATTCAAGCAGCTTTTATCTTACAGAGAAGGTCCTGGATAACTGTTTGTAAGTGCCAGTAGGAAAAGGCAGATTTGATAGAGGACCACTCAACTTTGGATAAAAACCATATAATTATGTATAACTTTTGGAAATTGCAGTAGACATTCTTATTGGAAATAAGATTTTTATTTTTTAAAAAACATGAGGTCAAATGAAGCTCTGGAAAACTTATTACGTGGATTCCCTCTACCCATTTTAGCTGATTTTTAGAGTTCTAAAAAAGACATACTGTCATATAAGGAAAGGTCTGTGGCTCCTGTCCATGCAGGAGGCAAAATGCACTCATTGCAGTCCCTTCTTCTGTGAGAAATGACTACATTCATAGAAACTTGAAAGATATTTTGCAACATCTTCAAAGAGATTATTCTTCTTTTAGAATCACCACCAGTTGGGGCTGGAAATAATTATCATTATGCTGGAATTTGGTTTCAACTTTTTAAGAAAAATTATTCTGCCACCATCTTGCAACCACTTAAGCAATATCTCTGAGTAGCTACAAAAAAAACGAAAGATGAATGATGGAGAGGAAGAAAAAAAGCAATGTATTACCTTATTATTCAACTGCCTAATGCAAGAGCTAGTATACAAAGAGGGCATCTCCCATATAATGAAATAATTTAATTTGCTAACTTTTCCAAAAAAGGAATGAGTACCTTTTAATTCACATAGTAGTTCAGTAATATCTGGAGCCTTTGGCTCCAGAAACCGAAACGTCCCCAACACAGATGCTCCGCAGCCGGTATGCAACCTCTCCTCTGCTCTTGCAAAGTGCTGCCTTCCCCTCTCTGAGTGCAAAGTTGCTACTCTGCAGTATCTGAAGAGCTTTGGCTGCTGACGTACCCTGTGCTCATCCGGTGCCATGCAGCATCACCATCTGGTGACTAACTCACATAAAAGGAGTCTGCTCTTCTGGTTTGATCTTCTCCTTCAACCATGCTGTGGACTGCCAATGGGCCTCCCTCCTCCAGGCCTGAGATGGTGTGACACGTGTGTGGCATATGAGCCACCTCACCACAGCCCCTGGAGGGGAGGGCAACCACGCTGCTGCTGAAAACTGTGCCTAGGGACTGGCTGGCTGCGAGCCAGCGGCTCCCAAGAGGCAGCCTGCTGCCACAGCCACAGCACTGGCCTCCCTTGGCCCCCATGGCACACCAAAAGCACTCCCAGCTTCAAATATGTCCTCACTGGAGGGGGAATTGCTGAGCATTATACTCACAGGTATAGTAGATGGCTCAGAGGCACTAACTATCAACAGCTGAGACCTGTTTCAGCTCAATGGGGAAAATAAGCCTCAAGAGCAAATGCAGAAACTCCAACCCCTATGGCTAGCAACCACTGAAATGGAGCTGTTGTCATATGGTACCTCATCAGTCTCTCATTAGATCTCAAAAGAATACACTGGCAAAAAGCAGAGAGCTGTCTGTGTTCACAGAGCAAAAGGAGGACATTACCCCTGACCAAGCTCTGCAAAGGTCCATGAAATGTAATCAGTGAACTTTCTTTACAGAAACAAATTTATTAATAACAGTACCCAAGACAGCAAGCTAACCAAATGAAAATTTTGAAATCTATTTATAGCAGAAAGGAGCATAGGGAAGAAAAGTGAAGATGGCAAAGGCTCTGTTTGGCTGCACACATGTTCTCCGACAGGCTGCAGGCTTCTGCCACCTTCCCCTGAGACTTGGCACCCACTGAGGGCAGGAACTGCACCGATGAGACTGCCCACATGTAGCTGCTATCTGCATTCTTCCCAACACATGGGGAGCATACCCAGCTTAGCACCCCTTTCCAATCCGGGGAGCCTCTTTGCTCAAGCGCATGAAAGGATACCATCACTTGGCAAGGCCTGGCTGTCTTTGAGGCCATGCACGGTTATAGAAGCTAAAAGCAGACTCCATCGGTATCGTGCAAAGCCAGGAGGAACCCTGCAAAGCCAGCTCCCTGCCAGCACAATGTGGAGCACAACGCGACACCACCAACAGAGCAAAGCAGGAGTCTGGAAGGGACCAGAGAGGCTGAGCACGCTGCTGGCTAGTTGCTGGCTTACAGCTTCGTTTGTTACTCTACTTGTAGGAATCCAGAAGGGAAAAGCAGGCCCATGTATGAAGGCATGAACCATCTGTACGTGGAAATTACTTCACCTATTCAGAATCCAATGGATAGTTTGAAGAATACAAAAAAAAAAAAAAAAAAAAAAAAAAAAAAAAAAAAATCCCACCGGAGCCGAAGACGAAAGATGATTCTGCCGATGCCTGTGGAAAGAAAGAA
>NW_009259587.1:837803-860234 GCF_000687185.1 Egretta garzetta
GGATAGTTTAAAAAAAAAAAAAAAAAAAAAAAAAAAAAAAAAAGACTATGAAATAATCTGGCAACTTTCTGCTCAGGAAAGAGCTGGGGGAAACATATCCCTGCTGATTATATGTCTAATAGCTCCAAAAGCTGTGTTCTGTATCAAATAAATCTGTACAGCTCAACCCTGTTTGCAAAAAGGAGAGCAGTTCTTTAATTGACCACTTTTAGAATGACGTAAGAGTTTCACAAAGGAGCAAGAAAAAAGAAAAAACAACACAGCCTGATTCATGAAATTAAGACATATGCATTGCAGCTCGTAATATAAAAATATACATGCTGTTAAAACCTAGGTTGTTCCTTTACCACAGCACTTACATGTGCCAAAGTGTGAGATAGTGTGTGATACTGTTGTACCATGAAAACCAAAAATATGGAAATCACAATAGATGTTTCCTTATTATTGCCCAACAGACTGCTACATTAAGAACTTACTGACATAAGAAAATTACTAACCAAGGTCAAAGGCTTCAGAATTTACTTTGATGGTATAATGACTACAAGCAAAAAGCCAGAAACATTCATTCTCATCCCAGATCTGACAAAGCCCACTTTGTAACTTGGCTTGGCATTTAAATGGCTTGTCTAGCATTACTCTGTCAAAAGCCTGGGTGATGAGTCAGAATTTACGTAGTATATAAGTATATCTAGATATTCGTTAGAACCCAGACATAAACACCTATCCTTTGAAGATATAACGGTGCTAATTTTTTAATCCCAGTGACTTTTAAAATACTGTAAAATGCAGAAACTCCATGTCTCTGAAAAATACATTATAAAACAAAGACAAGTTTTTAAGAATTCGAACTTTAGCTTTTTTCATATTTTAAAAAAATGTAAGAATATTCTCTAAAGAAAGATGCCTGAAGAGGTTTTTTTATAAGCTTAATTCTGATTTTGATGATGTATTTGAGCACAGAACAACAAAAGCCATAAAGATATTTCATAACAAAAACTCTTCTGTGGGTGGCAAATATGGTTAAAAGTGCATTTTCCAGTGTTGTTAGAAACTTATTTTCATTGCTTCCCCAATCGAAGTGAGAGGTGGGGGAGCATCTCGCCCCTCACCTTGATTTCAAAGGGAGCAGCATTCTCTGACAGAGAACGGGTCTATCAGTAGGAGCAGCACTTTAGAGGAACTCCTGGTGTGCTCCCTGCCAAGATAAGGAGGCCTCACGGCTCATTAAGCAGCAGCAGTAAGTACTGCTACTCATCTCAGCGCGCCTACTCACACTTACACCGTATGTCTGTGCATTATCAGAAGCTGAAGTAAGTCTGACTGTGGGTTCTAGAGGTTAAAGAACTATGCCTTTTGCAAATAAATGCACATCCAAAATCCTTTAAAATCATTAAGCAGTTGTCTCCTACTGCCCCTGGAGAATCGATAGTTTCTGAAATCAGTCAATCGACAGACCTGCAGTTCTGCTCCAGGTGGACGCTGGCCAGCTGGAACAAGATGGAAGATTTTCAGCTGGATCCTTAACTCAGCTGACAGGGAGGCAAAACCCGAAGCATTAAAGCAACTGAGGTGATGTTCTTTGTTTCTTTGGTGCTACTTCTGAGGTGTGAAAAATCGAAATAAAAGCCCATTAAAAGCTTTCACTGTATTTGGGTGCCCTGCTGCTTAAGCCATACAGTTTCTGGTATTGGTATCTACAGACATGTCTTGAGGCCTGTCCAAGTCATGTAGTGCTATGGTGCTTTTGATACAGAACAGCAATATACCTAACTATGTGAGAGGAGTAAATGTCTGCTCCTAGCTTCCCTCACCTCTGTAGCTCCCACCAGCTTTGGATATGCTACAGGAGACCAGGCATTTCAGACAAATTTCAGAACCAGCCAGATTAGCACTCACCGACTGGATCAAATGTAACCAGCAACCTGTGCACAGTGTTTAAGTGAAGAGGGGCTCTGACGGAACGAAAACAGGGAGTGGGTGGACTCCAGACTCAATGGGTGGCCCTAAGAAAGATCCGCAAGTTTGTTTATCACTGGATCTTAGACAAATGAGGAGCAAGGCCTCCATGTTTTCAATTCAATATTTCCATGATCAAGCCTGCAGTTAAACTATGCTAAATGCAGTGACTCCAGTTAACAGTTCTACTAAATATTTTGTGTTTTCTCTATTTTAAACAAATCTCGAACAGGAAAAAACCTGTTCTTTTCATACTTAACATGAAATGCATCTTAACTGGCATACAGAAAAAAGTTAAAAGCCCTGTAAGAACCAACATAAATTTTCATCTAACAGCTTTAGTCATGGGGACAACTGTTTCTAAAACTAGGTGAACAAAGTGGTTTTAGTCCTTAATTTTAAGAACAAAGGCAGTGTAGTCTATTTGTTAAATATCCGATGATGTAGTTTAATGACATGTGAAAAAAAGTGCATTGGAACAGCCTGGGGAACATGTGCTAGCAAGAGCAAAGATTCCCATGTTGCTGTGATGGAATAAAAATCATGCCAGCCCACTAAAAGGCACTTGCAAAAATTAAGCCTTTAACAACAGAGATCAGATGGCAGAATATCCTAAATTACAGAATCTACATTAGCAATAAAAATATTTGTGATAAGTTCCTAGAGAGAAAAAAAAAAAAATCAAGCAAGGTGAAAACATCATAAATGCACAGTAATCTCAGAGACCTTTCCCTCCAATTTAGTGTTAACTGAAGTGAATGAAAAGGGGATGTATAGGAAAAAAAAGTTACTGCTAGCCCCATACATAGAGTGGTATCCACAAGCTCTATTCTGCAACTCTGTATTATGTAACACTTCAAATACTAATATTTGTATAGTCAAAAATTGAGTAAAGAAAGCAGATATTGACCACTGAACCACAGGTGAAGGTGCTATTTCATTAGAAAAATCTGAAGGAAGTCTTCTAATTGCTGATTATGCAACTATGCTTTCTAATGCAGCTGCAGCTTCATCAGCTGAGTAATTGCGGAAGTGAAAAATTTGGTGATGTACTAAACCCCATGATCAGAAATGTAAGCAGCAAGCTCTGTACACACCCACACACGTATTTTTATATGGTAAATGTGAAAACACTGAAATGCAGAAATATTTAGGTGATGGAGAAGGGGTAAGGACTATTTGTTTGCAAAGAGCCAGCATTTCCCAGAAGACTAGTTCCCTGCATTGAAACCTGCCTGAACACAAATGACCAGCTGTACCTGAAATAAACTGTTACCACTTAATTGCAGCCTTTTACTATATTCTGCCTCCCCCCTCCATGTTAAGCATTTGCAGGACAACCAGGGAAAGCATTTAGAAAGGTTTTTGAATACAGAAAAATCACTATCTCTAATAGGCATTAAAGTCTGCACAGTAAAATTACCCAATACTAGAACTAACAATGATTTTTTTTTTTTTTTTTTTTACAATAGCCACAAGAGGGAGCCAATAGTATTTGAATGCCAACACTACTCCCTCCCCCATCAAAAACAAGACAGGGAGTGAAAAACAGCAGTTTAAACAACACATTCTCAAGCTCCCAGTGAGATTTTTTTGATAAGCATTTCAGGAAAATTAGGATCATTAGCTAAAGTGTAAACGGAAAGCTTCAGTTTCTTTATATGTGGATTCATATTGTCTCTTTCATTTGTGAATTTGAAGGTGAAAACCACATTTAGAATGCATAACAATGATCTAGACAGCACAGAAAGAACGTACAGCAAAGTTTCATTCAGCTCAGGCCACCGTCCCTCACTCGCAGCCTTCAGCAGTGGTACGACCAGTCTGATGTTCAAGCTGAGTTACCCAACTTTCAGACCATACGGCCTCTTCCAGCAACTTTCAAGACCTGTGCACACAGCAGCCGGCCCCCTGTCCTGTGCAACGCTCTGTACATGGCACAGAAGTAATGCACTTCTGCTCAGTCCCCTGCGATGTAAAAGCTGTACGTGCTTGATGGGGCATGACCAGGCCAGCCGGCAGGCCCCAAACATGGGATCAGCAGACACACTTACCAGGCTCCTCTGGCACAAAAGGAAATTCTGCTTTTTGGGTTGCATGAAGTGCGGGGGGGGCCTCTGTAAGAGGCAGGCTGAGACACCTCAGAAGACTTTACAGTCCACTCCCGGCCCACATCTTCACAGTATAAGCAACTTGGAGGCTGATGCAAGCTGTAGATCTAGCATCCACCTCCACAAAACAGCAATCTCTTAGGAGAAACTAAAATAAATGAATTGAAGGGACTGAATGAAAGTTACTTTCCCTGAAGGTAATGTCAGGCCAGGAGTACTTTGCTATTTAGTCTCTTTACCACCTCTTTTTCTTGTATTCTGGCCTTATGCATCAATCCTAATCAGATGTAAATGGCCTTGTTAAAATAATTTTAATCCTCACTATGCAGAATTGAATTCTGTGTATAGCTGCTTTAAGTTGGAAATAGTACTCAAGCAAAGCAGATTTAGTTTATTCTTTTCATAGTTTGCCTACAGAAACAAATTTTTGTTCTGTCCATTCCTATTGTTACACAGGAGCTCCTAAAATACTGAGAACTAGATCAGAAATACTGACCTCTGTTTCAATGATTTCTCATTACTTACTTTACTTTGCTTTTCTAATAATCTCTCTCCCCCGCTATACTTGAGAAGGACAAACCACCATTCTCATTATGAAAAATATTTATATTCATCTGATAAAACAAACTACTTTCCCACAAGGATGTCTTGCAATCACACTTCATTTTCATATTCTACATTTCTATTCAGATGTTCATTTTGTCCAATGAGTCTGCAGATGACTACCACTGACACAAACACTGAAGATGAGTTTGCTTCAGATGTACCAAAAAAAACCCAAACAAAGAAACCAACCACCCCCTCACGCATACAAAATAAACAAAAAAAACCTGTTAAGAGTTTCTGCTGGCTGAGGCAACAGAGCAATTTTAGCACTAATAATGTCACAGCACCCAAAATAATTCTGGACATAATGGATACTTTGAATTGTCTACTAGCCTGGTGATTTATGATAAGGGATGGTTTTAAGTCCAGATCCCACTGAAAGGCTGCTTTCATAATCATGATTTTTGTTGTTGTGAAACTTCCTAAGTTCTTGCAGCTACAGTGCAGCTACAATAGAAGCTATTCAAAAGTAAAGATTTACCAGCTGTTATTAAGAAGTTGCTGCAACAGATTTTCTCTCCGCGCAGAAGGCCACGCGACATAGCCCACAATGTGTCTAGGAGGCCAGTGAAGAGAACTGTTGATTACCCACATAGGAGCATCCCTTGCATTTAGAAATTCTGTGACATCCTATTCATACAGGATAGGACCAAACAAGAATGAAGCAAGATGTGGGCAGCACCTTTTCCCCCTATATTTTCCACACTAGGCTTGTTTCAGCCTTCAAACCAGCAACAGGGCTGTCAGAACTAGAGGGGCCCTATATCACCAGAATTAAGTCCTTCTGAGAATGAAATTACCTACCCATTAATGCATCCCTAACACTAAAAGATGAAGACTAGAAGAAACACTACCAAATCTTATACTTGATGACATCAAATGTTCCTCTACCCCAGCTAGGAACAAGCCTTTTCCTTTGATCACAGCTAAGTGTACATATGGTGCACATTCTTCCCCTCTTCCTCAGACCCACCAGAAACATGCCAAGGCTGGGGATAAATGAGCACTCTGTACTGGAGACAGAAAATCCTTTTTGTCATGTACCTGGCTAGTGCCTCTGCTTATACAGTCAGTGTTATGGCTCCAAGAAGTGTTCTCCTCCCAGGTCCTGTGATGCTGGAGGACACATACTGCAGCAGACAGCACTGCCAGTGGAAGGGTCAACCCAATGCCCGCATCTGGAAAATCTGCCCTTAGTTCTCTCTCCCCTTTGCCCTGTGCTCTGAAATAATGTGCAAAAAGGCAAAATAAAGACTAGATATAGATGTCTTTTGTGCCACATAGAAGATTAGCAATGAGCATCGTCTTCTTTTTCATGGACCCAATGCAAGGCACTGGAACCCAAATCAGCTCAGGCACGGCAGGAGGACCATGTAGGCACAAGGTAGGAAGAAGGCCACTCATTTTAGCTGTACTTGCTTACTTAGAGCTTAATGCAACTTTGAATTTTTACCTGGCTAAAAAGCTGAAACCACGTAAAACTGTCAAGTTTTACATGTTTCCATCCACAAAGAATAAACTGACCTAGATTCTTTCATTCTTAGATTCCCTCACGGTTCTGGCCAGGTTTTCAGAGGGTTGCTAACCTTGGCTGAGTTAAGGGTTTATAATGAAACACTAAAACCCAAGTACGTTTGAGCTGGTTTGGCTTTTATTATGAATGTTTTGGATGGATGTAATGTTAGAGTCAATTCAGACATTCTGGGTACTTTTCATCCAAAAAAAGTGCTGCTTGGAAAAAAAATCCCATGTTTACAATAAATTAAAATCAATCATTATTTTGGGCCTGATTCTCCACTGAACCATTCCAGCACAGCATCTGGTTTAAGACTAGGCTCCTGCAGTTGCAGAGAACGTACCTTGTTTTTATATCCTCTTACTCATTACAATAATGAAAATAAAATATTTGTGGAAAAAATTACTTGCAGCTTCAAAAGAATCAGAAGTATAAGGTGACAGACAAAAGGGTGATGAGTAAAGAAATAAAATACCAAGAGAAAAGTCAGACAAAAATGACATCAGAAATTCAAAAGATATCCGAGGTAGCGAAACATGAGTCTACGGTTTAAAAGACAGCATCTTCAAGCTCGTGAGATGACTCACCACCTTGAGACACATGGGAAGATACCCCAATAAGGTAAGGCTCAAGGTAATGGCTTCTCATTTAACCTTCATCCTCAAAAAGTTTAAACAGCGACATACCTCAACTGCCAATCCACAGCTCTGGAAGAAGTTGAAAGAAACTTATCTGAGGTACTGGTAATGCAAAGCAGCACCTAACAGCACATGCTGTTAAAGTGGAAGGGTCCTGGCTCAGAGGGTGCAGAGTAACGGACATTGAGAGTATGAAGGCAAATGAAAACTATTGTGAAGACACCGTGCCACAGGCTAAATAATGAAGCAAGTATTTTCAACTCCTGAAGTTTTTTCACACTTTGCTTGATAGGCTCTCAGGTTCTGTCAGTATGTAGTGTAGACCAATTTTTGCCATTTGGTCAGAACAGTGATTTCAGGTAAGAACACAGTAGGACAGAGGGAGGAAAAAGAAAACAAAGGGTGGATGGTGCTGATAAAACACTCCTACTGCGGAGTTCTTCAGACATCAGACCATGCATATGCCACCTTCAAAGCCTTTTTGCACTTTCATTCTTCTTTCTCCTCAAGAACAAACTAAAACCACTCTTCTATGTTCAACTCCCCAAAAATGAGATTGCAAAAAGTAGTTCCACAGGAGGAACAAAATATTCTATACTATGCTAATACTGTATATACCTTAACAATAGACAGAGCATTTAGAGATGCCTGTTTTCACTTACGAACGGGTACAGAGTAAATTCTTAGTTAATTTTGTCTGCACTTTATTGAAATAGTTATGAAAGGAGGAAGAAAAAGCATGCTTCAAACTTTGCCAATATCCAAACAAAACAAACAGCAGCAGGGTTTTGTTTTCACTTAAGTTTCATTATACTTCATACATAGAGAATTAGTGCAACTTAAAACTGTTTTGTATTTAAACCCATGTGTATGACAAGAGTAGCCAACATGCTCATTTGCGAGTGGAAAAGTCTTATTCCTGCCATTATTTTCTAGCGTAATATGTTTTCATATGTTCTGGGAATCTTTCTCCTAAAACAAAAGTAGACCTTAACAAATTAGCAGACCTGAACTAAAAGCCCAGTCAAGAAATCTGAACTTCAGGGAGCTTGCAACTGGCTTTACGATTCTACGGCTAATGTTGCTCTACTACAATAACTGAACTTGGATAATGGTGGCAAGAGAACACCAGTCACACAATGTTGGTCTGGAACAGAACAAGCAAAACAACCTTGGCAAGGCTTTTGCAACACTCTGAAAACCAAAGACGCTGCCAGGAGCAAGCTCTGTTTTCCCCAAGTCAGTAGAGGTTACTCAACTGAAAGCTCTTTCTATTCCTTCTTGCTGCTTGTGCAGTTTGGCAGCTATGTCCTCTTAATTTGTGTTATGGCCCACTGCAAGCCACCAGCGTATACAACCGTAATGACAATCAGTAAGGGAAGATAATTAAATTCAGCAAAATGCACCAACTGTAGGTATCTCAGATGAAAACAATTCCCAGCCAAAGTGTGACTGGTTTGTTGCAGAAAGCATCCGTGAAGGCCTGGAAGTTACCTAGAAAAGATGCACACAGGGAGAGGGATTAACTTTGCAAGTGTTAGTCCCTAGGTGGGAATTCAAAGTGTTGAGTCATTTATGGGTGATGTTCGGCACTTCAAATAAGCAAGCTTAGAAAGAATTAGCATTACATGAAGCAGCTAATTAATGCACGTTACACTTCAGACAATTCATCATAGAAAATGCACGTTCAAACACTATGTTTTACTTATTTCTTCCCTGCTCCAGTTGCATGCTCTTCCACCTTGCATCATCCAGAGGAAGATGCTAAGGAGTAAGGTGAATGAAAGGGCAATTAGGTTTCTAACTAGTAGAGAGAGTGACAGGATTTCTTACTGAAGTAGAAAAAACAGGAGAGCTCTCCTGAGTCAGTTTTCTATAGTGTGTATATTAACAATTACCCAAGAACTTTTAAGAAGACATCAGTCAAGAAGCCTCTTAAAGCAGCCATGACCTCAGGTAGTCTGACTTAGCAGGGAATCAGAGGACAGCTTACAACAGTTTAACTTTAAATTCCTCAGTGGTATTTCTGTCACAAATTCATTGTTGAGTCCTCCAGCAAACATTAGCTCTCTATTCCCATAGTTTTCATGCGAATTTGCCAAGCAAGCAAAATATTCCTCAATCTTTCTCCACACTCCAGCCATCTTTCTACCAGAAATCAGACAGGAGAGAGTGCAGCCAACAAATATGGTAGGTAACACAGGTGACACTAGTTATCACCCTCTGGTTATAACAAAAGTTGGGAATGTAAGCCTGTAATCTAAAGGCAAAAGGCTCCGTGTTTCATCAATACCCCTACAGCATCTGCTTCCCGCCTGACTGATTAGCTTTAGAAGAAGGAAGACCAACAATCTGTGAAGGACCTTCCACAGGCAGAGTGACCATGAAATTTCCACCACACACACACTTCAAAATGATGCCTTCCTCCCCTAGCTAAAAGAATAATCTTGGGAGCATAACTTAAACCAGAAAATTACCTTCTTTTTTCTCCTAGGACTCATATGGTAGGAATTCAAAAGAGTTTGGGAGACCTTCTGGTTGTGAAGTAACAGATATGCTACAAAGTGGATAGATATCAGAACAGACACGAAAGGGGCAAAGTGTTAGGACAGAAGAATTGATCAAAAAAATGAATTCAGAATTACCAGAATTTTCACAAGGCTTTTCAGAGATGGGAACAAACTTGTGAGTGTGAAGAAAAAAAAAATAAAATTAGGGTCTATTGGAAGGAGAATGCTGTTGAAAAATATCATTTAAAGCCATGGCACTTAAAATAAAATGTTCAAAACATGAAAAAAAACACCACTTCCAAGATACTAATAAACCCTTAGGAGAAAGCAAACTAAAGAAACATGCAGGTGATGTTCTCTAGGTGACGGCATGCACTATTACAGTCTATAAACATTTGGAAAAAGCAATTTGGTCTCATTTGTTCCAGTTCATTTAATCTCTAAATAGAGAAGCTTGTCTTCTCAAGCCAAGACTAATGAAGAAAGAATGTCTTCAGTCTAATAGGTCAAATGTAAACCGGTTTAAAATGAAAGCGTTTCCAATACATTAGAAATGACCCTACCCACACTATTGTTCACACTCCTCTTCCTCATCTGGAAGAGGAAGTCCAGACCTGACTCCAAGTTTCCTGTCCTGAGTTTTGTTCCTACCCAAAGCAACCACTGTTTAACTGAGTACATGCAATCAATTTACTTGGTAGATTTAGTAATGCTCAGTGGCATCACTGTGACTGAAAAAGAAGTTGATAGTTGTGTGTTGCTTGGAGAGCCACAGATAGCAAAAGTCTCCTTCTTGGGACTGAATGATGAGTCTGCTATTAATACTGTTTCCAGCCTTACTCTTGCTGCTCCTCTACCATTTGATTCTTCTCTACAATTCTGCAGTTTTATCAAGGGTTGGGTAAAAGCTGTCTCGCTTGAAGGTCCTCCAAATATTTATGTTTAGATGTTGTTTCTTCCCCCAAATCTCCTTCATTCTCTTTTTTCCTTGCATAACTGTACAACAGCACTACATTGTTAGGACAGGAGCTAGAATGAAAGTTCTGGAATAAATCCTAGAACCTTCCCACCCACCTCCCTCCCCTCCCCAGTCCTCAAACCAGACAAAACCACACACACACAAACCAAAAACCTCTCACTCCCCCAGCCTCTGCCTGGAAACCCACCCAGATAGTTACTACAATGAATACTGAATCAGAATCAAAATGCATAAGCTCTTGGTGACAGGAACTCTTTGCCAAAACTCCAGAATGAATCCCAATTAGTGCCAAAAAAAAAAAAAAGTCAATAATTATGATAGATATTTCACAAGGAAATTTACGGCTCTGAATGTCAGCAGAGATGAGCCTGAATGTCAGCAGAGATGAGCTAGTTTTTGGATTAAGTTTTAGCCAGCATTTTTCTCTCTGTATTTTCTAATTTTGTAGGGCCCGATATACAAGTACTTGGGCATACTATTGCTACCAGAGGTTCAAAGGCTGCAAATTTCATGGCCACTAAGCTCATTCAACAGCACAACCAGTGAGGTGCCAAATCCCTTCTGAGAATTAATGAAGGATATCAGATTTTTCTTGAATAGTCTTTGTACACTCAGTGTATTAGTGGATAAGACCTTCTATTCCCCCTTCATTAACAAAACAGTATCACTTCTCATCTCAGCAAATCTGCTGGCTTCAGCATGCTTAGCTACAAGAATGCAAGCTATATGCAAATAGCCTAATTACTTTCCTCTGTCCATTAAATCTAACCTAACTTGAATAAGGACTGATCAACTATAACTTATTTCAGCATTTTCAGGGGACTTCTGTTTCTAATCAAGATTTTACATTGGAGCTATCATTTCATGCCACAAATACAGAAGTATAATTAATAGATTTTTTTTTCACTCAAGTTCAAGAAGTTAAAGCTTCCTAGAAACTACCTAGACCATCAATCGAATCTGCAAAATCCCATTTGAATAATGTGACAATATCAGAAGATGTTACATAGCTGCTATTTTTATGACTTTTGGTGAATGTACCTTTTGGTATAGCTCAAAGTTTTTTCTGGGGTAGTCAGTACTACATAAGTATTGAAAATAGTGATGGAAAGATAGGCAGTAGGATTTAACTTCTGCTGCTGAGGAAACAACAGCAGAGCCAAGCATGCTCATCAACAGCCAGTGTGACAGCACAAACCAAGGTTAACCCACCTTACTTAACATGGCCAGAAGAGTCTGGCTCCACTTCGTCTTTGATCTTCCATTAAGCAGTTGTAGGCAGCAACAAAATCTCCCCAAGACTGTCTGTCCTGCAAACAAAACAAGCCCTGTTCCCTCAGCCTTTCCTTACAGGTAAGTGCTCCAGCCCTTGACCATCTTTGATGGTGCTTCACTTGACTGGCTCCATTAGGCCAATGTCTTCCCTGGACTAGGGAGCTCAAACCCAACACAGTATTGCAGGTGTGGCTTCACAGGTGCCAAATAAGGAGAAAGGACTACTTCCCTCAGTTTGTTGGCCACGCTTTCGTTAATACAGCCCAAGATGCTCTTGGATTTCTTCAGTGCAAGGGCACGCTGCTGCCTCATGCTTGGTGTCTACCAGGTCCCCTCCAGCGTTTTTCTGCAAAGCTGCTCCTTAGTCAGTTGGCCTCTAGCCTGTACTGTTACATGGGATCATTCCTTCCCAGGTGCATGACTCAGCATTTGTCTTTGCTAAACGTTGTGAAGTCCTGCTTAGGCCACTTTTCCAGCTGGTTGATGTTCCCCCTGCCCTCAAGCATATCAGCCATTCCACTTCGTTTGGTATTATCCACAAACTCAGATTGAGAACACACTCTATACCATCACCTAGGTTATTAACTTGGATATTAAACAGTGTTGGCCCCAGTTTCAGTCCTCAAGGGATACTACTGGTAACTGGCTGCTAGTTGGACTTTGTGCAGCTGATCACCTGCTGATTCAAATTGTAACTGATTATCTCACTTCTGCAATGCGTTTCATAGTGTGAAAAATAATTTTAAAAGAGTTCATTAAAAACCTTCTTTATGAAAACAGCTCCCACCGTGTATCCTAACAGAAGCTTTTTTCCTTGAACTACAAGTCTACGTGGCACAGGTTCAGGACTTTGTGTGGCTGTAAGTTAACCAGGCAGCACCACATACTCTCAGTGATGCCACACCTCAGAGAGTGATTTACACTGAGAGCTGCTTCGAGTTGCTTTGTCAGAAGTGCAAGCTCTAGGACAGTCTGCCAAGATTAGTACAGAAAGATAGACAGCTTCACAGTCATTCCCCAAAGTCAGTGCAGTGGAATACGTATGACAGGGATCCTGACTGTCCAGACCCACAACTGAAGCTTGCTTTTTCTCCACAAGCAGGGTGCTGCATATGCAGAACTTCTGCTCTCAGTTCCAAACAAACCTACTCCCACTCAGTTCCATTTGCCATTGAACGTTGCTTGGGAGACCTGCAATTGATGTCAAGTATGAGAGGTTCTTACTGAGAAGAAATTCATTTAATAATGTTTAAGTTTTTAATCTTCAAAAACTGACAAACCATGCCTGCAGGGGGTAGGGGGAGCTTATGAATTACCTGGTTAGAATGCAAAGCCATTCCACTTCAGCATTAAATTAAATTTTCTAATCCAGCCCCTCATACACTTATCTTGCTTGAGAGCTTCTTGATGTCATGAAAAGCTATTAACTTTGATTATTACCTGTAGTGGATGTTTCTATAGAACTACACTTCTACTATGTACAAACAACATTAGTTTGAGAACCTGTGCTATTAGCAAACACTGCTTCAAACTGCAAAGAAAGACTTAGGGGGCTGTGCCTCCAGTGGCAGGAGCACACAGAAGGTGTTTATCTTCGTGGTTCTGTGGGCTATGAAACAACAGAAGGAAGCTGCAAGGAAGACAGCTTTCGCTGGGGAGTCCATCATCTTTGAGCAGTCAGTGACCACTCTTTTGATCTGTGAAATGGGTATGGGCATCTCTACAGCTCGTGGCAGCACTGAAACAGACCATGGCTAAGCTCTGCTGTGCAGTGCTGGATCTCCTGGGCACCACAGAGAGTGGTGGCTCAGCCCTGCTGCAGCTGCACATCTGCAGCCTTGCTGAAAAACCACTGAATGTCAAACACACACAACATGCGTCTGCTGAGGCATCGAGCAGTGTCTGTTTTCTTGCAAGGTGCTCTTTCTGCCCTGGTTACTGAGTATTTGCTGTGGTAAACTATTTAGTCAACAGAATAATGTTCTACTTCACACTAGGATGAAAACATGTCTCTTCAAAGATGTTTCCCTGAAAACTGGAATTTGCCTTACTCAAAGGAGAGACTGGATTTTGGGTGCATGTTTCCCAAATACCCTTAGTAAAAGAACTTCTGGCCATTTCAAAAACAGATAGTACCTCTGCTTCCCCAGACACACATATTGCCATTAAAAGGTTTTGATTCCAACAAGTCAGCACTTTCCAAAGAAAAAAAAATTCTCTTATCAGAAACATTCTCAGTGTGAATAGACAGAATGGTGTCTTTGAAAATATTAAGCTACTGAAGTGTTTTATTTTGCCTTATTAGATTTCAAATCATTAAAGGGAATGGAAAAACAAGAGCTTGGTCCAGCAACACAAAGACACACTTGCTCTGAATTGAGATGCTCAGCTTTATCTGCAGCCATGCCTTGGAGTTAAGCCCTAGGATCAAGTACCATAACTTTGCATCCAAATCTTGTATTGTTAAGCCCATCCAGAAGGCAAGAGGCATTTCAGCGCGAACCATCTGCTCTCTTCCATCTCCAGTTCCACAATATGTTACTGACAAGTCTTACTAATGAGTTTTGATAGCATAGGCAATTAAACATATACAACGTGTGTGCATGTAGTTTTTTATTTTAAATATATATACATGTACACACACAGTTTAAAAAATCCTTGGAAAAAAAGGAAGAGAGGAAATTAAAATACAGAATGATTTTAAAGGGCATGGATTCAAGCAGTGTGAAACTGGATTATATAGAAGATTTTGAATTCATTAGCTCAGTCAGTCTGTGCCATGGCAGATGTGGAGAAGGCAATGGAAACACTAGTTGCAAGCAGCTTAGCTCACTGCCTGTTATAAACAGATGATTTGTGGCAATCACCTGACTTCCATGAAAGTACTGATTGACAGAGAAATTTGCTTGCTCAGAACTTAGGAAAAAAAGAAAATAAAAGTTAAAAATAAAAAAGTGCCACACCTTTGCAGCACTATAGGAAGACCTGGGCTGAGCATAAACACCAGCCCAAACTTCTCAGAGAACTGAAGTTTTAAGCACACTGGAGACCTTCAGACTTAGAAGCAGATGCATTACACACTTTGTGAAGCCTGAGAGAAGGCTGAGCAAGCCCTGAAGACCTCACCAGCAGTGCCCAAAATGCTGGGAAAGGAGCTAAGCATGAAGGGATCAGTTTCAGATCTAGCCCTACTTTCTCTTCTCACTTGCGGCTATCTTAAAGGCAAACATTCCCACACTCACCTAACACCACATAAAGTTCATATCCTTCATCACAAACACATTTTATTTCTTCATTTGTTTCCATCCTACCTGCTGGCAGCTGCCACTTAAAATATACTAAGTCGATAAACTCATTTACTGTACACTTAGCTAGCAGAAGTTAGCAAGCTCTTTGTACAGCTCGGAAAGAGATATGACGATATTTCTGCATTCACAGAAAATACAGGATATGTAATAAGTCTCTCAACTGCTTCTGTAGCCTCAGCTGTCACTTTTATGATCTGGGGGATTTAACTATGAGGCTTTTATAGTAAGTTATGCTAGCAGCATAACTTGCTGATACTCAGCAGAAGAACCCTTTTCCTCCCTCCCTCACATACCAGATTTCTAATTAAGGAGAGACGAATCCATCTCCTGCTTTGCTTAAAATATGCATTTAACATGCAACAGTCACATGAACATTGTTAGCTGACTTAATAAATATGCCAGCATCTCCTTCCCTCATCTCCAGGATCCTAAATGCCACCTGTGAGCAAGCAACACCTGCTGTAACTCCCCATGACTTCCATAGCAATTCACAGCATCAGGCATCTCACAGGTCTGAGCCTTTTAAAGAGCTTAACAAGTTTGCATATATAATGGAGTTAGTGAGGAATGCTGTTTCCATGGAGCAAACAAAGTTATTCCTCATCTGAAAACTGCTCAGTGCTGTTAATTAACGTTTTCTTGCCTCTGAGGGTCATCTGGCATTCATTTCTATTCACTCACACAATGAGATAAGTAGCTGCAGTGGTACTGAATACCAAGGAAGACAAGGTGGTGTCTCCAGCCATGAGACATGGGGAAAAGACCCTGTGAGGGTCTAGGAAAGGAAAGGGCACATCCAGCACCACTAGCAGAAAGATGTTGTAGTGACAAACTACACACAGCTTTTCAACCTAAGTGTACAAACTGGTGCAAATTATAGCCACATGAAATACATATTTCTATTGCTATCTAAGATCAAATAGTCATGAAATAAAGTAGATGGATAAACACATGCATATTCAGAGGTGACTCCATCTCAGGGAACGCAGCACTGGAACGGGACACCACACAATTATGAGATGTGGCAGGCTAGGGGTCAGGGTAGTTTGGTTTTGTTTTATTTTGATTTGGGTTGTTGGAGGGTTTTTTTGAGAAATGATTGACAGAAGTTGCAGAAGAGAAGTGGGATCCTGTAACAGACTTTGGGGAAGATTAGAAGGAAAGAACAATAGCTTAGGGAGAAAAGAAGAACCATTTTGTCTGATGCTCTGCCAAGCTTGTGTTAAATAACAAAACGGTGTCCCAGAAGAATTTGTTAATATAGCAAAAAGTCTCTCCTGAACTGATGAAAGATAAGGCTATGTAAAGCATTGCTAAACTATTTGAACACCAGTTTCTGCTACTTAAGTTAAAGGTATAGATCTTGGCTGTTGGAAGCCTGCTCATTTGTCAGAGCATTCCTCTCCAGTACCAGCAAGCCTGCAGTAGTTCTTGATGTGCTGTAAGTTCATCTGAGCAATTTTCAAATCTTTTCAGAAGATCAACTCTTTCTAAAGTGACAAATTATTATCTGCAGCAGTTTCAGCCTCCCAAACAAAAAATGACCAGCTAACTAGAGAAATCAAGATATACCTTATTATTATAATGCATTTTTTTTCCAGAAGAACTCCTAACTTGTTCTGATCCCACTAAAACAAAGCAACCAATTAAAAACACCCCTTTACTGAAAGTCTCCTTTGTCCTGTAAGGTACCCATCCATACCTACCCTCCTGATTCAGGTATTTATGTTATTTTAAGGCACATCATCCTAGCGCAGCAGATAAACACAGGCTCTGGCCCAGAGAATTTATCCTCTTATTTTAGCAAGACACAATGAAGTGAGATGGGGAAGAATAACTGGGAACGTGGCAATGAAGCTATATGGTTATGAAATGGTGTAAGGTGCTTCAATAGACACATGGAAAGACTAGCAAAGAATCTGTAGAAGGATGTTGCTTTACACAACATAGTATGATGCTCTAGATTGAAAAGATGAACATAGACAGTTTGGGTATGCCATGGATGAGAAATTGGCAATTTACATTACTTAGCTGGATTAGGATGGTTTGACCTTATGGATCAAAACAAAGGCAAAATCCTAGCTTGTGCACAGCCATGCAGCTAAATCAGTGCCATGAAAAGCTGCATCCTAAGATTCCATGGACTGTCAAGAAAATGGATTAAATACAACTTCAGAGCAGTGCCTAAGGAAGGATTTTTACATGCAATTGCTTTTCATGATCTTCAACATACCATTATTGAAAATCAGACTGTTTTGCTCCCTTCCTGTAGTGGTGGTTTCTGATTGCTTTTGTCTTCCCTTCTCTTCTAGAGCAGAACTTTTAATGCAAAAAGTCATGAAAAAAGAATCTCGCCACTACAAAACATTACATGCTCAAATCAGCAACTCCCTCCTCTCTTATGAGCATCCCAGGACAGCTTGTACTTATCTCGACCACCAGTGTACATATGCAGCTCAAATCAAGGTCGTGAGGAACTTGGCAGCATTTATCTTCACACGCTTGCCACTCCCAGAATTTTGTTGCTTTCTGACCTGCATTACAACACAGAAGAAGCAGCCAGAAATGCCTAGTTTTGTTTGACTTAAGGGTCAGAAACATGTGAAAACACACAAGCTTGTATGGTTAAGGTGGAAACTGAACTAGTCACCTAATTTCTCAGAGCTTGACTGAGGCCCAGATCCCATAAAATCATTTCGGAGAAATGGGGATTTTCTGTTCCTGGGCCAAGTTTCAGGTTTGGATTGGAGACCAGACTGATGTTTGTATTCATTCCCCTGTATGCAGTTCCTTTCAAGTGCAAGGAGAGACAAAAATACCCATTTCAGCAAGTTTAGCAATTTTAGCAGAATTTGGTTCTTTGGTGTTTATAGATTACGAAATAAAGCTACAAATTGAAAAAGCTTTTTTTTTTTTTAACCAGATTTTATTTTCTACCATGTAAGGACGAAGATAATTACAGAATTTCAGTTTTAATACTTGTAAACTTTCAGGGCTGTTGCATGACCTTCAAGACTCCAATGACCTTAGAAATAAAAAAAAGAAAAAAGGAAGTAAAACTGCGGTCAGCATTTAACAGAACCACTGCTATCACAGGTCACTAATGGCTCTTAAAACCTTCCAAAAAAGCAGAGATGCTGGGAAAATATTTAAAAATAACAAACCTGGCCCCAAAATAAGAACAACAGTACTTGATTAAGACTAAAACAATGCAGAGATTTCAATGTCTGTTATCTGCACACAAAAGGCCAGGGAATTATAAACTGAGCAAGGAAGGGAATATGACAGGATGAAAACAAGCATAAACTAAAGAGCTCCTATCCTAAACTGCCCCTCTATGAAAAGGGAGAAAGTGCTTTAAGGCAGAAGTGTGTGTATGTGAATTCTGGCTACATCTACTGCTGTGTGCTGCAGCATGCAGACACTTGGGGATCTGCCATCACAAATAAAATGAGCAGTTTGCCAACAACATACCAAACGTTAGTGGTCTCTAACATAACTACAGGTTTTGCTCATGATAGTGTTGCCAAATGACAGCAGGGTTTTTGTTCAATTGCTTGCTTCCCTTTCTTACTGTGGAACAACTGCCTGCCTAGCTATTGAAAACTATGTACTGATAAATATGTTTGTTATATGCATACAGAAAACCCACAAGGTTTCAATCATTAGTATTCAACTCCAGGGCCTTTAATCACCCAATCGTTTATCAAAATAGTTATTGTGTGAACGGTAGAAAGAAAATGCTATGGTTTCTCACAACACAGTACTACCCAACCCAAAACGGGAGAAGAGATTTCTATAGCAATACTCAAAGCATGTTAAAAAAGGAAGTTTCAAATCTAGCAGCTCTTTAATTTCATTAGCTTGCTTTGATTATAATTTTACAAGCCATGAACTCTTAGTTTAAGTGTGGTCTTTTTGTTTCCGTGTGGTCAACCTGTACAGGATTGGTTAAAAATACTCAGAAGCAATGAAAGGTAAAAATGGCTGGAGTTACTGTCAGCTTAAGGAGAACAAAACACCACCCCATACCTGCCTATGACTATATCAAAGTTCAAGTGAACGCAGATGACATTTTCCATTAAGACACAGAAAGCAGAAAGACAGGTGCCTTCTTTAGTCAGCTAAACCATGTTAAAACCCTGTTAAAACCCTACTGACTTAAGAGCACGATATGGGCAAACCGTTCTTTAGGGGCAGAAGAGCAGAAGATCAGCATCCGTGTGCAGTCTGTACAGTCATGAACTGTAAGCAGTCTCCTGAAAACCACTGTCAAAGGAAACTAAAGGCCATTTCAGCACAACTACAGACAAGGTTCATTAGTCCACACCCAGACTGAAAGAACTAGGCAGGATAAAATATTAGCATCTTGCCTTTGTCAGTTCTAACAGAGTTGGAAGTAAAAATCTTTGCCATAAAGCAGCGTAAAATAATCCAAGCAACTGTGCTTCCCAACTACACTGCTCAGACTACTCAGTTGTCAAAAAACACAAAAAACAAACCAAACCAAAAAAAACAACAACAAAGCCCCTCCCATGAAACTCAGCTGTAGGAGATATTCCTTCTGAATTATTAGATAGTCTTTGCTTGTGTTATAACAACTTTTTTCTTTTTCCCAGTGTGGTGGTTTGACCCTGGCTGGGTGCCAAGGTCCCACCAAAGCTGCTCTATCACTCCCCTCTAACTGGACAGAGGAGAGAAAAGTAAATCAAAGGGCTTGTGGGTCAAGATAAAGGCAGTTTAATAAAGAAAAAAAAAAAGCAAAAGCAAAGGCTGCATGCGGTAGCAAAAGGAAAGAAAACAAGATTTTATTCTCTACTTCCCATTAGCAGGTTATGTCCAGCCACTTCCTGCGAAGCAGGGCTTCAGTATACATAGTTGTTCCTTCCTGAAGACAAAACCTCGCAAAAGACAAATGTCCCCCCTCCTCTTCTTTTCCCTTAGTTTTTATATCTAAGCTGATGTCACATGGTATGGAATATCCCTTTAGTTGGTTTGGGTCAGGCGTCTTGGCTATGTCCCGTCCCAAGATCTTGCCCCCTTCCAGCCCACTGGTGGGGGGGGAGGGGGGGGGAGGGAATATTGGAGGCACAGCCTTGATGCCATTCAAGAACTGCTCAGCAGTAGCCAAAACATTGGTGTGTTATCAAGCTCTTTCTACATACCAATAGAAAGCACATTCCTATGCTGCTTGACCCAATACAACCTCCACGCCTTATTCCATACCGTTTAAGTCATGCTCAGTTTCCACGTAATTCAGCACATACAGATATATATTCTAACCATTCCATTGTGCCTAATTCTCATTACTGAAATCCTTTCTTACCAACACTTACCACACCCAAACAAGAATGCAACTGCCTGTCACATCCACGTTTCAGTAGGTGAGCTAACCTCTGCTGATATATCAAACTTTGTTATCCTTGAAATGAAACTTAGCAGTGGATGGAGCAGGAAAGGATCAAAACCTGAAAGTTAAAAGAAAACTTCAAGAACTTGGAAACAAATGGCAGGAAAGGAATTGACTGTTATTTGACAGTCACTTCACGGCTCTAAGACTGACTAGGTTGGGTTTTTTGGACTGTATGTCCTGTGGGACATTCTTTTCTCCCTCTGTGCATCTCTTCCAAACATCTACATATATCACTAAAATAACAATGCTTGTCAGCACAGGAGTTGTATTCATGTGTGCCTATGACAGCCCTGTCAGGCCTCACGCTCACTTCCCACTCTTTCACCAAAGCAACAGACACTTAAGTACTGGTGCTGAGGGACCTGCTGCTATATGCACTCCATCTCCTACCAACAAACTCTGGAGGACATGCATGTGCTGCATGACCTGCCTCACATTCCCACTGCATAGTCCATCCTACCCCAAAGATGTTTGAGGACCAGATTAAAATTCACATTTGAAAACTTCCAGAGGCTACCGTGAAAAACATAATAATGATGATCCATTAAGTTAGAACGACCAGCTCAATCTCCTAGCCATGGTAATAATCAGCACACTCAAAGAAGCAAATAGAAAACCTGCTTAAGCAGCAGCGAGGCAAAAGACAAACCTCTTTACATTTTCCTTCCTAAAAAATATTTCTATGCAAAACCAACAGGCAATGTTAATGTGGTGCTTGCTGTGATGATACAACTCTAGTGCCAAGTCAAAAAGCATTTGTTTCCACACATCATGCCAGCGGGAGTTGGATGGTACATCAAATTAAGTTCATCACCTAAATTGATGTGATGTTTGAGTGACAGCAGTGTGCCAGGAACTGCAGAAACATGGGGAGATCATCAGTCCTGCCTGAAACACTCCTATAGTCTAAACCAAGTCCTGACAACTTAATTTAGAAAAATATGGATGATTTCATCCTGATATTTCAACATGCTGTATTAACTCTTCCACTTTGTCCAGTCAAGCTATATCGTACAGAGTGAAAGGAACAAGTGAAGCAAGTAATTGAATTAATAATTGGGACATACTACTGGCATTTAATTAAATTCCAAAGTGAAATTCCTAGCATTATCTAAACTCCTTGCCTGTTAAACCTGATGCATCCTTCAGCCATTTCTTTTCCAGATAGCCCATAATTGTTCTGTTTCTATTCCTGTAACAGCATTAGGGTCATAGCCTGGTTATTCAATCCACCACACTGAAGTATATCACATTTCAATCAAAATACTTTCTTTCAGTAACCTGGTTGCAACAAAGGAAAGCTAGCTCTGTTCTTACCTTTCCTTCTTCCAAAAGGAAGTGGAACACTACCCATCAGGCACCAAAAGTAGCACCTTGCTTCTTATGTGTTTTGTTGATTTCTACCACTTAAGTTTGAACAAAATTTCAGAACTCCTGGGTTAACTCCATGCATAAAGAACAACTTAAATTCTCTAGATTGCCACATTTTTTTTCAATGGCACCCTACTCTTCCTTCTGATTCTATTCTGATTCCTATACTTTCTATTTCAGAAGACCTTTCCTTTTCTCATTTCACTATCTCAAGGGTAGATTTGTGTATCTCTACCTTAAATTCCTTTTGCAAATAGTTTTCAGACTACTTCCTAGAATGGGTCCAACTTTTCTGTTTATATTCAAACCTGGTAAACTTGTAAATTTCAGCACAAACTTTCTCCCTGTTTTGGCTACTTTGTTTCCTTCTGGAGTGTGCCACCAATTACCTAAAAAAACCCCAGCTCTACTGCATTTGGCACGAATATTCAGGTAAGGCAGCTTACAGAGACTAGGGAGTCCAGGAACTCTTCTCCTCTTCCCCAAAACCTAAGAGCAGCTTCATTACCCAAACTGATCTGGGGGGAAAAGATAAAAAAGGGAAGCTGGGGGAATTGGAACAGCGGAAAAATTGTTCTGAAAGATTTTGCATTAAAAAAGCGAACACATTTTTACTGCAATGGGTATTTCAAATAAGATTACTCTATTTCAAGGCATAGCATTGATCAGATGCAGCTCCTATAAAAGCGTGCTGCCAAAAGGCAGCCTGTAGGTACTGTTTAAATAGTCAAAGATATTCTCCCTTTGC
>NW_009259588.1:0-16894 GCF_000687185.1 Egretta garzetta
CCGGCAGGGGACACGGCCAGCCCCCCTCCCCCTCGTGAGGAGGCGGCTGGGGCCGATGCCTCCCCGGTGCCCAGCCAGCCCCCCTCCCCCTCCCCCTGTGAGGAGGCGGCTGGGGGGGTGTGTGCAAGGTAAGAACTACATACATTAACCTCTCTGCCCTTCTTAGGCTTGTGGTTATACAAGGGTATGTCATCATGCGGCCCTAGCACTGTTCCATATTAACACGAATCAGATGGACATATATAACAGATGGATTAATTTAAGCTTAAAAATTCAGAACAGTAGAAGCATCCCTATGTCAGATTTGATATTGTACTAGAATTTGAACTTATTAAAGAAACCTGCAAAAGTACCTGGTCTAGCAATTTTATACCACGGAAAGGAAAGCTAAGACTTAAAACCATAATATTTTCCTTGTTTAATTCAGTTTATATAGTTCTACCTTCTCTTTATTATGAACAGGTAAGCTTTACTATTTTAACCTCCAGTTAGAAGCTATCAGATCTATAGAAGTGTTCTGAGACAGTGAGTATAGAACAACAGCAAGTTTTGTAATCATCACATAGTTTCTTGATACAATCCACATACCTTCCTGCAGATGCTTGATAGAATCACTTTTAGTTCTTTGTTACAGCTTCTGTGATTTTTTTTCTCACAGCCTGAGTTGTCAATCCAGGACTACTTGTAATTACACCAATTAGTATTTCTACTGCTTTTACACTAAAAGAAATGTTAGTATTAACACATCAGCTAAAATTGTGCATTATAGGGTTAACCTTTGGAAATGTGTATGTGTGGGTAGGAATTAATCTTAGGTTACTAGACAGGTGATATAGGTGTCTTTATCACACATTTACATTATCTTCCCTTGAGGTCAGCTTTACCCATTTCAGTCTTCATTGCCTCTGTCTTGAACATTCACATGCACATGCTTAGCCCACTTTTTTTTTTCCCCCCATTCTTAGCTACTTACATCTTAGCAGTACTAAGCTGATCCTTCTGTTTCAGCCTTTTCTTCATCTCTGTTTTCAGTCATGAATACAGCTATACTGCCTTTCAGGATTCCTTTTACTCATACATATGTGTGCTTCCTGAAAGCTCACTGCTGAATTCAGCAATAGGTCCGAAAAGCTTCTTCCCTTGTTGATAACGCTTGGAAGATCACCCTGTAAAATAAACTATAAATACCTCTTACAGCCATAGGGTTTTGTGTTTATTAATTTGCTTTTCTAAAACTTTACTGAAACTGACAAAACCATTTCTAAGACTGGTCTGATCTTTGCTTCTCTGATGCTATTTGGTTTGCTATAGGACTGACTGACTTCTTCCTTTCTTTATAGGACGCATCACAGTCTGATGTAATAAGTGGGCAGGTGCAGGGACCTAGAATTACTGTGAAACAGAACAGATAACAGCATGACAGAAAAAAAACACAACAAAAAACCAATAAGAAACACCACATGCTTTCATTTGACTGAAACTGGAATTAATTTCTCATGAAGCAGAATAACTTCTTGACAGCAGAAGTATGTAAGGACTAAGATTACAGTAAAACAGTACTAATAACGACCTTTCTAAATAACTGAGTCAGAAGTTAAATGGCTTACCTTTATTGATGGTATTTGCATATGTAGGGTGTAATATTTTTCATTAAAGGTGAGGTACAACTCAAAAAGGTCTTAGTCAAAAGAATTTGACCTAATGAAAAGCATGTTTTGGTTTTAAACTTGAAATGTGAGATAAAATCCACTTTAAATCAAGGATACATACTATGTTTGCAGTTATGAGTGTATGGTTCAATAGAACTATTTCCTAAATTCTAAAACCAACTAAAACTTAAGCCAGGCTTGTTATAGCAACATAGCCATTTAAGAAAAAGTACAAACCCCTGATATAGAATTAGAAAGCTACTCCAGGAACTTTTAGAAACTTGTACTGTGCTGGTTTATCCATTATAATGAATTAAGGAAGATTTTGTCACTGATATAATGGAAAACACCTTTACTTTTGTTGTCATTAGAGATCTGCTTTCAAACTAATTGGCATTTCACATCTGTGATATTCAGAAAACCTGAAGATGAATACACTGAAACAGCATATAAGTGAAATGATAAAGTAATAACAGAAATAAACAGTTCATTGCAACTGTAATATTTCTCTTTTAAAACAAGAACAAAAGTTATTGTAGGTGAAGAACATGAATTTGCTGTCCATAATTTCAGCATATGCTTTCAACTTTGATTTATGTGCATTTTCAGCTTATAATTTGCAGTTACAGTACTTGCTTATGTCATCTATGAGCATGTTCCTCTTCGGGCTTCCATTCTTCTCAGGCTTTCTTTGGGCTTTCATTCTGCTCCATCAGCAATGCATTTAACACATTGATGGTAGGTCTTCTATTCATATTGACATGATTCCTCAGTCCAGCAGAATTGCTGATGCTCTTACAATAACTTTATAACCATTCCTCCTGGGGTTTTGGAAACTTCCTTCCCCTGCACCACAGTGATGCAGTTCAAGGTTCCTGTTCTGACAAGTTCGTCTGCCAGGGCCACTGGAGTTGTCAGGCCTCTTCCACTTCTCTGTCCAGCACTTTCAGCCAACAAAGACAAAGAGGGCCTAAAGGAGCTTGGGCTTGGGCTTTTTGATAGGTGTTGATGTGGTAATTTGGCACTGTGCCAGCTGTCTCCATCCCAGTCTCCAGGGTCAATGCCTCCCAGTCTAGATCCTGCTCAGAGGAACACAAGTGTCCTATACATTTTCCTCTGCAAAGACTGTGATTCCAAGCATAGCTTTGTACAGCACAGCTGGTTTACCCAATAGGTATTTGCCAGTTACTCTTACTTTGTGTATATCCAGCTCAAAGAATCTCTTTGGAACATGAGGTAAAACTTGCCTGAACCAAAGTCACTGAGTAAAGGGCTGTTACAGCAAGGGAAATAAGTGCTGATTATTCTGCTTGTTATTGCAGAGGGTAGAAAGGTAGAAAACAAGCGACCAATAAACACAGTAGAGCAAGCATTAATGGGCTACTAGGCTGACCATTAGTGCTAGCACAGCAGAGCTAGTATTAAAGTGCTCATTATGACCTGTGAGGCAGGGTGATCTACCAGGATCCATGTGGCAAAGAAAGGTCCAGGAACGTGGTTATGATAGTAAATGTTTTGTCCTCCAATGTTTTAATTCTATGCCTTTATTGACTTTGGATCTACAGGAAACCCTGAAGGTGGTACTAAATCCTAGGTTAAATATTTGGGATGCAGACCAACAGCACCTGCATTACAACCTGCTCTGAATCTTTACCTTTCCTAAAAACTTCTTGGTTTTCTGTTGTAAACCTCAGAAATGTTGAAAATCACTTTGGCTGAGTATGCACTAAGTCTAGGTTGACCAAACTCTTAAGTAAGAATTGCTAGGGGAAAAAAAATGTTCAGGAAAGAAAATTTCTCACTGAAATGAAGGCTAATATCCCACGCCTAGAACTGAGTCATTGTGGCCACTCCTTTTATTGGTTCATCCCAAACCCCACACTTGACTCAGTGAAGTTCACAGGTGCAAAGATGGCTTATATTCCAGGATAGGGATCTAAAGCTGTAATTTGAAAATCTAGTCACTAGACAGAAAGTATGAGCTCACAGTGAACTGCTATGGCATGCTGGGATAAAATTGTCATTTTGTTGCCTGAGGAAATTACAGTGAATAGAAGTAAAGAAGAAAATTTAATTCTGAAGGGACCTCGTATCTGCCTTTTTCAAGAGAACAATGAAATCTGGTTCCCATTCTAGCTTCTAGTTGGTGTTGACAGTATAAACTTTCAGAATAAACACAGGCCCTCCAGCTAGTCTGATAGAGGGAGACTTTTAACTACGGTATGATATGTTTCATGCAAGCAAAAGGTTAGTTACAGAATTTACTCCCACAGGACCAAGCAGAAATCTCATCTTTTCTAATTCTCCTCCACTGGATAACTTGTAAACTCAAGCAATAACTAATTAAGCCATTTCCCTGACAGACTGGAACAGAAGAAAAAGGGACATTGTCATAATTGTTTCTTCTTGAAGTGAGAACACCTTCAACAGAGTGGCTGGAGCTAGCTGGTCAGCTAGAATAAATTACACACAAATTGAGTTTACTACAAAGAAACACTTCTTCACTTCTTTTTTTCCTCAGAGGAATATGAACTCCTCACACTGCCCAATCACTGGAGAATGATATAAACAAACAGACAAAAATCTTTCAGAGAGTCATTAGCTTGAGCCTAAGAAATATGTTCTCATTGCATCAGGTTAAGCAACTCCCTCATAAACAATTCAGTTTTTCTAGATTACCACTATACCTATAGTTTGGTTTTAACTTTAGCTGGTCATCTTCCTGTATTGTTAACGACATATAAACACAACCAACCAATGTGTCTATTCACACACATATATACATGCTCTGTCAGCTTCATGGTAAATGTAGAAATTAATACCAGATGCCTGTACCCCATCCAAACATTTTGAGACTACCATCATTAGAATATTATTACTTTTAAATGGCCCCAAAAGCTACAAGTATCCACATGAAATAATCAAATGCCTGACAGCTGATCACGATTGTAGATCTTGATTGGTTCACATTTCTAAGATATTTCTGAATATTTTTTTTTAAATGCAAACAATCTATCTCTCTTACATTCAGGCAGAAGGACGTGTAGTGTCTTTCTCTGCTTAGCATCATTCAAAGAGTGCAACATGCTTCTCCCAGAAGACCAATGGGAAATAGCATCAGTCCCACACAGCTCTGTGTCCATACACTTTTATTCCTTACAGTTGTTATTCCTGCAGCATATTTACTGACAAGAGACTGGAGATCACCCCCTGAGAATGAGACACATTCTGAAGATTATGACAAGTTCAAGCCATACCTTCAGTTCCCAAGCCTGCATATGCTGTGAGGTAAAAAAGTCACCACTTCTGACAGAGGTCTTAAAATTCTTTCCAAATTTGTATTGTATATAGAAAAAAAAAATTAAGTCTTTCAGTAGAAATGAATACATTTCACAGATGAAAATGTGAATGGTCTATACACTCGTGTATATGAGACATTGACTTTGTACACACTCTTAGCTTGGGTTGCTTCCCTGACTGTCCGTACTTCTTGCTTGTTAAGTCACTCCAAAGGTGCCTTCTGCAACAGGAACAACCAAGTGCTACAGCCAGCTCTTCGGAGAGATTCAGTGGCTATATGCTCCACAGAATACTCCAACAGGGAGTATGGATGAGATAACTTAAGGCTCTATTCCCTGTCTTGTGAGACAATTTTCCAGCCTTTTCCCTTCACACACACCCATTCCCATACTTCTTTGCACACAGCATACAGACATTGCATCAGGTGAAAATCCTCAGGTGGCAGGCTTTAGTGCAGCAAAGGAAGATGACTTGAAAAAAAAAGGGACATATGTTGTTGGGGCCTTTTTGTATTTCAAGAATGAAGAAAGCTCCAGAAACAAAACCTTCTCCATCCTCCTGTAAAGCACAATGACTGGGGTGAAGGTGGGGTTTCCAGTCTTATCTGCTAAAACCATGACAGACACAAATAAGATTATCTTCTGACATTGGCTATGATAGGTATGATAGATGATGATTGAAGTAGACAGTCTTGTGTCATAACAGGAGCTGATATGAACTGATACCAGTAAAGATGCATTTTTTAAATACAGAGCTCTAATACTCCAAAAATATAAGCTGAAACAAATGTAATTACCATGAAAAAATACACTCCAATTTGTAAGTCAAAGAAAATGGCAAACAAAACAAAATGACAATGAAACAAAGTGATGCAAAGCAGCAGCTTTACAGAAGATGCTGTGTGCCGCAACACCAAGCTTCTTTGACTTTTTCATAGTGTGAATGTTGTAGATTCCAAAAGCCAGTGTTTATATGCCACTCCATATTTCTGCTTGGTTTTGCTGAAATCACTAATAAGTAGCATTGAGCCTTTCTCTGCCTCCAGATCTGTGACCTACAAAGCTCAGAGGTACAAAGCTTTGGGATGCCCCTCAGAATGTGAGGAGAGCTGGAAGCAGATGTGAAGGGGAAAGAATATAAAAGCTTTTTGTGGTGTGTTCAGACCACCAACACTATTTTAAAAAAATCAAAACACAGCTGGTATTTGAAATTTAGTTATAATCTCACTGTTTTTATCAGGTATTGGAGCTCATGTGGAGTATTATCTAAAACATCTTGGGCTGCTCGCTCTTTACCTTGCTTGGGTCTACTGTGCTGACCACAACTTTGTATTTGTTTGTCTTTCTAAGCAACAGACAGCACTGAATTCTGTCATCTTCTGTGTGCCAGTTGTGTTGTGAACAAAATTTTGCAAAAGCCTGTGTGTTTCAGTGTGAACTTGTGATTTTCACTGGGATTGCAGAACTTTCAGGGAAAACTGATTCATCCAATACAAGACACCTTAGATTAAGTTTCCTTGGTTTCTGTGTAGGAAATCAAGCTGGATGGCATTAGTGACTACCAAATCTTCAAAAAGCATTGCCCAGTAAAACAATAGCCCAAAAGATCACTTGAATCTCTGCATCAAAAGAATGAGATGCTATATATCATCATATATGTGAAGTTTAAATTATAACGTTGTTGTAACAACAACATCTTTCTATGTATCTTGTCAAAATATGGACCCTTCTGTTCTAAGGATGGAAATACTGGCTTATAAAGTCAATGGGAATTCTGTCATTGACTTCAGTGGGGCTAGAACTATACAAAAAGTGTCATAGTTGTTGGAGAGAGACTTGGGAGATCTACAACTCCTGTTGCTACTTTTAATGATTTGCATTTTATAAATGACAAGAATTGTCAGCAGTACACTATTGTCTTTTTTAACTTTGATTTGGGAGCAGAAATACAAACTTCTCAGAAGTCTTGTATGGAAGACTTCTCTAAATGTACTAAGATAAATGATTCTCTAAATCACTTGCCAAAGCAGTGTGATTCCACCAAAGTGATACAATTTATTGCCAAACTTCTTATTATGATATACTATTAAAACATTTCTATAAAGACACATTAGCAGAACAACTTGACTTGTTTAAAAATATATGCAATACATTGACACCTTTTGGAAAGTACACACAAAAATCTCCAAACAGCAGCATTCCAAAGAGTGACAATTTAAGGCACGTGATTTTTTTGCAACTTTTGTTACATAAATCTCTGGCTACACCATATATTTGTAAAAACATGATTTCATGTATTTCAATAACTAGCTTCACAGCTCAGAGAGACAGAATTCATCTGAATGCAGCCAACACTTCTTTTTTTTTAACATTACTAGGTCAGAGTGGAGCATAATAAACATTGTTAAAAAGAACCTTATCCATGGAGCAAAATGTGTAGAAGAGATATCAAATATTTCTGCATTTCATCTTTTTACAACAAGGTAGGCCATAGTTATTTGTTCAATAAATAGCTACTGTGTAATTCCCAACTTGCCTTTCTTTGGCAGAGTGTGTCACAAAAAAAAATGAGAGACCAGCCAGGGAAGCAAGAACTGAACTGACCTCACCAGAGGTGAAGTGATTTACCAACTGATCATTCCATTCACACGGTAAAAAAGAAGCTGGTACATACAGCCAGATCCTCAGCAGCTCTAAATCTACATTGCTGTGATGGAAATTAGTGGTGCTTGACTGATTAAATTGTGCTGAAGAAGCAACCAAACACTTGTACCCACAGGACGTATACTAAAATGTGGAAGTCCATAGAAAGAGTATGAAAAAAAAAGATGAAATTTTATAACCTGCTTTTTAAATATACCCTGGTAGACATTGGGAGCAATTGCCTTGGAAAAAATAAGGAATTATAATCCACTATATTCTAGCTAAGAGTATGTTCTCAATATAGAAACTGGGGACATGAAGCTTTTTTTTCATCACATTTCAAATTCAGAAACTATGCCAAACAAAACCTTGCTGTAGAGGCAATTATACTAGAAAACATGCTCCAGAGGCATAAGACCATCAGAAATGATGCAGGCTATTCTGGGGAAAGGTCTCTACTGTCAGAATTGCCCATTTTATCCTTCATCTGTTCAACTATGGTGACACAACATACAGACAATGACTAAGGCCTTTGAAAGTTAATGTAGAGTTAACCCCTTTGTACATAGTGTCTTTCCATTTCTTCTGTTGTAAAAAATGTTACTCTGTTTTGCAAAAACTCCTACAGCCCACAGCCCTCTCAAAAGCATGTGTGATCCTGCTGACTTTTCACAGATGCTGCTGTGTGTGTCTATTTATCCTCTCTTGTTTAGCATAAAAGCATACAAGAATGTTAAAACCTTATATCCTGTGATTTTCAAAATTACATACTCTTGTGCGTGCAAGACTTATCTGGTGAAAACTCCCATTTGTTGCTGACAATTTACAAATGTTTTCGTGAGGTAGCCTGAACACAAATAGATTAGGAACACTCTAACAAGTGTGAAAAACAGAGTCCACAGTGTGATTCTTCTTTTGAATGCAACACAGCAATGACCTCTGTACAACAGCAATAAGAAATGAAAGTTTTATTTCAAAGCCAACACCTGAGGAGCATCTTGCCAACTTTGGTGTTGGTACTTCAGCATTATGCTATGAGACTGGAGGTTAGATTTTGGCACATTGCACTTTACCTGTACTAATATTTGTGATCACTCGTGGTCCTGTTATATATCTATGCCAATGACTAAAATACTTGTTCCAGTTATAAGATCTGGAACAGCATTAATATGTTATACTCCACCAAAATGGTATGTTCGTATGTACTCAGTTCACAAAAAAATGGTATCTACATTATTGAATTATAAAATTAGCATACCTGCTGGTGACAGCCTTATGTCTCATGACCCTCATTAACAAGACTAGGTCTGGGTGATGAAGCTTTCCAGTTAGGGACACTGATTTGCCCAAGATGAGTGTGAACAGGCAGCTGCTTATATGTTGATGTCAAAAGAACCAGTACTCTGAATCTAGTCTCTAAAGACATATGTATCTACCTAGGTTTGTATATGACATTTTTCCATCACATCTCTGCAATTTAACAAAGAGTACAAAGACAGGAAAAAGATATAGGCATGAATTTTCACACATTGCTCTGCTCTTTTTGGGTGTCTGGCTAAATCTCAAATTTGACATCTGATACACAATCACGTTGAACCCGTTCAAAATCTGAGTAGATAGAGTGAAACAGCTACTAATTCCTATAGATAAAGTAAAATTTACCAAATAAAGCCTCCATTGGATCCAGTCTTAAGCAATTCAGATACCTCCCTGCACATGACTTAGCTCGTTTACAAATGGTATATGCTGATATCAAATAGAAATAAGATACACATTAAGATGCAGCTTAAGGTATGCACAGAAGTGGCTAAGTACTCATCTTCTCTTGATGTCACAGAACCTTTGCAACTTACACCACTGAAGATTTCAAGCTAAAATTTCAGGACTCGAATCATCCAAGGCAAAATACAGGTAGGCCAGAGGACTATATGCCAGCATGTAGCATTATAAATCCATGAGAATTCTCAGTTTTCACTTTTATTTAGTCTTCATCTTTTATTTAGCTGGCTCTCACTGATGTCTCCAGCTGTCTTCAAGGTGATGTGGATCAGATTCATACACAATAGGCATCTAGTGCAATCTTAACTACTATAATTTAACATAAAATTGAGGACAAAAAAAATAAAGGAAGTTCCTAACACAAACAGGTATATACATACACAGTAGCCAAACTACCTCTGTACAATACTTTGAACCATCAACATCCTGATTCACTGTGGCACTTAAACCATGTGGCAAAACACAAGGTAGCATCTGAGAGACCATTATCCTGATCAGCTATTGAAAGTGATACATAAATTAACAAGGTAATCTAACAGAGTATTTGGAAGGTGTCTTCCAAAGCAGCAATAAAAATGACAAATATTTACACTTCTGTCTGAGTGAGGCTATTTAAAATAGAGCAGCTTAATTAAGAATATGAAATGAGTTGCCTGTGACCACACAAACCAAAATTCTGAGCTAATTCTGGATGTTCTTTCATTCCAGTGCTACTGAGTAGAGGAAATGAAGGTGAAGGAAGGAAATGGCCTTCCTGGAGTCCTTAATTAAATTTCAAGACGCTAGCAGTTTCCTCTCCTTGGGAAGTTTTCCACCAGTCAATATCCCACAATTACTCAGTGACACAAATATTCAAGAGCAGGAAAATATTTTTCTTTAGCTTGCACTTTTAAAAGGCACTGATCCATTTCAATCAGAGTAGACATAGCAGGCAAGAGGCTAACCATTGGCTTCTCCTACATTAATTTCATACATCATAAACATTGAATTCCATTACTGAAGCAGCAAATGCAGCCTATTTCTTTAAATGTATTTATGGCATGATAGTATAATAAACCATTTCCATCTAAAAAAACAACAAGGATTTATCATTGAAAAGATTCTTGGTTTAGCCCTCCAAAAATAGTATTGATTTTTTGTAACAGTCTACATGAAAAAATAACAAGGAGGCATGTTTCCCCTTCACTATGCACCCTTTCTTCATGAATGAGAACTTAAAAATGTAAGTGCAGCAGAAAAGCTCCAGTATTTCTGACATCAGGGGACCCCACTCCCTTTCCATCTGAAACTGTTCTAGAACATGAACCAACAGGTTGCTCTCTATTTTTACAGAAGCCCTTTGATCAAGTTATTCTCTCTCATCTTCTCCTTTCAAGTAAGTCCTGGCTCACAACTGTGTTTCCTCTTGTTCCAAAGAATGTGGAGGGACATGGCAAGATGCAGGAAGAGATGCTAGCTTCTGAAGCTTAGGGTGTTGCAGAGGTTTTGGCCTGTGAAAAGAACGTCGGCTTTGTACACGCCTGGCTGCAGCAGATCTGTAATTTCCTTGTACATCAAGCAACATTTTCTTCTCTTGGGGTTCCTTCATGTAAGAGTCTTCCAGCCCTTCAAACATAAGTAGAGAATTCTCTTCTTGTGAATTCTCTGACTTGTAGCTAACTTCAGAGCAATAACCTGAGTTTACTGTCTCTTTGTTATTCATATCTGTACCTGCTTCCCAGAAGAGATCAGGTACATTTTGGTCACAAGAAGCTATATACTCAGAGACAGTAGAAAGAGATATATTCCCTCTGTTTTCCAATGAAGAATGTGTCCAAGGCATTTGAAGACAAGATGGGAAGAAGTGGAGGGGAGTCACTGAAACATTTTGGTTTTGGTTTAGTTGGTCATCTGAAGAGGAGTATTCTGTCATTTCAACATCATGGTCCATATCACCTAGAAATCATAATTAAATAGAAACATTTGTAAGGCACACTTTCTTTACTAGTATACTGGCTATTGGGCTTTGCTTTTGGCTATTTTTATGGAAGTCTTATGGAAGTGAGTGGTTTATGATGTCTGTTTTGCTGGGGAGCTGTACCCTGTCCCAGTTTCTATCTTAAATAACCTAAAACCTTGCTGAGTATCAGGAAAAACTTAGTTCAATGTTTCTGATGAGCAACTGTCTGTTTCAGATCTTCAGGAGATGGAGCCATCATCTGGTCATTAAGGTGTATCTTTATCTTGAAACAGTCCTGATGCTCAGCAAGGAAATTTTTCAGAAGTTTTTGAAAGAAATTGTGCTCTTTCAATCAAGTATCAGAGAGTATCACCAGCAAGTCAATTTCCTATTGAGAGCCTATGGTCAGTTTTCGGTATACTTTACACTATGTGGAGAAACTTCACATTTCCACCCTTGCCTTCCAGTTTACATTGTTTTTTAAAAAAACTTTTATTTGAAATTTCAGTATCATTCTCCTATTAGGAGAATTTTCTTAAGGAGTTAATTCAGAGTACTGTTTCAGAGAGTGATCAAGGTCTAAGCTTACTAGCTTGTGAAATCTAACTTCCCAAAACACTTCTTAAGAAACATAGCAGTAAAAACCCAGTGATTTTGATATATGAAAGATACCTGCACAAAAACTTATACATACCAGTACTACTAATAAAGTAAATTTTTAAGAAGGCAATAGAATGGAGGAAAAGAACAAAGGTTAGTGAGAAAATGTTCAGCAAGTCATATGCCAATATTTTATGACCATGTTCTCAGTGGGGAAAAAAAGGGAAGATAATTTCAATGTGGATAAGTGCAAGGAGAAGTTTTCCTTTTGGAATGCTGCTCATTGTTCATGTTTTTAATCAGGATACTGGAATTTAATTCACAGTTCTTTAATTGATCCAGTGTTAATTTTAAAACATAATTTAAAAAATAATCAAAGATGCATTAATAAGGCACTGAGTACTAGAACCAATCACAGACCTACAGGCCACTCCAGTAAAGAAAGTGATGTGCTTCCTGTAATTGCACTTGAACTAGTGCTAGTTCTGAAGGGACAGAAGCCAGAACAGAATTAAAATGGAACTGCCTTTTCTATTTCTTTTCAAAAGGTTATGAAGTTGTTCTCAAATAAAAATTACCAGCATTCACTCTTATTCTGAGGTCTTTGTCTGAACAAAGTTTCATCACTAACTACAGAAGTACTTTCAACTTACCACATTCCTTTATTTGTTGATGCACAGAGGATATTAGGTCATACATTTGTGATCACAGATTCCACAAAGATGAATTCATGATGAAACTGACTATTGCATTTCATTGCATAATCCCCACAGTGCCCTATGTTCTATTCAGTTATGATTTCTGAACTGTGACCTGACACACCTCATTTACAGCACTGGCTGTGTTGATTCTATAATTCTAAGTGAAGGCTGCTTTTTATGGTGAGGAAAATTTCCACAAAGCAAGAATTAAAGGGCAACTAGGATATTTATTTAAACCTAAAGTCAATTTAATTTTAAGCCTCTAACACATTAGAAGCAACAAGTTACTTACTGCATCAGAAAGCTAAGCATTTTTCTGGCTTCAAAACATGGTACGGATAAAGATAAACTCACAGTTTAAGAATAAAGCTCTAACTAAAACTGGAATTCTGCTTCTCCATAGCCTGACTGTTGTGTAATTATCTCTACCTGTGCAAGGGAACTCTGATGAATTCTAGTAAACATGCTTCATTTTTAAACCCTTTCTTACGTAATTTAATGATGTCATCAGCAGTGTCATTTTTTTTATTGCGGGACCATTTTCTCTTCCTGGGCACTGGATAAATAACCTGGACAAATGTTCAGAACTGACTCAAGGCTTCTTAGCAACAGTCAAAAATCATACCCTAATCATGCTAAGACTAAAAGACTTAGCCCAGAGATCATTGCTGGTCTAGCCCTGCTGCTCCTATTGTACATCCAAATGCAACACAGTTAAAATTACTCTCATGGGCAAAACATATCCTTTGGAATCAGCAACTGGATTGTCTTTCTGGGGCTTCAGACTACTTTGCTTACATCTGCAGACAGCAGTTACTCGAAAAGACCAATCACTGTTTACAGGGTTTGAATCAGAATTACCTGATTCCTGTTACGGAATTCAGGTACAAATCTAAAACTGACTAACCAAGAAACCTGGAGCCTTTTGAAAATGGCTGCACAATATTCTAGTATTTAGAATACTATTTTCTCGGCATGTAAAGTATTCAAGCCAGAACAAAGATCAGGACCCTTATCACCTTTAAAAATAGCAAGGCATTGGACCCCAAATAGTTGGACAGGTCTTCTGCAGAAGGAAAATAGAAAGATGTTTTGTTATTCAAGCTGGAGGAAAATAGAAGGTGTTTATTTTTACAAAGAGGTCAGGAAGTAAAGAGATGCTCTGAGAGAAGAAAAATCAGAAAAGTTTATTTGTCAGTAGTCAGGGTTGATAGGAAGGCTGTTTAAAAATAAAGGTGGTAATATCTTTTAAAATATTACATATGTGTTGATTCTGGGAGAAAAGATCTGGGTCGGTCCTCTGGGCCATCTGCTAGCAGGAAGGAATCTATTGATTTATTGCTGAGCCGAAATGGAGTGAGCCGTCTGAAGTTGTTTGGAGAATATGGGATCTGCACTCGGGCCCTTTGTGATGGTACCACAGTATCTTCACTAGATAACCATGGTGAGAACTTCATGTAGATGCTTTGATCATCATCAGCTGAAAATACTGGGTTATCGATTCCTAAAAAAAGTTCATGAGTGACAAATACAGTTAATCAAAATAATTCTTTGGTAATACAGGGAGATGCTTTGTAAAAGGAGAATGGCTCCAGTGGAAAAAAAAAAATAGGCTGATACACGCTGGTGCAGGTGTGGCTAGGCCGATACGCACACAGGTTGCTCTTTCTACCTTGGTTATTGCTAGTAATTTTGAATTCCTATTAAAGAGAAAAATTGGATATTATATCCAATATGCAATTGTGTTTGGGATATCTGGAGACAAAAATTAAAATCAATAAAAGAAGAAATCAGTCAGCAAATTTTAAGCAAAATAAAGCACAATGTAAAGTCACTGCAGAAAATTCAAATCAAACCCTTAAAAAAGAAATAGAAGATGGAAAAAAAATGCAAATGCATAAACTGCACAAATCCGTAACAGAATGAGATGTGTGTGAGGGCACTAAAATAGGCCACAGAACCATCAAAAGTTAAGCTACAGGAGCCTTTTAATATAGATATCAAGTTTGTAGTCTTTAAACAGAAAAAGAAATTTTGAAAATCAGTCTAGGTCTGCATCTTGCCTCCCACTTATTTCTGGATCGATTTCTGTATGTCTTTATACATCCTCAAACATAGAATTTGTCACGGAATGGTGAAAAGGCTGTATCAGCATGTCTGCCAAAAGAGTATAAACATAAGTATTTTTCTTGACTGTAGGAACCATGTTACACATGAAGCATACAGTGGCATGCTGAAAATTCAAACACAAAAGTGCTAAAGAGAAATACTAAATTTTAAAACTTTATAAATCATCTCATATAATTGCTGTTATATATGGCGATAAACTTTCAATCTGATATTTTGGAGCCTTTCAGGGCTGGAAATCAAGTCCAATGAATGCTCCAGGAATGCTCAAACTGCTGCCCTTTTCAGTGACTTCTATGAGCCTGTAAGGATCTGAGGGACTTGGGAATTTAAGAGGAGAAATCCTGCCTGAAAGAAGCAGCATGAAATTTATCACAACAAAGTGCTTCAATTGCAAGCAGAAAACAGTTCCAAAGGACTAGTATTGACTGGTCTTGTGAGGTAGGACAACTCTAGAATAACATTTTTTGTTGCTAGAAATAATTAGTGGTTTTAGGTCTGGTTTAGGCAGTCATGCTCACAACTTTGCAGCTCTCCATACCTCCAGATATCCAAAACTTGTTATCTATTAACATTAATATTAAGCAAATATATTTTTAATAGAACACATCAAATCAAAACAAAGCAATAAATACAGGCTAGATCAGAAGTATTTCTAGTATTTTTTTTAACATTTGAGGAAAAAAAACTTCTGTAGGTAATTAATATTTTTACCAGTAGGAGTATCTGTGAAATTTTGCTTTGTCACATTAGCCAGGAAATCAACTCCTTTGCCTAGATGCAAAGTTTCATAATCATTATTTTCTTCTGATTCAGAAAACTCCAAATCTGGAAAAAAAAAAGAAAGTCCAATTTGACTAGACATTTGTATCAGTTCTGATTGACAGAAAATGCTATTTCATGCTATTTTGATGCTGGCATAGTTATCAAAGATACATCTTTAACAAGGATCTAGATAAGCGCAAAATTTAATCAACAGTTGTAGCACTGAAATGCAAATGTGAATGTATATAGAGTTTGCAGCCTAGATACCAATTACATCAAGAAACTCAACACAGGCTTCTGGCTTGCATTATTAACTGGTGCTATGATAGAGACTTCATGCTCTGACTAAGCTTTCGGCTAACAGAATTGTCTGCTTTCCTAGGGCTGAAACAAACCAACATATGACATGGCACCACTGCTGCTACTGTGTTTTGTGTCTTAGATGTTCACATGTGGACAAATGTTGTCCTGTTACAGTGCCCAGTCACTGCATTTTCATCATTTGACAGAGGTCAGCATTAGTATCCTGACTGATTTCAAATCTGGTGAGGTCATTGCTACTTCTACTGCACTAGAATCAGTTTTACAACAGCTGCTAAACCACTTGTTAAGACTCTTTTCCCATGAAGCTTTTTTTTTTAAGTAGAGGATGACATCTACACACAGTGTTCTTTAACAAGACAGCAGTGAATGACCTACTTATAAGTATTTGGAAAGCTCTTTCCATGCAAAAAGGTTCTAGAATATTACACTTATTCAGCCAGCCTGTATTGCTGTCAGTCAAAGAAAAATAATGCTCAGAAAATGATTCAAAGAACATACATAAATAAAAATATCTCTGCTTGGAGCTATTGAGAAAAGATGAATCCCTTTCTACTTTACTTCAATTCTCTTTGAGGTCAAGGGGTTGCATGCATAAACAGAGGAAAGAACACAAATAAGAGTTAGTCCAGTAGCTTTTAAACCACATTTCGGTTTTTAAGTGACACATATTATTTTATAATTACGTAAGAAACATATTAGTGTCCATCACCTCTTGCTATGACTGATATCAAAGCCAAAAGTTGGCTAAAGCATGAGATGAAAGAATTTGGGGCTTTACGTGCAAAACCAACTTTTTCTGGGAATGCTCCCTAGGCCAGTCAGCTTCAGACTACACTTTCAAGGCTGACCTGTGTGTTACATTTGTGCATGAAAGGTGAATCAGGGCTGAAACTGGCCTCTGACTATGTGTTCCTTTCAAAGCTACACTCTCCTTGAGTTCTAACATGCTTGGTTAGTGTCAGCTCTGATTCAGACCTTTCTAAACAAATGGACTTTAACTGAGATCAGAATGTCATCTCAACTACGGAATTATATGACATGGTGTCCTGGGCAGACATATCCTGCTGA
>NW_009259588.1:17070-64507 GCF_000687185.1 Egretta garzetta
GCTGAAAAAGAGAAATGTTAGCAAAAGTTGCTCTGTGTGGCTTATCCAAAAGGAAGCTGAAAGTTCATCAATATCATAGCCACTGCATTGTTTGGTTTTCAAATTTAAATGTGGTATTTTAAAAATGTGAGTAAAAAGGCCAATTAAAATTTGGGTTGTCATCCAGCTGCCTAGAAGAACAACTTCTAAATCATCGAGACACTGCGTTTAAGCATGGAGCAGATCCCCACTCTAAATTCCGAATTATGACTAGAAGTCCCTTTCTAATATCACATTCACTGTTGCATATCACAAAATTTTTCAGTGCTGCTTTACTGACAATGTAGCTGGTAAAATGCAGTTAATGAAACTGGTCTAAGAGTCTTTTTACCTTTTTCCTTCAAAGTAAAATCTTGTACTGGATTTTCTGAAGGTATTATTCCATTTGGTAGGACATTGCTGTTCCGCTGAAAGAAACCAAATAAAGTTACCAAAAATGCTAACATCATCAGATAGAAATGGCAGTGACATCCTTTGAAATCATGAGTTCAGCAGCATAACCCTGAAATCTGTTGTAATCTTTGCTTGAGACTCAATATGGATGTCATTAGTTTCCCCCCTACACTCACTACAGGAAAAGAAAGGAACTTTGGCTTTTTGTATGCTGTATGTTCCCTCTTAGTTTCATGCAAATTTTGTGTAACACTTTAATCTATGGTGCTACCCTGCTACACCTACCCTGCAACATCTCCCCACAGTGTTCTAGCATGGCTCAAGGTCTGTTTTTCAAGTGATCAAAAATACCTCACCCAGAAGAAGGGTCCCAAAGCATAGAGAAAAGCAGCATGTGAGAGGATGCCCCTTGAGTTATCTCATAGTTTAATCTCTTCCTGCTTAGGCCCTTTAAGTTCATGAAGTTTGATAGGACAGAGATAAATGGAGGACATAGGACCCTTCAGAGTCCTCCCTGCCCTCCCCACCCTTTAGTTTGTGTGGCTACATCTGGATCCTTGGGAAAGTATTTTACCCTTTTTTGGCCCCGGTCTCGCTTGTGGATTTTATTGAGCTTCTTGGAATGGTTTATTCCTAGTTTGGTACTCTTGAAAGATTCTAAGCGCTTCCTCATTGTCCTATGGAAAATCTCCTTGTCTTGTTTCTCATCTTCACTGTACATGATCTCATGTCGACTGTACAGGTGTTTGTGCTGTTGCCAGGAAGGGAAGACAAAATTAATTTATTTAGAAATTCAGCTGGAAGCCCTGAATCAATGCATTCAATCAATGTCATGCAAATGTAAACAACTCCATAAAAAAAAATTAACTAGTCTGAAGGCATTAATGAAACTCCTTTTTTTCTTTCTCTTTCTTCACCATGAACCAAGTGTAAGTCCAGGAATCTTAAGGATGTAAGAGTGACTGTCATTCAAAGGAAGCCTCTTCCTGTAAGTGTCCGAATCACTTCAGTTGATACACTCCATTTAATCCTGCTTCAGAACGTATATTGGACCCAGTTCTGCATTCCACTGGTCCCAGTGAAATCAAAGGCACTAGTTCTGTTAAAGAGGCATGTTCATAAATGAGAAAGAATATAGACAGAGAAAGAATATAAGCCTATCTTCCTCAAGGGTGCAGATTTTACAGATGGGTTCTTTCCTTTTGAGTTTTGCTCTCAAGTTTTCATTCCTAATGTCTCCTAGATTTGGATTGGAAAACAGTCCAATGCTAGGCTTCTGCTCTCACCTCCTGCCGGGGTTTGTACAGGTACTGTTGTAGGGTGTGATGAGCGACTGTGTCTTCTGTGTCCCGGATACTTTTCCTCCTCTGCTCTAAAGCTTGCATGTCCAAGCAGACTGGTCCAGCTTTTTCTCTCCTGAAGAAGAATACAGTATGTAAATAACAGTCTCAGAAATGAGTAATTCCTGAAGAGGAAGTAAAAACAGGAAAATGTAGAACAAGGGGGAGAAATTAAGTTTAACAAAAAAAAGGAAAGGTCAAAATCAGCTAAATGAAAATGAGTGAACAAATATCTAATGGAGAATGTGAAAAGATTTTGATTTTTGTCTTTCAGGTGGGTGTAGCATTAATTTCACAGTTTACATGACACACAGTCTGTTCGGTGAAAGAATCATGAAAAAGTTAAGGAAGGAGCAATTTTTTTTTCTTGCCTCTCTCCTGATGGAGAGATGCTCCTCCTGGAGCAGACACAGAAATGACACATCTAGCCCTGTCTATAGCAGTTGGTGAACAAAAGGAACATGAAACAACTCTAATGTGGATGCCTGCTTCATCTTATCTGCCTTTACTGCCAAAATTTGTTTATGTATAAAATGCAACAGTATAACTGTACATACACCCATTTTATGTGGGAGAAAAAAGATTAACTGAAGATCAAAAAAGTAGTGATTGAAGCCATTGATTTGCATTTTTCAAAATTTATAACACTGCTTCCATTTCTTCACATATAAAAAAACCCCACAACCTCACTCTCCCTCTCCCCCTGATCAGTCCACATTACTTACAGTAAATAAGAGACAGAGCTTTCCACGGTACTTGGGCGTGGGGTGCTGAAATCCACATTTACCATGTTGTCTGTACTTGGAGAACGTATAAATGCCAAGGAACCTCTACGTTCTCCCTGGCCACAGAAAGAAACAAGACATATTAACAGCTGTAAACACCTAGGGCAAAATGTGTATCAGAAAATGCAGATAATTTGTGAGGCTGCTGTATGCAAATGGCAGAACAAGCAGGGGAGACGTTGTATATTTTAGGTAATGAATACAAACTATTTTTTGGTTTTATGGTTTCTTTACACTGAGTGACATTATCCCAATGAACAAAGCTAGTAGAGCAACTATTCCATTCTTGTAAATTGATTTTGAGGATGTTAATGATTTCTTAGGCCTCAATGTTTGCAAATTATATCCTTGCACTTCTGCAGTCTAACCCTTTTCTCTTCACAGACCCTTTCAGGCACGGACTTTTTACTTTGTACCACATTGCAAACCAAGTTCATAGGGATATCTATGCAGATTTTTATGACTCAGCACATCGCTGCGCTAACAGTAGTGTTTTCAAAGATACAGCACTAAGTTTTCTGTCCTCTACCAGACTGGAAGCAGAAAATCTTAAGTAGTGGTAGAAGTCTACAAGACTATTGGAAAGCAGTTATGGCATGAAGAGATGAGATACTGAAGAGGTAAGATTTGCTTTCAGTTCTAAAATTAGTGTTACAGAAGTGAATTGCTGGAAAAGCTCAGATTTATGTCTTCAGTTTTCCCTACTGCTTGTGTAATCTCTTGATTAGGTAGCTGTTGAGTGACATCATGGTTACACAGGCTGAACCCATTTATGGTTTTGAATCACAGCAGAAAGAAATCACATAGCAGGTCTCTACATTTTAAACTGTAATAAAGAATACACCAAAAAAACCCACCTCCCTTGCAGAATATTGAAAGGTATTTTATCTACCGTTTTCCAACTTTAACTGTATTGTGGCCCCTTTACATTTCTATATTCATAGAGCAAATCAAACAAATGTTTCCTTTTATTGTTGTAGCCCACATACATGTTACAGTAGTATGTGTTGGATCAGATCAGTGACATTAAGAAGTACACTTTGGCCTCTGTAGGCAGAAAACTTAAGAGAAACAAAAGTAAATTCTGGGTCAGCATCATCCCATCCATTTTCTTAAGTGCATCTGACTTACTTTTCAAATCAAGTTTAATGTTTCATACATACATCGTACCACATCATCAGTGGAGGAATTTTAGCCAGAAGAAGTTATGAACTGTAAGTATTTTAAGTTGCTTCTATTAATTTGCTCTGGATTATTTTCATTTTGCCTGGCTTAGGCTCTCCCCTCTCAACTGTAAGGAATTTATTTAGGTTCAGACTGAACTCTCTTAAGGTCTTGTGTATTGTACAGATGCAGCATAACAGCAGAGCTGGAAAAAGGAAAATTTATAAAATAGTTTTTAAATGCATCAGTTTCTTGCAAGTGAGTAGCTGGAGGAGACAGATCTTTACTCCTCCAGGAAGAAATGGCTTCAAATTCAATGTCAGTTTGTAATTCACAGATATTTAGCTCAAAGATATATTTCAGAAGTCAAAGAAAAGCAGGGCATCACTGAAACAAATAATAACGTGAGAAAGGTGGAATGACTTTAGGATTCACAATTCATAACTAATCAGGAATATTAACATAACTGATTTCCAGGGGAAGAAACTATGTTGCAAATCTTTTGTAGAACATAGAGAACTTTTAATTTCTTTGTCTATTATTATCAGATCAGTAGGCATTTGCCAATAGAATTTGTCTGCAAGACACAATATACACAAATAGTATTTGGACTAGGGTAGCAAAAGTCAGTTTCCTTGTGTTATGAACTGTACTAAGGTATAATGAAAAAGGTAACTCTCCTAAAAAAATAATCATCTAACTTAATCTGACATTACTATATAGGATTCAAGACATTAATAGGTAAAGATTCTGGGGCTAAATCTGCATGGCTTAGTGATCTACAGAGCACTTTGCATCTGTTAAATTCTGTAATGAATCTACTGAACTGATTCAGCAGCGAATCTGAACATGAATCTCATGCTCATCAACATCAAAGTCATTATCTAACTTTCTTCCTCTCAGGTGTGACCCAGAAAGCACAATGACAAAGAAAATCAGTTCTTAATCTCAGATGGTCTGAAAACCGAATGGGTAATTTACAAAATCTCAAAAGGAAGTATTTGCTAATCTTGTGAACCACTCCCCATTTTTCACACTAACATAATTTCTGAATTTCATCTTATTTTCTGAATTTGATGTTTGAAATTCTATATTTCACTGGAAGAAGTCTGCCTGGCTGTAGCTCATTTTCAAAAAAATAAAAGATTAGTAGTAGTAGTAGTATCAGTCATAGTAATAGTGTTTATTTTAATTAAAGAAATTAACTGGTATATCACCTAGCTGTTAAAATGAGTTCATTTGGAGATTATGGGCAGCCATTATCACTTCAAAGATCACTGTTTAAAATACTCCATATAAAATTATCCTCTATGCTGTATGAATACTGCACATTTGTGGTGATTTGAACTAAGGTGGCCAGTTTCATACTGAAGAAAATTAGGAATTCTTACACAATCTGTTAACATTGCTACAGTTTGGGAATGGTACACCTGCAGAAGTGGGAATGTACTCCTGCAGAAGGCCAGTAACTTTCTTCAATTCCTTAACTTTAAAAATTTCTCCTGTTACATGTCTTAAGTCTCCCTAAGTTCACAATTCTGTGATTGCATTTAGTATCTGTAGTATGTCACTTTAACCCTAATTTTTGAAGTGTGGTTCTTTTGATTCCATTGAATTAGAGTTACCCTTCCCAATCTTTTTGTACTACTGTGATCTGGCAGAATGAGATTATAGCAGTCCACTACTTTGATCATATAACCACATCATTTGGAAGTGAGCTTCTTCAAATCAGATTTGTCATCACATAGAACCATTGTTCTGCAGGAGTCAGACTCTGCTGACGCATTTAGAAAGACAGCAGCATGCCTGATCCCTTTGGAATTACAGTACTTTTTCATGCAATGAATATAGAAACAAAGTTATTCAGTAAAATCTAACAGAAGAGTACACTAACATAAGTATAATATACTCATACTTGGGGATCAGGCATAATACTGAGAATAACAGCTACTCAAACAGGTGATGTTGAGACTCAAAACAAATTTAGGACAAGCAGAACAGAAATGAAAATAATTTTCTTCTAAACATCTCCTGTAATATATCAACTTTAGGTTATATTACAAATTAAAAAATGACCAAAACCCAAACGATGCTATAATATGTTCATAAGTACCTCAGCCACATAGCTAATTGCATCCTTCAAGTTGAGTTCATGGAAAACATTAAGGATCTGGTCTCTTGATTTTTGAGCAGACCTTCTCATCAGTACTTTACTGAGGAATTTCCTATCAAAATTGGACCACCTGATAATTTAAACAAACTGTGTTAATGGCAACAAGCAATTTTAGTTTCACAGCATTTTTAGTTTAGCATAAATTATATTTTTTGAGCTAAGCACTTTAAAATAATCGTGAACATAGCAATGTGAGGGAATTTTGTTTTCAAGCTTTTCAATTAGCATTTAAAGAAAGTTAAAGAAAAGCCTACTACAGAGTTAGCAGCTGTCACAAAGCATTTAATAGGTTCACTTAACAAAACATTACTACAACAGCAAGGGTGCTATGATTACAGTATCCCATTTCAGAGTCACTAGGGCATTTTTTACTCTGGGAGATCACACTACCTTATTTTTTCACTTCTGATTATGCATTGTTGTATTTAACAGCTTCATTCTAAAAGTTTAATTTTCTTTCTTCCTTTGGCAGGGAATCTGCTTTTCCCCAGCTGTATTGTAGGACAACCAGCCTAGAAAATAAGTTCAAAACAACAGAGCCCTTCTAAAAGCACTTGCAGAGGGCCTTATTCATGCCATTGATGTTCTCTGGGGAATAGAAGTGATATGTATTTTCTGTGATTTACACTTCCAAGCTTGTCTGATAGTAGGATATCTGCCGTTTCATATTTAGGCTCCAGAAGAGAAAGGCTGCTTTATTTTCATCTACCTTCCTCAAGATTTTCTTTAAAGGGCATGAAGCAACTTTGGAGAATACTATTCAAAGTATCTTCAAAGTGTCCATCTTGCCCAAGTTGAGTATTTTGAGTTTATGGCTTTTTATTCAGATTGTTGAAACCTTTTTGTTGTTAAACATTATTCACAGAATTGATAACTATTCCTCTTCTCTAGCTAGAACATCTGGTAAGCAGTCTCTAATTCAGGCTGCCACAGCTGAGCACATTGGTTATAATGCTAGGGGCTGCCATTTTTTTTTGAGGGAAGAGCACTTTCATGTACATATAGTCCAAAAGAAGCAGACTTAAGGTGGTCTCATTCAAAATACATCACTCATCAAACCACACACTCAACCATGGATCTGCATTAAGCTACTCCTCTTGTTACTCAGGGAGATTACTTTCTGACATCTAAGAAGTGAAACTCTAATCTGCCACTTTAAAAATATTTAGCTCCATCTTCAGGATAGTATTTCAAAACTGGGGATGTATTTACCTGTATTATAGCCTGCTTAAAATCATTCCCAAAAAGTAAACTGAAAATTTAGACCAAAAGGAAGAGGATGTTCTATTTGGGATGCCTCATGAAAATTCTTCACTGCATAAACGAACAAAGAGCAACAAGAAATGAAGGAGACTGTCCCTGTAACTGGGTACAGACAGGTGAGCAATTCTTCTTGAGCTCAGATACAATCTAGCTCCAGCCAAGGATTTGCATAGTTATATGAGCATAATGCTGAACCTAAACTAATAATACACTCAGCTTCTCAGCAAGGGTTAGGAGAGTGCTCTGCAGGAAGCTAACACAACCACATAGCTTTTGGATTGGAATTCATGTGTTGAATCAGCAGGACATTAGAAGGTCAGAACTGTGCCTGTCTGCACCTATGAAATGACCTAACTCCAGGGAGAGAACTGCCTAACCTTAAATAACACTCAAAGATGTCCAGATTTAACGTCCTTTTTTCACATTTATTCATCTAGAGTATGGATGTCTGCCCATCACAATGGCAACTCTTCACATATACTTTAAAGAAAATGGTGTCTGTATCTTTCAGCTGAGTAATTTTGCTTGGCTCAAGATGAATCAACTAGAAACAGAGGGGGATGAAAATGATCTGTAATTTTCTGTATTGGTTTCAAACTAATAGGCTTAAACTATGCAAGTAATTTCAAAGCATTGCTTTCAGAGGTGTTGAACACATCCTTTGTAGAAATAGTATAAACAACTAGCATAGTCATGGTTGAGGGTTTTTTGGTGTCTCCACACATAAAAAATGTTCATGAGATGTAGTATTACAGAGAAGGACCAACATTAACGTTTTAGGTTAAATCTTGAGCAAATGACCAGTTCTCAAATCTTGAGAGAAGCTGATCCCTGGATATGAACTGGGGCATTTGCAAAGGCCTAATCTGAACTGTGGAAGAAAAAGAAAAGATTCCAGTTGTAGGGGACAAAAATAAACTATTTCCATATTTGCTGTATTTCCAGTATTTTCAGTACATAATCTTTTCAACTACATTTGACATCCTTGCTGTCCCTAAACTCGCAGGCTTAAAAAGCCACAATTTACAGATAAGATTTCCTAGGAGGATTTCAACATTCCAAGTTAATTACTACTTACTTGTCTCTCAGATAATTATGTCCTATTTGTCCAGAAATGTCTTCTATAGCAGAAAGAATGTGATCAAAGGCCTAGGAAAGTGAAAGTGGAATTAATACATTTACAGAAATAAAAGCCATAATTAGAAAATATCTCAGTTTATGTCAGGTTAGACCAGGTGACTATACAGAATAATTTTATTGCTGCTAAGCAGATTTTTTTCCCCATTTACAGAAATACTAACTACTATATGCTTTTCTTCAAAGCTCCTGAGCTTTCTAACCACTTCTTTACAAATTCACTGACTATTCTTGAATTACAAGGGTCTCAGCAAGAAGGTATTTAAACCCCCATTTTAATACTAGATTTTAAGACTTTTTATTGACTCATTTTACCATCTCCATTTCTGGCCTATGAAGTGTATCAGCCACTATTAGTGTCAATGATTAAATCCTAGTGTTTCTTTTTAGATGTTTCAAGAACCCATACTTCCCTCAGAGTAGAAGTAGGCACCATACTTTTAATATCTAGGGCAAAATCCCGTACTGGGTATACTACATGGCTGATAGAAATCATGAGGTTTATAACTCTTGATTCAAACCAAGGCAGCTGCGGGTAGAATTTGGTCTTTTTGTGTATATGTTTTTTAACATTTCACTCTTAATATTGGAGTGATTACTCCAGAATATACAGCATGCTAGGTTTAAAACAACATGGGTGATATGGATTATTCCTGAATATAATATTAGTTACTGCCTCAGGAGATATCAGACGTGGAAGTGGATAAAATGATACTATAAAAAGGTTGTCTCCCTCCTACTCCCTGAGAACAGACAGCGCTCCCTCTCTCTAAAGGCTGCAATTTATATAGATCTAGGAGCACTGTGCCTCCTGAGACAATATCTGCTGGACTATTCTAGGAAGTGGTAAATCAATATATATAACTTTACAAAGTGTTAGGATTAACACTACTGCTCGGCCTGTGCTACCAACTGGTATATAACATAAATGTAGACAGACTGTATTTCTTCACAGAAGCAGCAACTGATTTTCAAATAGTAAAATATTTGAAGGGCAATGGAAATTTGAATTGCTGAATAACAAAAGCATAATTCAGTAGTCTGTAAAAGAATTCCTCAGAAACAAACCCTGTCCACTACTAAGTTGTTAATTCACTTCAGGTAACCTCCAATGTAAGAACAGACAAGACTAGAAGCTCATACAAGAATGTGTTAAAATACTCGATGCAGGATAGCTGTGTAAATCTGTAGAGTCTATGAATTAAAGAAGGCTATGAAAGATGTCTTATAGTCTTCCATCCTTTAACCTATATTTGTACTGAAAATGCATGGGTTTTTTTACTGGATAAAAACTTTATAATATTGTGTGAAAGTGAATTGGAAGAGATCATGTTTCAAAATATTTTAAAAGGTTAAAGAAATGAAGGCACATACAGCATTCACACTGAACTAGAACTATTACCATTAATCTGGAATTTCAGTACATAATTAACATCTGCACTGGGCAGCAGACCACCTTTCTATGTAAAATGCAAGCTACAAAGTCTGCTTTCATCTTTTCCATAAATAAACAGTATTTAAGAAGGAAAAATAAACTTACTTCCATGTTCTTTGCCCTAGTCATCTTCAATCAAATGTCCTCCCCTTTTAGATGTAGAGAAAGAAACATATTCCAGCCGTGCTGTTTCCCCAGTACTTTCAGCCTCACTGAATTCTCAAGTGAAAGACCAGAACCTTCAATTGAGTATCCCTTCACAGGACTCAACCAAAAGACAAATTACAGCCTACAGATAACTTTTGAAGTGTTTGAAGGATTTTGCACTTGAAATTTGATTTTCCTCTCCCTTCCAAAAAGATTTTTTTTTTTTCTCTTAAGGCACTCTGTAAAAATCCAAAAGATACCATAGTTTTGTTTAAAAATATCTTACTCTGCCATGAAGTTTCTCGTTCAGTTTTGGCTCTCTGTGTTCAGTTTTCTTCACTTTCAGCCACTGTACCAAAGGCTTGATAGTCAGTCCCTAAGGATTGAAACATGATAATAAATACTTAGGAATTATCTTAGGTTTTCCTCCAGCTGGTCATTGTTAAAGAGAAATAGAGTATTTTTGTATGTTATATGGTGGTTCTCATACTTCGCCCGTTGATCTCTGTCCCCTTTAGAACATAAAATAATGCAGTACTCAGCTCGTGTTACAAAAGCTTGAAAAGACACCAGCCAGTGGAACAATATATATTCTATAAGAAAAATATGGTAGTGGAAGGGTTAAAGTGTTTCCTATACAATTGAATGTGGTATTTTCTGCACATATCAGGAGTCTGTGACCACAGTTAAGCTTTCTATAAAAATTTGAAAAAATTACAAGCTGGCATATATTGATATATCTCCATTTGAATTAATGTTTTTTTCATCCAGAAAGTGCTATTTTTTTGGATGCTAAATACTTTCTCGTCCCACTGCTTACTAGTCTATTTTGAAGCAGGGACTTAGGCTCAAGTAGATCAGCTTAATAACTGTATTTGCCCATAAAAAGGACTGTTCTCTATAGTTACTCACATAAGGTGAAGGATGTTTAATCAGATACTAACTTGAGAACTATTAATACCAAGCAGCTAAGGCTGAACATTTTTTAGCACAGAGGAAATTGTGTTTTATCCCTTGTGGTGCCATATGAAAACATAAAATAGGATCTCTGTTACTAAAATTACAATTCAATTATGCTTTCAGTTCAGTGAAACAATATGCAACCTTCAGCTGAGAACTTCTTTAAGCATTTGGTACTTTTGGGAGACTCCTTCTCCATGCAAGAAGCATGTTTAAGAAGTTGAATTACCTGGAAAATAACAGTAAAAAACACAACAATGATAGTTGTGCTGACAAACAGGTTTCTCTCTTTCACTTTGTCCACATCCAGAAGTACCACCAGAGCAAAAGCAACTGCTCCACGTAGTCCACCATATGACATCACCACCTGGTCTATTATCTCCAACTGGACCATTCTGTAGTGGTTAAGAATCCATGTCTGTAAAACTACGCCTATAAAGAAACAAATACCAGCATGTCTAGAGATACATTTATGAAATGTCAATGTCCCAACTGTGTGTAACAGTACTACCAGCCTGCTTTCATAATGAATTCTCTACACAATCTACTTCCTCTGTATTGCTACACTGCCAAGGACAGCAGGCGCACTTGGTACCATCCCCTTTATGTTTAGCCAAAGGAATTAGATGAAGCTGCTTCTGTGAGCCAGCAGCTCTTCTGAAAATGCTGCCCTCTGGCATAGGCACTACAGGTGAAATTCTGCTATGTGCTGACCTTTGAAATTCGCAGATAAGAAAGAATAGAATTTCTAGCACCATAGTCAGTCATACCCACAGGGTCTTTTAACAGATGATAGAGAAATGGGTTGAAACAGCATTGATTTAGGGAGTAAGTGTGGTACTCTTTACAAATTATGAAAAATTACATTTATGTCATTGTCTTGCGGAGGGTTGTGTAGTTATGCTAACGCCATCTTCAAGCCTACAGGTGAGATGCTGCCTGCTGTAGGAGACCTAAAGCTGTATAAATCATGTCTCCCAGAGCTCCCACTGTACAGAAGGAAAACAGGTTCACCAGTTCTGAGAGTGTCACAGCATGTGTGTCCTACTTGCAGCAGGACACAACTGTTAACAGGTGCAAAAGAGATATTTCTCTTTTTAGAGAACTTTGAACTTGTGCTAAGGGAAGAATATCTTCTGTGTACAACTGTAAGGAAGGCCTCTAGTGGAGGGGACCTTGAAAATTAATTCATGCCATCAATCTGACTCCTCCAAGGGTATGAGAGCTGCAATTACATAAGGCCCAATAGCATCAGGTCTTCAGTAATTTATCGATGTCAAAGCTCAATTACTTTAATGGATGCATATTGTTATTGCCGAATATTTACTACTTAATTATTGATCACACTTATTACAGGATTGTTAATCACTCATTCCAGGAATACAACAAATAACAAAGCCAAGATACTGAAAACTTGTTTAAACACTTCACGCACATCAGTGGTTACTGAGAGGTCACGAAATGAACAATGGTTACAGACTTTTTAGAAAGGAGAACATGGGGTTAGTCCCTTCATTCAGCCCAGGAATCTCTAGACAGAATAAGAATACAGAGTCTAGGAAAACTGACAGCTAGATAGATGTGTTACCTTTTATTTTAATTTAATTCAAGATAAACAGGCAAATAAACCCATTTTATTTATTCCCAGATGTAAGTACATACACCAAATCACTATGTATATTACTCTAGAAATACTTCATTCTATGCCTTTTTTGTGATTTTAGCCCCTTTGTAATTTCACAAAACAGTGATTAAATAGTAGACCTATATAGTTGGACAAATGGTCTTAGGTATTTTGAAATGTTTGCAAACTTATATAAACCCAGTAAATTGACAGTAGGTAATCCCTAGCTGACACAGTCTTATTTACTCAGTTTTACCAGTCCCTCAGAATTATTTCTTAAGCCAGAGAACCTGTGGTATAATTAGGTATGGTCTTACATCACTGTGTGTCTCAAACCTGAAGCCAACCATAAAATTAGCTTAAGACAATCTATTACCAAATTGAAAGAGCTGAAGGAAAGAGATGGCTGCTGGGACTCACATCTTTTGTTAGGCTGAAGTTAAAGAACAAAGTCCGTTTCACCAGGAGATTTTTGCCAATGGCATGTGCTGGGTCAACAAGGATTAGCCACTGGGTGATTCATGTTAACTGCTGGGTTAGTCATATTCTCACATGTCATCAAAAGTGAAATCCTACTATACTTTCAGCATATCGTGAAGCTTGCTGTAGAGGTCTACCCTCATAACCCAAAACCAATCACAAGTTCAACTAAAATAAATCTAGTATTTTAAAAGAAACAAGTCTAGAACTCAAAATCGCTTTTTTTTTTTTTTTTTTTTTTTTTTTGCAAAAGAATATGTGATTGTATCAACAATACAATGCAAGGACAGGAAGAAGATCATCCCCTTACCAATAACTCTATATACTGAGATGAAGACCAGAGTCAGCAGAATAAAAGCTGTGTTCCAAGTCCAGATATCTGGATTTACAGCTGAAATTCCCAGGAACATGAAGATAATAGTTTCTGCTCCACTGGCCATCATTTTCATGGTATATCTTACAGTTGTAGAAGATTGTTCAGATATGTTAGCCTTGACATATTTCTGACAGCAGATGCCACAGAAAGTTATCCTAGGGAAAAAAAAAGCAATTGTTCAGAAAATATTTGTTGCAACATTTGATATTATTTCCATCTGTCTGTCACATAGTGATAAAACCCCACCAATAATTCCTAGGAAAAAACACACTATAGTCATTCTGGAGTCTAATCTAGGTGAAAAGCATATCTCAAACATTTTTGGGTGATCCTGAGAAGTCTGAAGAAAACATTTCATTAGATCATAACAGACTTTAATTCTCTTCAGATTACCATACTGCTTTACATGCAAAATTTTAAATCTTGTTTACATTAGACATAATCTTAAACTAATGATCTGTTTACAGTAAGATTTTCAGGTCTTGACTATACTCACTGTAGCATCTACAAACATGACAAGCAAAACTGAGAAGAAAAGTATGCCAGGAATCAACAGGTACTAAGAGAAGAAAGACCACAGAGGTACTCAAGCCAAAATATGCAAGATTTAGGCAAACCTTAACAGAGCAGTAAAGACAGTGAGAACAGCAAATAATGGGCATTCACATAATGCCTTAGAAAAATACCAGGTTTATTACAAAAAAAAAAAGATGTCAATACAAATGGACAACTGTTAGTTATAAAGTATTATGAATCACAAAGAAGAAAGAGTCGATTCTGTGTTTTGCAAAGGAAGTTGTCATGTTGCACAGCAGATACTGGAAAAATTGTGTTCCTTTTCAAGGCTGTATGACAGTATTTGCAAACTATAATCTACTGCAATGTGAAGATAGTAATATTCAGCATAAGCTTCATGAGTGTTATATTCTACAGTTGTCCTATATAATTTAGGTATTTCTTTTCAATGTTTTTAAAAACAATATTGCCTTCTCAGCCCCTTCACAGGCAGTAATAAAAAAGGACTTACGCAAGGATAGGGGAAAGAGAAAGCATCTCTGCTGTGAGGTAGGACAGGTAGGAAATGATAAACACAAATCCAGGTTCAATGATTCTCACGTGCTTGGTGAAAAAAAGAGCAGGAAGGCAAAGAAAATGCCAACCAGTGTCCCACCCAGGCTCACCACAAAGAATGACACTGAAAAACAAAACCAAACACAGCTTAAACAGTAGAAATATAATGGTTTGAACTAGTTCTATTATATGGCCAGCAAATCAGAAAAAACTTTGGAGGACACATTAAAAATATTTCTAAAATGCACATTAATTGCTTTTGAGCACTTGGTATGTGAATGCAGCATTCTGTAGAAAAAACAAGGTTACTTTCTGTTAAGCCTCACCATTTTAGGCTTATTCAAAACCCACAGATTTCTTTCAACAATTTTTTTCCCACGTTCTGTCAACAAATGCTTTTCCAAAAGCTTATTATAGAATATGCCAAAGTCACTGTTAAAATATTGATTCATAAGATAATGTAGGATCATGTCATGCTTGGAATGGGAAATAATGACTGAATTTTTAGGTAAATAACATTTCTCGAGATTCACTAGCAAATGTTACTTGATGGCAATCAGTGTTAAGGAGTGAGAATGCCCATATGCAATCTCGACTTTCCTGGGATGCATGGAGGGCATGGGCTGAACCTAAGGACTTGTTATAAAATACAAAGAAAATATGTATAGCTGTCAAGTTTTGTGCTCTTAACAACTGAACTCCACATCTGTTGAGTCTTCTCAGAAGAGAAGATTAATAAACAGATAATCTCATTGTTTCCCAAATATTCAGGAATATTCACTTATTTATTTTCTTAAGACATTTGTGTATGCTACAGGAGTGTGGGAATATGAGTGACAAGGGAAAGGACTGAAAAATAACAGTTACTGATAGCATAATAGTAATATTTTGTTTAAAAGCCTGCATATGTACAACAAATATGTGATACAGAATTAAATTCTACGCACCTATGCCTTTGAGACATTCAATCCCCGTCACATTCTCTGGACCTATTTTAACAAAAGATTCAAACACATTGTAGAGCACCTGAAAAGAAAAGTAGACTAACTTAATATTTGCTCCCAAATTAAGCCTATTAAAAAAAATCTCCTTTTGGGCCCCAACATTATAAATTCTGAAATTATGTATGACCGAAGGAAATTCTGCACGGAGGGAGAAGATTCTGCAGATTGTTGAATTTTTCAAAATGGAAAAAATGCAGTGAAGAAAGAAGAAAGAGAAATTTAAAAAAACCAGCTTTCTTATTTTTTGGTATGATATCTATATATAAGAAGCATTTTTACATCTAGATGCATTTTCTAAAGCAACACTCACTCTAAAATCCAGGTATTTGGCAGATTTATTTAATTGCCTGTATAAGATAAATAAGATACTTAATAAGATAATAAGATACTAGTTGAACATATGTAAAATAAGTTGAACATAAAAGAGAATAAACTATAACGATTGTACTAAAGCTTTTAAAATAATTGACTAGCAGTGATAATGCTGAAAGTAAAAAATTCATCTTGTCCATACCCCTGCCTAAGGAGGTTTGTATGAGCATCATTCTTGACACATGCCTGTCTACTCTATTCTTAATTCTTGCAGTGATGGAGAAGAACTTTACTGTAGCTTTCTCAACTTTCCTTGTTGCAGCTAAGCTTGTTAATTCTTATCATACTTACTCCAGTCATGGCGTACAGATTACTTTGTTCTGTATCAGTAGTCTTTTACGTATTTACATTTAAAGAATGCTACATCATCCAGTTTCTTCTGTCCTCTAGTCTTTCCTTTTTCAAGTTGTTTCAAACTTTCTCATAGGCTGTGCTTTCTGACTCTTGATCATGCTTACTCTTCTTGTCTGGGTTTTATTCAACAATCAATCAAACTTTCTTTTATTTATAGAGTGTTTGTATTCGTTTCACAGTAACAAAAACTTCTTTCCTTCTGAAAGCCAGTGATATTGATACTTGAGTTCATTGAGGGTTTATTTTAATATTTATTCCTGGCAATACCCCAGAAGTACTAATGAGACTGACATCTAAAGGCAATTGGATTTCTCTGGAGTTCCTAAATGGCATTTTCAAACTCATGTTAACAACGGTTCAGGCTGCTGCCATTGACCTTGCAGTGCCTTGCTGCCTTGGTTGCAAAAAATTAAGTCACTGAGCCTGGTAGATACGTCTTAACATCCTCTGGAGACAGCAGAAGCAGGAATAGGAGATAATCCAAGAAATGAATTGAAGCTCTATAGCAACTCAGTTGCATAGCATCTTTATGCCATATGATTTCTGATCCCAGCCCACTAGCACTGTACTACAAAACTATTGAATGTTTTGTTCTGAGAAAAATTCTGTGCAAAAAGAAAAAGGGTTTCTATCAAAATAAAAACATCAGTAGAAATGTGGGATTGCTTTAAGTCTATTAAAGTCTATTAAGTTTTCCTTTTCTTTCTAAATGAAAAAAAAAAAAACAAACAGAAATTAACATGTTGCCAAAAAAACCCAACCCAAACCAGAACATTTCTAAAATGTCCCACAATTTTTCCCAAGTTGGCTCTTTGTTATATAGCTGTTTGTTAAACATCTGATTGAAGTAAAAGAGAGGGAAGAGGCATAAGCACTTTGTTGAGTATTCTCTCTCTCACTGTCTATATATCTGAGGTATGCATATAAATTATGGGCATAATGGAAATATGCAGAAAAGAGTATGTGCATTTAAAAACAACAGCAAAGAAAGGCTTTAAATCCTTGGAACTAATTTCAGTAAGTCACAAAAGCCCTACTAGAACCACAAAGGCAAATAAAACATACACACCTGAAACTTCATGTTAGATTTTTTTATGCTTACCCAACCCAGGACTGTATATTTTTCTGTGACTTACAGGCTCCAAATAGCTTTCATGCTCAAACATTTAATCTTTGCAATACGGTGTTTGTAAGCAAGACAGAGAACACCGTGAGCTATGCTACACTAGCCCATGAGTAGATACACACAGATGACACAGTATTTCATTTAAGGGGAAAATACACTTAAGAAGAAACCCTCTAGAGTTGGGGTGACTTTGGGATATATACTTTACTTACCACAGTTACAGCATCATTCAGAAGTGATTCTCCAAAAACAATGATGAATAGAACTTCATTGACATGGACTTCTTCAAACACTGCCAGAACAGCTACAGGATCCACAGCAGCAATTAAGCTGCCAAACAGGAGGAAGTCCAGCAGTCCAGTATTCAGGTGGCCTTCAAAAATAAAGCAAACAAAGTATAAGCAGAGTCAGCTCTATATTATCTATAGTAATGACAGACTGTGATATTACAGATAATGCAAAATCCTTGAAAATAGGGATCCTAAGGCATCAACTGGAAAGCATGGCACAGAAACTATTTAACAAGTTCTGCATTGTGTCACTTTCTATCCTACAAGGTTTGTTCGATCCAGCATTGGCCCATGTGGATCAAAGTTGATTCTGGGAGCAGTACAGTCTTGTTCCTATGGCAAGGAACTTGAGATAAGTATTTCCAGATCTAAAGTGGCTTTGTATTTGTGTATGGTATGGTTTATCTAACTTGAGTAAGTTATCCCAGGATAACTGAGAACTGACAAGATGGTAAGAGGAATATACCAGTACTCCTGAAGTAAACATTCCAAAATACTTCATGCCACAGGCCAAATATGACTCTTGGTCACTAATAACTGCTACAGTGGGGCTTAACTGCACCCAGTGCAGTTAAGCACCACTTGCGGCCTCCTTATTCAAGTAGACATTCATTGATAGATGCAGTTAAGCCACTTGTTCCCAAAATATGATTCATGAAGCCAATGTTAAATTGTCTGCAAGTGGACCATGAAAACAGATGCAGGACTAAAATGTACCTCAACATTTTTGTGTTGTAGCCCCTTAGGAATTTTGGCAATGTTTTCAAAAGTTTTGGAACTACAAAACTCTGGTGACAAAGTAACCCAATATTTATTTAATTTTCTTTTAATCTTCTTTTAGTTATTGTTATTTTGTTCAGTTATGGAAACAGACTGAAACAAGCATCATTATAATTTTAAAAGTAACAGAAAAGGAAGAGCCACAAAGATTGCTTTGCTCAGCTTCCTAAACATCTTGCAAAATTTACCCTCTTCATGTAATCAAGAGTGGTATCCCAGTCATTTTTTCTGGGGAACAGGTTTTTGAAAGGGTAGAGAACAGGAAAATTCCCTTTGTGTTCATTAATGGATGGAGGAGGAAGCAAGGTTCATTAAGAAGTGATGAAGCCCAAAATGATACGAGGAAGAGCAAAGGAGGAGTATGTTGAGAGTTCATTCATCAGAACACAGGGCAGAGGCCCATGTACAAAATTAATAGACAGTGGTATCAGGCACAATTTCTACAGGTAAGGGAGAAATCCATCTGATTAAATGATTTGGAAGCATGAGTCAGACAATGACAGTCAGTAGCTGTAGCCAAAGAATCAATATTGCCTATAAGGTACTTCCAGAACAACATGGCCACTCCTCTAGCAAGAACTCTTACAAGATAATTTTTCAAATGCAGAATGTTTAGTGCTTAGAAGGTAATTGAAACAGAAACTAGAGTTGAAATATTTTTGATACAAAATGGCATGGGCATATTTGCTCAAGAGGACACTTACATGGGCAGCCAGAGACAGGAGTAGACAACACCCTGTTGTACACAACAATGGCCAATAATCTAGGGGAGCTGCAGAGGTACATATTCTCTTAGCTTCTGCCTGCCAATCAGAGCATCTACAATGTTTTCCATACAGTTTATAGGGACCTTGGTAAGGCCCTGAAAACAGAAATTCATAGTTTTCACTGACATGTAACTACTTTATATTTTCAAAAAGAGAAATAGTGTTGTTCACTCTTGGACATATTGGGTTGTGAATAAGGACTGAATCTACCCATTTTAGTGTGAGAGAGGGGTTGAAGCAGTGAGCTGAAGTCTGTCAAAAATTCAGCCTTAAACCTGAATCTATCAAATGTTGTCCTTCTCTGCCATCTTTAAGGAAGAAACAAGCCCAATGACAGTAACTATCAGATATCAGGCACAATAGAACATAAGCTTTTAAAATAAATTGTCTCACTAAGATTGCTTATCTTTTTTATATGTTACCAATTAGAATCATTGGTACATTCTTTGAAGACTTGCAAAGCTAGTGAGCAAATATTTATGGAAAGGTTAGGACACATCTATAATTCCTACAAAGCAGTGTAAAGAGGCATGGGGTTTCTAAATCAGACTTTCATTTAGACTAATTATATGACCACTGCTTCCTCCAGCTCACCAGAGTCTGGAGTGACTAGCTGCCAGCAGTAACACCTGAGCAAGTTAAATTCACTGGGCCCAGTTTAGGACTTCTACATATACTCAGCATGTTGTCACTATGACCTAGATTGTACAGAAAGAACTTTTCTAAGCATTAGTCACAATCACAGTTATTCCATGGAGAAGTGCTGCATGTCTTAATTCTCCAGAAGACAGTGAACAGTTAGGTGCAATCAGCCAGATTATATACTTCTTCCTATTCTGTGAAAGCAGACTGGTATGGCTGTTTGTTAGTTAATAGCTAAGGTGCTGATCTTTTAATTTCACTTCTAAAGAAGGATTTCTTTGTTATTATCAATTTCTCTCTCTTTCTTCTGCAAATTATAATATCTGTAAGGATATTGAAGGCAAACAAAGAGCAGCTTTTATGTTTATTTATGTAGGAAATCTATGTAATCCAGTTTGGATTATGCACTCTCATATTGATGGACAGTATTACAGGCCCATTCGATGGTAAATTTGAAAGTAATATGGCAAGTAAAAAGTAAGTTCATCTTAGTCTGTAGTGGATATACATTCCTACATTTTAGTGATGTTACTTTTAGTATCATTCACTCCAGTTGCAGAAAAAGTGGGGTAGGAACAAAAATATGCCATAGAAAGTCAATCAAAAGCTGCTATGAACTCTTCTAGAAATTGAGTAGTTCAGCATTCTCCTATCTTCAGCAAGTAAGTAACAACAGCAAGGCTTTTCTCAAAGTGCGGTGCTCAGATCTTGCTGACATCTTGGAGGTCAACACGATGTGTATTAGTAAGTATGTGTCGCGTAGATATTTTAAAGTCCTGCTTAGCTTTGCTGGAGAATGACATAGTTTTAATCAGGGACAGACTTCTCTGACCTTTTCCATAGCTGAAATTAGAACTCGCGTAAGTTATAATATGTCTTGGTGGTAAAGGCAGGTCCCCACAGTATACCAACTAAGGCTCATTCTAAATATTTAAATTAGCCAGGCATGTCAGTTTATTGTTTGCTTTTATTAACATCCCTATTTTTAGCTTGTAGAGCTTTAGCTGTGACCTGTGGTAGGGGCTGATTCTCCTGTTGTTTAGCTCTAAGCTCAGAGTTCTAGTATATACTGTCACTGAAAGATTTGCAAAATGGTGAAAGAGAACATGTAGCCATCAAATCCAGCTTTTACAGTTAGTCAAGAATTGCTTATGGATTGGGAGGAGAGCAATAGATAAACGGATGTTTAACTTAAAACAGAATTTTTGGGAAAACATTTGGCTTTTCCATTTCACGTGTCAGAAAGAGGTCAATGTTTTCCCTTTAATGATTTTGATCAACATATTTTTAACATTAATTATCATTTATTATATTTCCCAGAACAGAACATTAATAAAATATTTTTTGTCATATTTTTTAAATTGTGCCAAGCAGCTTGGATATTTAAAGAAAGAAATCCTTGTCCAATCTGTAGCAATAGCAATATCCCTTTCTCATCTCTTTTCTTCCTGAAAACCTGTATTTAACTATAAATGTGAAATTGTGAATGCCTATTGTGCCTACAGGCTGAAAGCACATTAAACATCTTGCCCACCTATAAAAGTCAATAGTGTGCATCTAAGCTGTCACTTTTGAATCTTCTAAAGAAAAAATGTTACTTATAAAATGTGGGTTATAGTAAGGTAAATACCTAAAATGTAAGCTAAATCTATCATAGATGTCTGTATTACAAACATCTGCAGTTACATAGTGCAAGTCTTGTATGAACAATTTCTTCCAGACTGGGATTTTCAAATGTGGACAGCACAGGTTTCCTTTAAAATTAATGTAACATATATGCCAATCTTATGCTTGGTTTCAAAGAACCCAGCCCCAGATTCTGCTGCTTCCCTGTGATGGACAACAGGAGCAGTTTTTGAGGCTGGAAAAAGTCTACTATGATATCTTCTGTAATAATCAGCTAATAGTTTAATTCTTCATCACAAAAATGTTCTCCACAACATCTGCAACTTCTGACATTTGAGACACTCTTTTTATATGGCCTGAAAGCCTGTGGTAAATTGCTCTTAGTCAATTTTGCACCACTGTGGTTAGAGAACAGTCCCATGACTAGCTGTTGAGCCTTTCGTACAACACAACATACCCCTTGCAGTCTTGGAGCCACCCACTCAGTCCAGAATCTCAGCACTGATTGCCAAGAAAAGATGGGCAGAGTGCACAGGCACAGCAGTAAACTGTATGTGTACTGCTCTCAGCAGCACTCAGGTGTGCCCTTATAGGTACTTTGTAGAACTCATGAACCTAAGAGAATTTTGTCCTAGAAGGGCTCTTGAGCTTCTTCAGTACAGACATTAAAAAAGTGTAGATAGGATGCCTGTTTCAAAACACATGCAATCCACATACAATGTGAATTATTGTTCTTCAGGTGGTAGTACATAGCTTATGTGCATGCCATGACTGCTGAGGAGCTGTTCTGTGCCTCTTCTAGCAGCCCCATTGCCCTTATATTGTAATATAATTAAGACAGAGAGCATTTTACATGTGCTACCTGGCTCTGTACGTCTTCAGTTACAATTTCCAGCCTCAGAAGACAAAATAGAGATGTGTCGTGCATACATACCCACTCAGCAACCATTGCTTACTTAATATTAAAGCTGACTGAAGGAAGACAGTTCCATTTCACAGTAACTTTGATGGTTTCTATCACAGGAGAAAGAAAAAAGCCCTTCAAAGTGTATTTTTGTCCAGATGTCCATTAGCAGGATGAATCCTGAGCTTTATCCTGAGAGTGTATATACACTCTTAGAGCAGGGAAATATGAGACATAGAGGTTCAAGTCCCTTCTGTGCTTACTTCAGAGAAGATTTCTCAGATCATTCTCAAATTTGGTAAAAATATTACAAATTGCTCGCATTAAAATAAGATTTTTCTGCTGAAAAGGGCTGTTAAGTTATAAAGTATCACCCATCTAACAGCTGGCACACAGTAACATTCACAATTGTGCCTTCAACAGATCAAACTTACTTACCCATTATTCCTGTCCGGTAGACACCATAGAGAGATAAACCGGTTGTGGCAGCATTCCAGACTGTCCCGATGACAGCATACAGAAGGATGGAACCAAGATTTCCAAAGAACAATCTATTTGGCATAAAATATCCAGCATCCAAAACAATGGGGGGGAGTAGATAGAAGAAAAATACAGTTGGTGTAAGGGCGAAGGAGGCAATGTGATCTGCTGCCCATACAATACCACCAAGGAAAAGACCAAGAACAATCAGCAGAGCACTCTCTGGAACCACCCGAGTGACTTTGTGGGACAAGTGGAAAACTGCAAGGAAAGACAAAAACAGCTTTTCAGAATTGGAATGGAGAAACAATTTGAGTAACAACTGTTGTTAGCTGGCAATGTTGACATCACACAAACTTCCTGCTTTCATTGTTATTAGACCCAAAAGCATGCATGAAATGCATGGGATACAGACAGTGTCAGAACCCAGACACACATAAAATAAAAAGGTTTATTTCAGATTTTATCCGCATATTTCAACTTACATGAAACCAATATTCCATGACATTTATTCCCCTTATTGGATTATCTTCTCCATACAAGATCTGTTTATGGAAAGATGGTGTTCTGTGCAAACCGTAAGTGCAAGATGGAAAAGAAATGGTAGAAGTGCTGGAAATGTATAACTCTATGGCTTGTTTCTATATCTAAAAATACACATCTGACCTCCCAACATTTGTTTTTAAAAATTATCAGTGTACTAGCAGGTTTATTGGAGGATGGGAGAAGAATACTGAAAGAAGAACTAATTTCAAAACAACTCTTTTTAAATTTCTGAATAATATTATATGAAAATGTAGCCTGCAGCAGGAGCAGAATGGAGCAGATATCATGGGAGACCCTTTTGGGCCTGTTCCTCAAAATCTCACTAGTAAGGATTTCAGTTAATTCAGAGGCTTTCTGGAGGAACGGAGGCTTTAGTGGTGCCTTCTTCATATATAGATATATTTGTAGGGAACGGTTCTGCAACAGGTTACTTTCTTTTGTATAAACAGTGTAATAAATTCTGTATCTTACTGTAGTATGTCAAATCTATTAGTAAAGATGAACAGTATCTGTTATAGAAAAACATGTAATGGTATAGTGTGGCAAGACTATTAAACTAGCCAATAATTAGAGAGAGGGATAATTACAAGGTGCCATGAATGAATCTAAAGAGACAGAAAGATGGCAAGACCAAGACAGAAAAAACAAACTGTTCATGATGACAGAAACACAAGTAAGACTGCAACATATGTGGCAACATATATTTATACTGCACTTGTTAGATACCAGATAAAAGAAAAAAAAAAAGCAGAGGGAAGAACAGCAGTCAAGTCTACAAAGAAAGATGGAACAATAAAAAGGAGGAGGTGGAAAAGGTGTTTGACAGTAAGGAAGCACAGGTGTGCCAATTGACTTTCTTGGGATTTCTGTGAACTTTTCCTTCAGTTTATCTTAAGTATTGATGTATCCCAGATAGTCTGGACCCTAGCACTTTGTGATACTGACCCAATAAATGGGATTTTACTTATATAGCTTTGTGTTGAAAATGTGAGTTTCACATTAGGAAGAAAATTCCACTAAAAGCCACCAAGTTTCTCCTGGTTTGAGCATCAGCCTAGAACTGTTTTGAAGCTTTTACAGTGCTAATGCAAGTTAGCTCAAAACTAGTTTGGACAAGATGCCATCATCAAGAATTCCAGCATTTGAAGCTATAGTGGAAGAATCTTTCCCATGACTATGCAGAGATCTTAGACCAGGTTACTTTACTGAAAGACGGCTGTTTTTCCTCCCAGCCAAGTATTTGTCCTAGTCAAATATTTACTAGTTACCTTTTAGCGTGTTTTAAGGACCCCATTCCTGAACTGTCTGTCTTTGTCTTGGCTACATCTACACAGGCAATGTTAGAAGCATCACCCATCATTATAGTAGCCCCACAATAAGATGGTTCCTACTAGTTCTATAGTCTCCATGGCCTCATCAGAATAGAAAACACAAAATGAAAAATTATAATGGCCTGCCTATACCAACAATGAGAATGAATGTAGATATTCCTAAGTGTTGTAGACAAGACTTGAAAAGTAAGCCATGTTAGAATGGAGCGGGATTAACACAACAGCAATCACATGTGAAAGCAAACTGCATTCAGTGGAGTTGACTAAATCAGGCCAGTTTTCTGTATCATCTGGTCATGTAATCAACAGCTGAATTCACAGAAACAAACATTGGTTTTTTTTCCCACTTAGTTTCCTCTCTTTATAATAAAATCCCTTGTGCTTGCATAAAAAAAAGAAGAAACTAAACACAGACAGACAAACTAGCTACTATGCCATGTGCGTAAGTTGTAGCATTTAACTTCCCCAAAGTCTTCCCTACTGGTCATTCTTGATTCCTTGAATTTCCAGTCAGTGAATTATCAACTAATTTATCACCTCACAGAGTAGGGATTATCTCCTTATCCCTGAAAATGAATGTTGCTGAGCTGGTGTTACTAACTGTTTTTCCTACTCTTATGTTTGCAGATAAGCCATGACTACAAGATAAAATTAAAAATTTAAATTAAACCTGTGAAGATTTTCAGAACTAGAGATTTTAGAAAAAAAACAACCACAAACCCAAACTATGTCCAGCTAAAAATTCATATTCTGTAGAATTCTTACTTTTACAACGAAAACCAGTTTCTCCCAGTGAATGCTGGGAAGCCAACCTGATTTTGATTACAACACTATCTCCTCCTAGAAGTTGCATGTTCCCAGTGAATCAGCTACATCATATCTGTCTGTGTTCTCTTTAACTCCACTCAACTGATTATCTGTACCAGATTTTAATGCTATCAGCAATAAATTCTTCTACTCTGTTAGTTTAGGAATGCAGGCTGTGGACAGGAAAGTTATTGCATGAAACTGGGCTCTAGAGAAGTCTCTTCTCTTTTTTGCATTTGGCCCAAGCAAAATCTGAACACTAGGCTGAATTTGTTTTAAGGTAACTGCCTAGTTAACTCTGCAGGCAGATACTACGCAATATGTTTAACAGAATCCTATTGTCTATAAACATAGAAATACGTAAAATAAAAATACCACAACTGATGAAATTCAGTGAAATAGCTTTAGGCTAAGATGTGATTGGAACTTAGATCGATGTTTGAGTTCATAATTGCACTTAACAACGATTGATTTTTTTTTCTGGCTATGTGCATAAAATGTATTCAATCAAGATTGTGCATTATGAGTAGTTATTACATTTATAGAAACTGATAGAGACAGATTAATTCGAAATTCACTCCTTAATGTGGTTTTTTTTAACAATTCATCCTGAAGTTATGTCCCTAATACATTCTGAGTGTGTTACAAACTGACATAATGATAGTACATTTATTTCATACAGTTTGCTTTTACTTGCTTAGGAGACATCTAGAAATAGTCCCACAAAATTATTATGTCCCCATGACAAAGTAGAAAAATTGGAACCTTTAATCATGTCTAAATGTCTAGCATGACTAGGTATTTCATCTGACTGAGAAATAAAATACAATCCAGCAATAATGGACAAGGAGTTTAGTTTGATTTTGTTTTGAAAGAAATTACAAATATCAGGAAAGATAGTACACAGTGCTGCTCAGACAAATTACTCTGTGAGGGACCCAGAGATTAAATTCATTCTATTTTCACTGCTGTTAATAATGAAAAAGTACATGAATATATTTTAATAAGCAGAGGGAAGGAGCAAAGATGGAAAAATTGTAGCCAGTCTATGGCATAAAAGAAATAACAGTGCACAAGGCAATCTTGTGTTCTGTAAGTTTTAACATTTATCATTTAGAATTCATCTACATAAGTCTAGGCACAGTATTAGTACAAAAGTTAAACATATGCCTTCCATCCAGTACATGCTAAACCTGGCTTGAAAGGAGGTTGGACCGGCTAGTAGGTAAAATGTGTTTATATTCAAGCCAAGCATTGCTTTCTACAAAGTTAAGAAACAATTTCATAGTATAAACTTCCTGTGACTTTTTTTTCTGGCACTTCCTTTGAGATCCAAGAAAAGGGACTGTGACATTTAATGTATCTGATGAGAAAGATAAAACAAAATCTATGATTTGATGGCTGGAACCAGTTATTTTAAAAAGTAAGTTATTTTTTATCACCTTTTAAAAACATAGAAACAGACTAAATCCTTCAGTGGAATTTACAGCATTCAGTGAACTATCTGTTGTTTTCTAGGGCCATCTGAGACTGCTTTGCAAGAAGTGATTCAACAGAATAACCTTTTTCTCATTCACTAAATGAAATGAAGACAGAAAGGACTGGTTAAATAGCAAAAATAATAAATAAAAGAATAATAAAGATGAAATAATGTACAATTCATGCTCAAGTCACTTAATATTTGTAGACACATGAAAAAGTTTTCTGAAGTAGGGTTTTCCCAGATTTCTTTCCAAATTATCTCTAACATCACCTGTTTTTAATAAATACAAATTTTTGTTTATCAATCAAAACATTGCAATTACTTAGTTCTAGAATTTTCTGCTTTGCTTCCAGCAGAAATGAACAATTCAGGATAGATTTGTCACCTTTTGAAATACAGTGCTACAAAAATAAAAACCTGAATTTCAGGATTTAGATGGTCATTTCAACACTATCTCAAGTAACTAATGACATCTCCATTAACTATGTTAGTGTAAAATCACTGAAAATATTTTTTTCAGATAATATCACTGTCCCAGTCAATCACAAAATATACTGCATGTGCACAGTATGCAACACATTATCCAGAAAAATCAAGAACTGCCTTATAATAATTCTAGTAATTCTCTGCTGATGCTTCTTTTCCATGTCTCTTTGGCTAAAATTCAAGGAATCACAAAATAATTTAGATCCTCTTTTTTTCAGACTTACAATTTCAATAGTTCCTATGAAATCATAGATACGAATTTGCAAACATTTCTCAGCTCCTCCTACCACTGTGGGAGGGTCTCTACCATATGCATTTTTGCTAATGGGTCAAATATACACTAATAGTATGCTGTTACTCTATTTTTCAGTTTTGCCTTTTTGTTTTCACTTAAGATGAAGCTATAATATTAAATCAAGCCATGAGTGCTTCTATTTGAGATCCAAGACTTGATTCTGGGTAACTTGATTCTGGATAACCGGTGAGAACCCTTGCCATTGACCAAAGTGAGAGCAAAACACTGCAAACTTCCTATGTGATTCTTTACATTCACTTTACTGAGATGCAAATAGTAAGCAAGGCAGTATATAATAAGGTTCCTGTAATGGCCGAACATAGAAGCTACTTAAGAGAAGGCATAAATAAATTCCACAAAGAATATTCTGCCCAAAGGGAAATCTTTCTTCTAATCATCTTCCAGCAGTTGGACTGACTGGCAAGCATGAAATTTTCATTTCTTATCTTATATACCTGTTCGTGTTCCCCTTACGGGGGAGGGGGGGGGATTCTATTTAAAAACTGTTTAGTTCTACCTTTCCTGCAGTCTTTTTCAGTAGTGCCTTCTGCAGATACATGTTGTTACTTAAAAAAAAAAAAAAAAAATCATAAATCTCAAATATATTCCAATAGCATACATGGGAAAATCTGCTTTACCTTGCCTGTATAATAGCTCAAAGTATATTCAAATACCAGTTTATGAACTAAATTGATCAAGTGTAACGGGGCAGTAATGCAGTCTAAAAGCCTCTGGAAAGTTCCAATCCATTCCTATTACGTTGGACCAACTGATTAGGGAATGACCATGCTGCCTAAAGTACCATATGGAGCACACATTTTCAAGAAGGGATCATTTTGCTTCCACCATCCCTAAAAGGCATGCATCCCTGGCAACTCTCTTGCTCCATACTTCCACGCATTAGTTGCAACCAGTCAGTGGATCACAGCTCAGACTAACCAGCTGCATCTGCCATACCAAGAAAGAAACAGTGGTGCTGTAGCAAAGTATGATATGGCCTACACAAACTGCAGAGTTGCAGCATTCGTGGTGTAGGAACTGTGTGTAGATGCTGGGGCAGAGAGAACTGTGTATTTTCTATCTTTTTTCCATTTTTTATCTGCAAACTCCTTTAAAATTTTATTTTAGATTCTTAGTGTTTGGCAATTTTTTCTCATTAAACTATGTAGGCAATCCAGATATCTAAAAAGAAGCTAAACAACCACTGTTTTAAAATTGCTTCTAATTCTTGATTTACTATCAGTCTCATATAATCCCTGATCTTTATTGGCTGCCTCTAGTGTTTGCTGTGGTCCTCTCATGATACCAAGAGCTATGTATGTCAGTTTCATTCTTGCACATCAGCTAGTCCAGACTAATAGTGAATGTTTTTTAAAAAACAGACAGTACAAACTCCTTAGGAAACTTCACTGTTGGAATTGTTTAGAAAATTACTGAACAATAATGACCATTAGTGTTTCTCTTTTTACTTTTTCTTTTTTTTTTTTAAATGAAGAGTAACTCTCTTCTACTCTTCAGTCACCTTGTCTTCTATTTGATAGGTGACTTTCTTTATACTTCTATAGCTTTAAGCTCAAATTTCTCCAGAGGTTTTGCTACTTGTCCTTAAGTATTTGGTGTTAATTGCTATCTATTCATATATTTGTTCAAGAGCACTTTCTTCTGGTAAGTCCACTTTCTACTTACTGTTCTACTAAGAGAAGATTTTCGATCCAATTTCCTGTAATGAAGTTTCCCATATTTATATTTCTCTTATCTTTTGTGGTTCCCTTTACTTCGCAACAGTCCTGCCCACCTACTTATTCTCTAATAAACTTCCTGCACTTGCTATACTTGATTTCCTTACACTCCTGTGTCTTTCATTTTCTGCTCTATCCTCATTATTTTCACATGACCTGTCAGTTTTGCATAGCTGTGCATTGACCTCAGTTGTACTGGATCTCTTTTTTTAAGATCTCCTTCATGACTTGACCACATAAGTTTTCTACCTTTGTCACATTACCAAACACAGCATTTCTTGCCTGCATAGCCATAGGCGTACCTTCCACCTAATTACAGTTGCTTATGTAGCCTGCACAGAGGCTCTAGGAATTTTAATTATGACCATAAGAACTAGAAGAACTATTTGGTTGTGTAGCCAGGCCCTCCATTGTCACAACATCACATTTAATGATCCTCATTTCAGAGGATTTTGGCTCCCTCTAAGCCTATGGGAAGGCACAGCAGCAGCCCTCATTGCATAGTTAGAGACTTCATTATGATTTCTAGGTGGAACTTGTTCACAGCTATTTTATATCTGTTTTCCTTTGTGACAGTGATATCCATTTTCTTAAATAGTTCAGTTCTTTTCCCCTGATGTTAAATCCTTAATTTCCTATTATGTAAGTGCAGAGAGAAACATACTCTCTTTTTGTTGCTTGTCTTTGGTTTGTTAAACTAAAGCACTTATTTTCAGCCTTCAGCTCACTCTATTTCAATCTGAGTTCACTCTGTGGACTCAGAGCCATCAGAAATATAGACTGCATTCTGCATGAGTCACAGTAGAAGCAGGTCCAAGAGCATTAATAATTTCCTATCACAATCTATAGTTCAGCTACATCCTGGATTCATTATCACATTGGTGACTCACAGTCATCCTGTATTCACTTCATACTGATGTGTACCTCTCTTTTCCTTCTCATTCACAACCTCATGTAGAAATTCTTGTCAGTGGTCCCTGAGTGAAACTGCCCTTGGTATTACAGTATTTCATCCCTTCCCCTAGTCCTCAAGATTATATGTTTTTTTCTAGTACAATAGCCAGATCTACACGAATACAAGCAATGCCTAGGGAAATGTGTCATCATAAACCTTCAGTAGGATACCTCACCTCTTTGTGCGGTGGTAATTACCCACCCCATTACTGTTCTACTCCCTGTTATTAACAGATTAATTTAGGCCTAAATCAAGGGGAAAAAAAAAATCTTCTGCTGTGTTCTAAGAGTGGTTTGGTTGAAGTAAGGATTCAAACCATTAGGGAACTGCTTTTCTAGTCTGCCCAGGAAGTGTTTGAGCAGACTCAACATGGCCAAAGCTGATCATTATTGTATTTGCCTTTCTAATCTTTATCAACAAAGTGCACTCGGGATTTTTTTTCCTGGTCAGGAGACTGATAGTATACTTTATAGTCCTTTAGATTCTGTTCTGTGGACCTTGCAACAATGGTATTCTGCAAGTCTTAGGAATTGATTTTGCCATTTTGAATTGTTTATATACAAGTGATACAAAACCCTTAAAGAAAAAGTTTTTACTAATTTCTTCTAAACAATATTACTTACACAAATCTTAAATGATTTTTTTAATCATTACCTTATGCTTTTACCAAATCTAGCAAAAATTGAAAAATTTATTAAAAAACCCTCAGAGATATTTTATATCTCAGAAATATTTTATGTCAGAGATTCAATATACTTGTATTTTGTAACAAGCAGTAAAAGCCATTTTTGGTGTAGGTCCTTGGGTGCTGTCTTAAAATATACTACATGAACATGACTATTAATACTATTCATACTTAATCTTGGACATGTTCTTCCTAAGCAAGGCACAAAGTCCTTCATATTTCACTTGTTTAGATGAACTGGTTTGAGTTTGGTTTTATCCAGCTCAAGAAAGCTTTCTTTATTTGTCACATATGTAATGATCACCATTACAAAGTGTACAGCATTGTAATGAGCTCATTAAACAGGAGAATTTAGGTCGCTGTTCTTTGTAGGTGAACAATTAACAAAATATGTTAGCAATTAAAAATGCAGCCAACATACAGGTCAAGGTTCCCAGATGATAGGTCATAACATAACAATATAGCCCCAAGTCAAATTCAAAGAAGTGTGTGAGTAAGCAACTATTACCTCTATAAGCACTTAGAACATAATGAAGTTTAAACAGTCAGGTACAGCTAATCATAATTATGCCAAATAGTCCTTTTTTGAAGGAGCAGTCCCACTGCAGTGCAAATGTGGTAGCATTTGGCCCTTATGGAACAGAATGGCACTGAAAGAAAAATGGGAACAGTCAAAAATAATGTTTCAAAATGAGAGCAAAGTGCACATTAGAAACACCTTGAAGTATAGTAGAGGATATGAAACAGTACAGCGAAAGTATCATAAAATTGCTTCATTTCCTATGCAAAGGTATTAGACCTAAGTCTGAAAGACAATCTTCTTGCTCAAGTTAATATTCCTCACAGACTGAACTCAGTTAAGGATTACTATGAGTTTTCTGTGTTTAGGATGCTGTCAGTATGTGATATTCTACACTGAATACAAATATAAAGAAGCACAGCTGAAGGGTATTACATACTAGAGCTACTCTGTATACAAAAGCATCAAAATAGTATGTTTCTGTCATAACCTCTTCCAATTACATGTTAAAGGGTCAGCAATAACTGTAAGTAGAGTTAGTGGTAATTTTCTGATCACTAAGGTAGTTTTGACTAAAATGATTGCCTGAGGTCTAAAAATCCAGCTGATTTTACAGTATAAATTAAAAACGCATCTTGGGGAATGAAAACATAGAATTTACTTTCTATTAATGGCATACATTGCAACTGCTCCAGCTTTAAAATTATCTTAAAACATTTGCTGAAATTTATTGACAGATAATGAAAACAATTTTTTATTTTTAAAATACCAAACTATTTTCTGGTAACATGGGGAGAACTGAGTTAAATAAATGCCAAGAAATGCTGAGATAATTCATTTCACACTGTATTTTATAATTTTTTTTCCTTTTGACCTTCACTTTAATATGATGAATGAACTAAACCAAAAGGTCACCTTTTGGGAATGTTTTGGATTTTGCTCATACAGATAAAGAACTGCAAAGAAATGGATTACTAGTAATATATGGAAATGGTTATTCTGGTGTCATGATAAATTGCGTAAAGAATTACTAGAGCCTGAACACAAAACAGACCAGTTTTTCCTCCTTGGTTCAGGTCCATTGTACAAAGAAGATGAAGAAGAAATAATTTAATGAATCCCAACAGTAGGTTGAAACTCTGAAAATTTCCTTATACTATAGGGATTTCCTGATCTTCCCCAGTACTGCTTCTTGCAGGGCACAGTAAGAATTGCTTCCTGTTAGGAAGGACATGAGGGACATAATTAAAGCCTAAGGGCTAGGGGGAATAGCTATGAAGGCTGCACCAAGTCATGAGGTAAGAAAGCACTTGTCTTCAAGCCTTGGTAGACTGCCTTACTTCCTCCCCCCTACATTCCACCCTGGCAATTAGTGTAACTGGAATAGCATTGGATTACAGTTGGAAGTATTCCTGATTACAGCACTAAATTAAATAAGCATTAGGGTATTCAAATTTAGAGCAGTGATGGCCACAGACAAAAAAAAAGAAATCGCAAATGTCAAGTAGGTCTTGCTTAAAGCTGAAAATAAACTTAATTTGAGAGAATTTAAGAAAACATACCTGGCTTGTTTCTACTGAAAGTGAATATTACTGTGCACCCTGCAAGGCTTCAAAATTTTGTCAGTCTTGTGTTGGAGGAAAGGCTCCAGCAGCTTGATAAGAGTTTCATGATGGATTACAACTCTTGTATGTAATTTTAGAAACTCAAGTATTTTGTTTACACATGCTAGGAATTTGCTAATCTCAGATTTTCTAGATTAAGTTATTTTTAACAAACAAGTTAGAAACACTTTTAAGAAAAAGACTCCCTATTGCTGTAAGGTGTCCAGAATGGCAACAAATAGAGGATAGAGTCTTTTCCTAAGATTTTTAGAGGGCTGTGGAAGCTCCTCAGTGAAGGACTTGGGATTCCAAAGCTTTGTCAGGGAATGGAGAAGCAAGTAGAAACTTTTTTCTATAAGAATGCTGGTAAAATCACTTGTCACTCACCTGTTTCTCTATATACAATTCTCTTTGTGGAATTTTAGTTTACAACAGAATAGCTCTTTTAACATCAGTAGTGTTAGTCAGAAAAAAGATGGTAAGAAACTGAGCAAGGTGATATGTAGGAAAGAAATAAGCAAGGATTTTCATGTTACAGTACTTACATACTACTCTGTCTATTTGTTCCACAGAAGGTTAAGAAAGCACCATTTTCACCAATCAAGCCTGCACGTTTCTGGCTTAGGCAATACGGAGCAGAAGATGTTACATGCTTCCTTACTGAATGCACTTATTCCTGCTCATAAAGGAAGTAATTTTGCTCAGAAATCCAGCTACATGGTTTATTTTTCCACAGATTTAAGAAGAGCAAAGTGGAGCTTAGTTTATATCACTCTAATTTTTTCTTGCAAATGGCTCTGAGATACTGCTAGCATTCAATGCGCTTTAACATGGCTTTTGATTTTTGTCCTTACAGCTTTTCTGTTTAAGTAATATGTTAACTCTCATACCTTCATTATCTCATTTGAGAGGTGAAGTTCATTATGAGAACAGCAGGAAGAATAGTAGTTTAAGTAGTGTCCTTATACTGCAAAATATAGTGCATGGAAAATAGATTTGATGTTTCAAAATAGGCTAGGAAGGTGATGATGAGACTAGCTGTTTTTTCAGTTATGCATTTGTGTTTTGTAGTGCATACACAGGGAAGATGAGAAAGGTTAGCATGCAAAAGGAAGTTCACAAGGAGATTAGTTTAACCTGATTTTCCACAGAGAGGAAAGAAAAAGGAGGGGGAGAAAAACAACTGGCTAAAGCTGTATTTGAAGTAGCTCACAACTCAAACCTTTTAGTTACTGAAGATGACCGCTTATTTCAGGACAAAAGGAGGGTAGAAATCAAACACAGATCCCTTACTAACTAAAAAACAACATCCCAGAATGTGACACACATAGACTAAACATGATACACACTATGAAGTCATATCTATGTAGGGTTCTTTGCTTTATATAGGAAAATGACCTTTATGTAGTCAGATCACTTCTGACATGGGATAAAGATTTTGCATATATTCCTAAAAACATCTGTGCAAAAATTAATTTTTTGGGAGCAGTAAGAATTCAGTATGAATCAAATGTTACAACTAGTATATGCACACTAGTGCCTCTTTTTGCCTTCTATTACCACATATACATGAGCTACTTCAGTAGAATCATAGAATAGCTTGGGTTGGAAGGTACTTTTAAAGGTTGTCTAGTCCAAACCTCCTGCAATGGGCAGGGACATCTTCAACTAGATCAAGCTGCTCATGGCCCTGTCCACCCTGACCTTGAATGTTTCCAGGGATGGGGCATGTACCACCTCTCTGGGCAACCTGTTCCAGTGTTCACCATTCTCATAATAAAAAATGTCTTTCTTATATCTAGTCTAAATCTACCCTCTTTTAGTTTTAAAACCATTAGCCTTGTGCTATCGCAACAGGCCCTGCTAAAAAGTCTGTCCCCATCTTTCTTACATATATTGAAAGGCTGCAATAAGGTCTCCCTGCAGCCTTCTCTTCTCCAGGCTGGACAACCCCAACTCTTTCAGCCTTTCCTCACAGGAGAGGTGTTCCATCACTCCAATAATTTATTTTTGTGGTCTTCCTCTCCAACAGGTCCATGTCTTTCCTGTGCTGAGGACTCCAGAGCTGGACATCCAGCTCCATAGGTGGGGTCACACCAGAGCAGAATAGAGGAGCAGAATCACCTCCCTCAACCTGCTGGCCATACTTCTTTTGATGCAGCCCAGGATACAGTTGGCTTTCTGGGCTGTGAGTACATATTGTTGGCTCATATCCAGTAAAGGGAGTTAAATTATTTACATACATATAAATCATAAGTGAGAGAAAACTTATAACTGAAAAAAAAAATGTATATATATGTGGACAAATCTAAAAGTATTAGCATAGCATCTTCATGTACATATAAATGCCAGGATAGGCCCTGGAAAAAAATGCTGGAGTGGAAAAGCATCAACCTGACAGAAAGACCTAGCTGAACTGACACCGCTTTATACCAACTATAAAATATAAGCTATATAAAATATACCATAACAAATTGTATAAATAATGGTATAAATAATAATAAAAATATAAACTATATATAGCTTAAATACGCCAACTATAAATAAAATATGCAGATAGGTTAGTCCTGCTTTTGTTCTAAACCAGAAAGTGTTGTGAAGAGCCAAACTTCACAGTTTTCTGCTAATCTTTTTTTTTTTTTTTCCATTAATCTCTTGAAATCCTGTACCTGAATATACTGCTAGTCCTGATAGGGAGGGGAGAAAAAAAGATGAACAAATGTTAAGACAGAATCCAAGTTTCAGCTGAATTTTCCTTAAATCCATGGATTCTTCACTTTCTGCCATGTTCACTAGCATCTGTAACCATATGATACACAGGATATATTTTACCATTTTCATTTCAGTTATGAATGTTTAGTTTGTCAGCAACTGAATCTGCTTGATGATTTATCTGTACTCCCATCATATTCTTAACTGATAAGCAGTTCCTGAAGTACAGGGCTCTTTACCAGGCTTCTTTCAACCCCAGGCACAGATGCTGTGTTTTAGCCACTACAGCATGAACACTGCTGTTGGCTGTAGTACTACCTCACTTGACTATAAACATAAACCATTTATCATATGAGAGCATATAGACAAGATTCTACTGACTTTTGATACATTGGGATCCTCCATCATGTGACAGAGAATGCATGATACACCAGGCAGTAAGAGGAAAATGCAGCTATAGACCATTCATTCTTACTTTTGGGTAGGTCTTTCCTGACATAAGAGCTTCAGTACCCATGCACAAGCTGAGTTTCCACCTACGGTGGCAGGTTTGTCTTGGACTGGTTTTAATCTTTGCTTCTAAATCACAATAAACAGAAGGAAACTTCATACTTCCTCCTGCTGTTTTTACATCCTCATACTTTCAAACACCAAAAAGCATTATTCAAGTGAACATGCCTTGAAAACTGTTTTTTAGTAAGGTCAGCTATGTTGTATTCCTTAGGAAAGGCTGAAGAATTAAGATGCTTTACTGAGTGCTCAAAAAGAATAGTTTTTCTCAAAGCAGCAGACCTTAGCTTTTCACTTAATTACCGTTTTCTTCAGTACAAGCGTTCAAGGCATGAAAACAAGATGTGCTTCTGTTTACTGAAATCTAGGGAACATAAGACTGCAAATAAGATCAATGTATTATGTACTAATGACTTGCTGCTCCCCTTAACTCCATGATAAATGTGACAGCCTTTTTTTTAGACTCATGTGAAGTGTAATAACCTCATCTTCAGATCAGAAAATGTCTGAAAATTGATTGAATTAACTTGAACTGGGGGGAGGGGGAAGGTGAATTACAAAGTATTGCTCTTCCACTGACTTCAATGCCATATCTATTGCACTGTGAAGAAAAAAAAAAAAAGTGTAGTTTCTGAACTCGCTATGTTCTTTATTTCTCATAATGATTTTGGAAGGGTGCAGAACTTTTTTCTAAATGTTATCAAGAAGAAAGTAACAAAACCAGCCTTCTCTTTGCAGACGCTTATACTGCATAAGCAGTGTAAGTTTGCATAACTACAGGATACAAGTTTCAGGCTGTTATGGATGCTACACAACCACTTAGATAACTGGCCTGAGTGAGCTACCACCTTCCTTGTTTTACAACCTATCTTTTGTTCGTGTCTTGAATCATACAACTTTGCTGCATGAGAGATTGTGGAACACAGAAGCAACAAGAAAAAAAAGGTAAATGCTAAAATAGATAAGCACTTCAGACTCTCCAACTGTGGATAGCTGCACCATACTGGGTTTTCTAAACCTGTTAGGTATAATCATGTACAGATCAGCAACAATGCAGCAACTGGCAGCTATGTAAATCCACCTTTAAAAAGCCCAGATAAAATGAAGATCTATAGAGTTATTGGGAGCAGGTAGGAAGGCAGATCCCTGATTTGAAGGAATACTTACTGTAACACTGAAGAAAACAAAGTGATGCTGACTATTCATCTTGTCTAGGAAATGCCTTGTTAGTGGGGAAAAAACTAAGCCTTGCTGTGCATGTTCTTTTTACACCTCTAAAACATAACATCCTCCAAGATACACTGTCCTCCACAGGACAACAGGTAGAGGCATTGGTTGAGTCCCCCTGAGGACAGATTGCCCAAGAGAAAAAGCTATCATCTTGCAAGTCTATAGAGCAAAGTCTAAAAAAATCTTACATTGCTAAGAGATTAGGACTAATGGACATAGTGGTAGAATCTGTTAGCGGTGGTTTATGACAAAATCTTTTCAATGAATGGAAGATATGTTAACAGAAAACCTCTGATGATAGTCAAATATTTTCTTCTTTATGATACCAAAACAACGGAAATTAAGAAAATAAGAAATTAATTAATGCATTTATTTCTTAGACACTGAATGTAAATACAGTACATACTTTCTGCTCTCTTCCTTTTTCCCTCACAATCTAATTACATCGTTTTTATGCAAAGTATGTAACAGCACTCTCATCTGTAGCTTCCATTCTGCCCTTTCTCTTACAGTACTTTCTATCCTACTTTTTTCCATTATTGGTCAGTGCGCTGAAAAATACAAACCTGTTCATTATTTTTAAAATGTAGACTATCTTGCTCACCTTGCTACACTAGAAGGATTGCGCATGCAACTTAGACTAGTTTTTTGCCTATAAAAATATCCGTGATTGCTTTTCCACGTGGCATCTGTGTTAGTAAGTATTAAAGAAACATGAGAATAAACACAGTATTTATGCAATGTTTCTACTAAGAAAAAGAATACTCTATCCTCCACTAATGATCATCCATGGCAACTAATCTAAAGAGACAACTGAGCTCAAAATGCCTTCATCTCCACTCCAGTAACGTACCTTGACAGAATACCAGTCCAATAGTGAAAATGTCCTCCTATCCAGAGTCAGAGCTTGCACAGTCTTTTGCAAAGTGAAATGAAGATAGGAGACAAGTGAGTATCATATAAGGAAGTGATAGGAGACCACCATGGCCATAACTACCACAGACTTAGAAATTTCCTGGTCCTTCCTATAGGAGAGGAAAGAACTGTAATGGTGGAATATCCAGGCACGTAGTTTTGCCTGAGGGTTGGAGTTTTTTTGGTCAGTTGGTTTTGGTTTTTTACTTTTGTTTGTTTGTTTGTTTGTTGGTTCTTTTTTTAGGGGAACAAAGGCAGTCTTCTTGAGAAAAGTCCCATTAGAAATGGGGAAACTGAGATAGGATTCCAAAGTACTGCAACTGCTGCACCTCAGTAACTGGAAGACCCAGAAGTAATACCTAGCTAGTACAGAGGAGGGCTGCAGAAGCGTGCTTTCTGGCACACAGTTGTGGGAAGAAGAGGGAGATTTGTAGGAAGCAGATCTATCATCCTGCTGTGCAGGAAGCAGGGAACGCTACAACCACCACCTCCAGATTTACACATGTTCCTGCATACTGGGCAGGGTCCAGTAAAGGGCTGTCAAGATGATCAAGGGACTGGAGCATCTCACAGATGAGGAAAGGCTGAGAGAGCTGGGACTCTTTAGCTTGGAGAATAGAAGGCCCCGGAGGGGATCTCATCAATGTATGTAAATACCTGAGGAGAGGGCGCAAAGAGGACAGAGCCAGGCTCTTTTCAGTGGTGCCCAGCGACAGGACAAGAACTGAAACACAGGAGGTTCCCTCTGAAAATCAGGAAACACTTTTTTCACTGTGAGGGTGGCCGAGCACTGGCACAGGTTGCCCAGAAGGGTTGTGGGGTCTCCATCCTAGGATACACTCAAAAGCTGTCTGGAAGTGGTCCTGGGAAACAGCTTGTAGGTGGCCCTGGTTGGGTAGGGGAGTTGGACCAGGTGACGTCCCAAGGTTCCTTCCAACCTCAACCATTCTGTGATTCTATGATTCTGTGAAGTCTATAGGAGTCTCAGTGTCCAGCAAAATATCAAACTGATGCCTGTGTTACAGGACACTATGCATGTATTTCTGTGATCTTTCTCCCCAGCCATCAGCTTCAGAGACAGTTACATCACAGGATTAGTGTATCACTGACTTAAGCTTTAAACACAGGCACTTATCACTGACTGACCCAACCTGAAAGATTATTTTTCCCCAGTTCACTACTGTCCCAAAGTCATCCCCAGAACTGAGTAGGATGGAATAGCTGAGGACCAGAAGAAAATCTGGCAGCTTAATTCAAACCAAGTCCTGTAGCAATTTAAACTCTAGACTATGCATTGGAACAGAAGATCAAGCATTGAAACACTGTTTCATTCAATCTGGCATGAATATTGTAACCACTTAACCACTTACACTAAATAACATTTATTAAATTAATTTGTTAAGCGTATGTCTAAGCTGTCAAGGCCCTAAAATCTGCATCCAGATATTCACCACTGCTGCTATTCTACTGGAGTAGGATTATAATAACTCCATACTACAACTATATTTAGTGTTATGTATGATCACGTAACAGCCATACCTCCAGTACAACTGTTAGATTGATGTACTTATATTAATATAAAGCCATCAACCTGTGTCATCTAGTCCCTGGAATACTATTATACCACCAAATCAATGTAACAATGTGCATTTTAATAAGGGAGAATGGTTTAACTATGACAAAATAGTTAAAATCAGTTTTGTGTTTAGACAAGTCCCTCCATCAGTTTGCAATATGTTTGCCACTGGGATATTTTCATTATGAAATCTTACTGGCTCAAGACCTTAACAGGTTTCTCAATACGTAATATTTTCCTCAAAGCCCAATTTTTGGAAATTAATTAATCCATAAAGCTTCCACTTTCCACTTTTTTCCACTTTTAAAAGAAACTGTAATTGAAACAGAGAAAATTGTACAAAATATTTCTGAAAATCAGTAAAAATCCTACTCAGGAATTTTCTTTCTCTCTAACTACTGCTATTTTAACATTTGGGGTTGACAAAAGGCAGAGGCATTTTTTCTTTCAATAGACAAAAGCAGAAGAACTCACCTAGACACGTATTAGTGAATGCAGAATAACTTCTACTTTCAGTTATTGGAAGGAGAAAACTCTCCGGATCCATGTACTTAAGAACCCTGCTTTTGCATAGGCCTTTCAGAATATCTTCCAGTTTCCTTCTTCCATGAACATACATTAAATATTTGTGCCTTAATTAAAAGTGTTCCCACTGGAGGTCTTGCATTCCATCTCAGTCAGCTCTTCCTTGTCAGCGTAGTTTCAGTATGTATGACTTTACAGAACAACCAATTGGGTATCATGTCACTCCTTTCATAGGGGTGAATACTCTGTAAGGTCTTTTACAAAAGGAATCAAAATATTACAACACAGCCAACAAGCCATGCTCTGCAGTTTACCAAGACTCTTTTAATGGCCTGTAATTTTAAATGGGTGCCTCTTGTTAGCAAGTTGAAGAATAATTAGAGCCCCTAGTTATTTGAGACTTTAACTGCACTACTGTAGAGAGATGAGAAAAATCAGAAACAAATTCCTGAAAGAGCAAAAAGAATACTCAGATAAGAAATATTCTTCTACAACTTTGGACTCAACACTTCATCCTGGAATAGAACAAGCCATACAAGAAAGTACACTAGGACTCAGTAATTCATTATCCCATTAATTCAGAGTAATTAAATCATGGTAAATGGGGGGAAAAGAAATTTTGCATTTGAATTCAAAATATTTCTTTATGCAGAGTGGTGGTGAAACTCACTGGCTTTTGATAGACTTCTAGTTGTATGAGTCAAAACAACAGGAAAAGCAACTTTCTTACTGCCGTGTTGAAATAATAATTCAGGATTTCCAATAACTGCTTCCCTGCTAAGGATTTCTAACACACAAAGATCGACAAAAACAAAGGGGACCTCACAAAGACTTTCACTTGAAAACCTGCGTACACCTGAAAGGGTTTGCTGCTTGGCCTTATTACTTGCAGGTCTGTGGTCTGTTGCATTACCACAACTCCAGGGGTTTGTAGATCACTCTTGGTAATAAGTGGCTTTAGCTCTGAAGACAGTAAATCAATGGTTTCAACAATCGTAAGACTACAGTATTAAAAGGATTCCATTGTTCTACAGAGAACACCAAGCACTTTGCACGCAGGTGCCTGAAAGTAATTGATGGCAGAGATCCTTTCTTAGGCATGCATGCCTGAACTGTATTCAATTCAGGGCCATTCTCAAAATGCCATTGTTTTCTTATGTAATTCACACAAGTTGCCATTGTACAATTGCTATTCATCAGGGGATGTAATCTGAATCTTGTCGAATTATACTGTCCTGATATCTTCTTCCCTACTCTAAATAATTAAGACTTGAGACTTGCAAGACTTGGAGGGGGAGGGGAGAGAAGAGAGATGTGTGTTTCAGGGAGGCAGAATGGACAGGAAAAGGGTAAGTAATGTACAAGAGTAAAATGGAAACAAAATGTGGAAATAGGTATCCATTTACAGATCATAAATTTAATAAAGACATGGCTTACACAATTGTTCCTAGGACTGAAAATGCTATGTTGGAAATGTTCTTTTCAGCTCCCTAAAATGTTGCATACAAAAGGTAATTCCTTAGAAGGCAGAGATTTTACAGTACTTAACATTCCTAGCTCACAGATATTCTAAACAGCACTTTGCAAGAGGAAACACAGCAACTTAATAAAATGAAGACACCCCAGTTGTATAACATAGCTGCCAGCATAAATTTATAACATTTCTATGTAATTGTTTTTAAGATAGATAATAAAAGGCTATATCCAGGAAGGAAAAACATACACCACCCTTATAAGTATGCCAACCCATTCCAGCTTCTACTGACTTCAGAATAAAAGATTTTTTTTTCCTTGTTATCTTTTTCAGGATATGGGGGAAGATAGTCAAGTCCAGACTTCCTAGTCACAATGCAAAGTCCTTTTTCATATTATCACTTGCTAATGGAAGCAGCTTTTAACAAGCACTACAGTCATGAAAAGGCTGGTAGTTTAAGCTTTGCAGGGTCTCACTATTTGAGTGTCCGACTCCATTTTCAGTTAAATACTTCCAATAAAGTTCTGCTAAGCATCCTTCAACATTTCTTCCTAAAGGTGTCATTTACTGAAGAATTACCAACAGAAGACGTATTCTCACATTTTCTGCTTTTACTAAAACAGTACTCTGAATCACTTTCTCCAAGTAATTGACACTTTTCACTACTGCTAAATGCCAGGAGGAGAAACTTGGGAGTCAAATGGGCTTTTGTTTTGACAGTTTACTTTGGAGGGAGGGGTATTGATTTCTTCAAAGAAAATATTGCCCCAGGAGTCTAAATTGGATGGGTTGTTAGACCTGCATTTCACAGTTCCTTCCCTAGCCCATCCCTAACATACTTAAAATTCTCCACAGCAATTGTTTGTGTTAACAAAATATTCTGAAGAGCTCCTTTCTCAGGGTAGTTTGAGACAATATGAAGGGGCTTGGGCATGCAGAAACTAGAGCGTTTGCAGGAACCCGTATCTCTGTAAGTTCATGTCCTCCTGGGGTCTCAAGAGCTGATGGACTCAACAAGTCCATCTGAAATGGTATTTTTTGAGATATCACTAGGCCAGCCTTGTCCTAAGTGCTTGTTCGTTGTTCTTGAATCACTTCTTCCGCCTCCTCCAAAGCCTTGTGGCTTTCTTGAAGATGGTTTTATCTAATATAAAAGCCTTTAGAATTTGTGTACAACTACAGAGACATTAAAAAAAAAAAAAGCTTTTGTGACATTCTTAGACTCAGCATAAACTATACCAACAAAAACATTTGGCAAGAAGTTTGACTCACAAATAATGAAAAGGATATGTACCCTTCCTCATTCTTGTTCATAGTCACTCACTCTCTCACCATTTCTTACAAATGCTTATCTGCTCCACGTTGAGCAAGTTCAGGGGCTAAACAGGCAGAAAGACTGCTTTGTAGGGGTTTTTTATTTTATTTTGGGACAAGAAAATAACTATCCGTCTGAAAAATATTATAGTATGCAAAAATATTTAAACCACAAGTAGGAATTTTACAAGTTGCCCAACATAACCTCCAATGAAAATATATAAACACAATCTCTCTCTGTCTCCTAGGATTTTGAACAAGGATAGAAGCATACAGTGGCTATCCCCCACGTAAAAAGCTTTTTTTTTTTTTTTTGCAATAGACATGGCCTCAGAAATACCCTCAGAAAAACACATATACAATATTCAGAGTTTAAACTATTTCTTCTCTTGCCCATTGTTAGCTCCTGGGCTGATTATTACTTTCCTTCTACCCGTTTCCAAAGTTGTTTTCTGATCTCTCTCCTACTTCTGGCTTTTTCTGTAGAAGACTTCACTGCCACTGCCACTGCCACTGTTTGTATCTTCTACATGTCTGCTTATTAAAAGGTTATTTTCAAGATGTGAATTATTAAAGATGTATAAGGAAGGAGGTGCCCACATGACAAAGTGAACTTGGAAAGCATGTGCATGTGTCTTTAATCTTAAATCAGAACTGTACCGTGCAAGTACGTTGGTTAAAAAATGTTACATCCTTTATCAACATAGCTACAGTAGGATATGCCCTTGTCTATAGCTATATACATACATGCGGGTATTAGTATTTTTTTTCATTGGTATTGCTTGCTTCATTTGGAGAACTGAGGTACCAGGAAGTGGACACCTGAAGTCCACTAGGAAGGTTCTCAGATGTACCTCATGTACCTTCTTCAGGTAGATAAGATGTTTTTCTGGCTTAGCTTTACCCATGTAAGTAGTTTATTGGCCTCATCCCATAAGGATACTCTTTTGTAGTGATAAGAGAGCCTATCAAAAGAGGAAATAAAGATCATTAGCCAAAGTGGAACACTGTGTACCTTAGAATGAAGAGTTGGAACATTTCAATGAAGAGGGTCAAATCAAATCAATTATAGTATGTAAAACAGCACACTGAGATGCATCAGAAGTTTCATAGTAGACACAGACAAATAAATTCATTTCCTATAGTGAATCAAAGTCAACTGTATGAAGACTCTTCTTCCACAGTTTCATTTGTAGCAATACTTAGACTTGCCTGAGAGATAGAAGTATTCTTCACATGAAAAAAATAAAATAGCAGCTTCCTTCCCACAAAGCCCAAAACACTAGGCACTTCTTCATGTGTTTGGGATGCTTATGAGATTTCACATATAATAGTTTATGTTGCAGAACACCTTGTCAGCACCAATTTACATTCTGAATGTACACAACATGAACATCAAGTTCCAGAAAGTTTTTTAGAATCTCCTATTAAATACACATTTCCCCAAAGCATATAACATCATGAACTGAAACTTTTTAAAAAAGAAAAATCACATCAAAAAACCAAACCACAAAAGCCCACAAAACCCTTAGGTTATTCTAATGCAAGAGAAGGCAAAGTATTCTCTTTTCATCCCCAGCTACCAATTGCAATTCCCAGAATATCCTTTGCTGACCCAATTGCCTACCATCCGCCAGTAAAATAGCTCTCCCAACATCTCTATCCATGGAGAAGTGAGCTTGCGTGTATAAGAACAGTTCCTCCCCTGCTGAAAAACCCACAGCAAACCTAGCATTTTGACTCCACTACCTTTGCCCTGCTTCAGGTAGTAAATCAAGAGACACAAGTTCTATCTTTTCTTCCTCGGTTCTTTTCTGTCTACTTTTTGCATGTATAAAACTTCTTTGATCCATCATAGCATTTTTGCCATTCAAAATCTTCTGATAGATTTCTGGTCTAATTTCCAGAACCCTCAACCCACCAAGGCAGACAAGATGGGTTCTTTTTTTTTTTCAGTTTCCTTTCTCATTGACTTATATGAACACCTTCATGCTTTCTTCATTAATAAGCTGTTAAACAGTTATTGTACATTTCTGCTTTTCTGTATTTTATTTATGACTGGTGGGGAAAGCAGGAGCATTCATAGGCTCTCAGTGGAATATAGCAGTTGTCTGTTGCTTCTTCAGAGACAATGCCCAGAGTAGTATAGGATTGTAATTACCAATGTGAAGAGAGAAAAGCATGAAGCTTGAGAGCTTTGGGGAAGAAAAATGATGGAGTTGATGATAGATACTATCTACTAGTAAGTTACATGCTCTGTGCAGCTGTGAAAGAAGTGCAAAGGATTTAAAAACAGAACCAGCAACATCCAGCTCCTGAACTCCAAGGACAGTTAGTGCTTTATCAAGAGTTTATACTGAGGACTTTATGGTAAAATGGCTCATCTTAATCCAAGGTAATCTTAATGCAGGCCATTGCAATTTAAATATAGGACAATCTAGCTGTCCTGTTAGTTTCATTGGGTTTCTGAAACAGCACTGATATGGTTGTGCAGCACTAATATTACTCTGTACAACTACAGCCCATGTACAGAGCAGCAAAGCCTTAATAAAATAGAGGGCAAGTAATTATTTAGAAGGGTATCTCAAAATGAAGGTTCAAATGAGCAACCTGTGTATTAGTTTAGCACAATTTTATAGGGCCTCAACATTGTCACTGTTTTTTCCTGTACCTGGTTTCCCCAGCTTTCTACTTGATATAACCCACCAATAAAAGTCAATTAAAACAAAACTGTATTTTTAGGTAATGTAGGTAATGCAGCAACCACCTGAACACAAACTACTTGCAAGGAGTAGTCCAACAGTGATTCAGGTATTTATTTATATATCTATGGTTAAGCAAGTGAAACCCAAGATGCAGGTATCACTGAAAAATGTTTTACAGTATCACCTCTACATAACTTCTCATTTTTAAAATGTTTTATTTGGATTCGGAGACAGCATTCTCCACCCAAGTCTTACTATGTTTAGCTTATGGACTATTACCTTTCTTTGTAAACCACGCTCTTTCACTAATTCAGCAATGGACTGCAAAGCTAAGTTAATGTGTGTAGTTTACAGTGTTTATTTTTGATGGTGCTACCTAATATACCTATCAGTCATAATCAGGAGAATAGCATATTGTAAACTGGAACAGTTACTGTATAAGCAATAAGGCCCAATTTCTGTTTCGCTTCTGTAAAAAGTTTTTCCTGGGAGCAGCAGTAATGCCAGATTTCAAGGAATTGCAAGGGTTTGCAAGGAATCAGATGCAGAAGCCACTGTCCTAGGCGCTGAAAATGAACTTGGTAACCCACTGCGGCAGGTAAAAAAAAAACAAACCAACCACACTGCTAAGCCCCGTGTAGGGCAGTATTATGAAATCAGGACAGAGTACAGTAAACCCCCTGAAAACGGGTCAGTGGACTTATGATAAGCTTTCTTCATTTATGTTGGGTGGGAGAAGGGGAAAGGGGAAGGGAAAGGGAGAGGACATGTATTAATATATAACTCCAGACTCACCGATTTTGGCCAAGCTGGCCACAAGTATCCAGAGTGTAATGATATAAGGATCCTTGACGTGATTCCATTCGAAAGAGACGATGGCAAAGCTCTCAGGCTGGCTGCTATTTCTAGGGCTTCCCGAGCTTCTCTGTCCCAGCGCCGCTGGGAGAGCCATCAGCCCCAGGAGGAACCTCACTCCAGATACCTGCCTCATCTCCAAGCCACGCAACAAAATCCTGCTTCCCCTTCCCGCAGAAATCCCGCCTCTTCGGAACTCCTCGGGGGCGAGGTCCTTGTCCCTTTTCAGAGACGCGGCCGAGGACTGCGGACTGCGGGACGCTGGTGCGCTCGGCAGGCGGCGGAGAGGGTCGGTCCTGTCCTATCCCGGCACCGTCGGCACGGCTGCACCGGCTGGCTCCAGCGCCGCTTTGCCCGGGGAGGACGGAGGGGTCAAGGGCTCTGCGCACAGGCAGATGCTTCGAGCTGGGGTCCTTTGCCGCCTGCACGGCCCCGACT
>NW_009259588.1:64542-96664 GCF_000687185.1 Egretta garzetta
AGGGGAGACCGGAGAGGTCAAGGGCTCGGCGCACAGGCAGATGCTTCGAGCTGGGGTCCTTTGCCGCTTGCCCGCACCTGCCTTTATCAGGCTGCTCCCAGACGGGCGGAGGCGGAGCTTTCCTCCCGCTCCCGCGGAGGCTGCGGCGCGGTGACAGCGATGCCCTGACTGAGCACCTTTCGGGATCGGCAGGGGAGCTGCGTCCCCTCCACAGAGGGGATGACGGCAGGCTGTGGGCTGGGTCCACCGCCCCGGCTGGGCTCTGGGCACACGGAGGTTGGAAAGAAAAAGCCTTGAGCTTCTGGCACTGCGGGCCAAGGCTGGAGCGCTCCCGCGGGCATGTCCAAGGTGGAACCCGGGGTCCGAGCTCACATGGGAGCCGGATAGGCAGGAGATCCTCAAGGCTCCGTTTGGGTGCTTTGGATGCGCAGCAGCAGGAGGTGAGCCTCCCTCCCTCCGACCGGCTGCCACAGAGCAAAATGCACTCTTTTCTCATTTTCAGCTTCAAATCGCGTTAGGATCTAGCTCGCCGAAGATACAGCAGATTTCTCAATCCAACTTTTTCTTCTGTCCACCAGGGAGCACCTCTTCCCATCCCGCGGTGCTCGAGGAAATGACACCAGCAGGCAAGGTTTGGCTTTCCACTTAGATCTGCTTGCAGCTGTTAGTTAAGATGTGATATAATAAAATTGCTACCTGTTTTTTTTTTCTTCTTTTTTTTAAAAAAAATATTTTTATGGTTACAGTGTGAAACCTTTTAGAAGGTTCTTACTTTCCCCCTAAAGCCTTCTTTCTTGCTGATAACATTTGCCTGATACCCTGGTCAGTCCACGTTTTGTCTTGTAGGTAGGTGGACCCATGATAATCACCACCCTGCAGCAAAAAGGCAGCAAAGCAGCCTATTCCCAGCAAACAGAGCTGAGTGCACCTTTCCACACACCACAGTAGCAGCAGGTCCTGCCCTGTTTGTGCTCTGAAGCAGCAATCCAGCTGACCACATGTGCAGTCCACTGCTTCTGTAACTTTCTGTGGGAAAAAAAAGCTAACTTTTTGTTTCACTTAGACAACAGTTGGTTTTACCAAAAGTTCAAAAATGAACACGATAAAGCTCTCCTTTGAAATGTTTGGAAGATTAAGAAATTATTTTGGTTATTTCAATCACTTGGAAGAACAGCTAAGTACTTTTTTGAAGTCTAAGTGACCTGCACAGATACTCTATAAATCAATTAACTGGTTAATTAAAACAATAAATTTGCATGGAATGTCATTGCTATAAAGGGTGTCTATCATTATCACATAATAATCTTATTTAGCTAAGGAACTCAAGAAGCAAAGTTCTCTTGAGTTAACGCACTGAAGATTCAATTATTACCTCAAGTGCAGGCCTTGAGTTGGATCCTCTTTTCAAACAACGAAGCATTTTGGGTTTTTTATTTCCCCTGTTTCTTCATTACTTAAGGGAAAGGAAATTATGAAGGGATTTTTTTTAAACTAGGAGCCAATCTGAAGATGGAACTGGCAACTCTTTTTAGGAAGAATGACAGACAGCAAAATATTTTCTTTACATTTAGGAAATGTGTAGATAAAGGCCTGAAGAATATTTCAGTGTCTGCCAACTGAAATCCTACCTATATTATTTTTATCTTTTTAGGAGTATGACTCAGGCACCCAAATGTCCTTTAGAATTTGCTCCCAAGTTTTTTAAAGGTTCTACAAATTTCTCTGGCCAATGCGAGAGTAACATTTTTGTGCATTGCCATTAGAGAGACAACTACAGTTAGAAGTAAGTAGCTGCCGGTGATCTGTGTAACCTGTGGATAGAAGTAGTTCCTAGTTGTTAATATCAGTTCCATTTGCTGATATTAGGAGAACATTAAACTTTAGTAGAGAATAGCCGTCAGCACTGTTTTTATTATCACATACCGTTACAACACAATTAAACATTTCAGCTGCAGCTAATAAAAGGGCACCACAACTACCACAGTGTCCCACCTTGTATATGTGATTCTTCCCAAATCTCGTTCCACAAAATGACAACTGGGTTAGAAATAAAACTTACAACACTGAAAGTGTTGAAACTAACCAAGTTGTTAGGACAAATGTGTCATAGATCAAGAATACCTGCAGCTGTGCTGGAATAATCAGAAAGCCTTCTCCAGTGGATCATTTCTATGGATGAGCAAAGGCTTACACTTCATTTGGAGGAGCAACCAAGTTACATGATGATTCTGAGTTTGCTGGTGGAGGTAAACCAGTATTAGCAAACAAAAATGCTGGAAGTACCATCTTAGCACAGAAAAGCTTGATGTTAATATGCATATGCTCCTCAGTTGAAAGTATAATGCCCAACAACCTAACTTACCTTAAAGGGATGTTGTAAGAACATTAGATTTTGTAAAGGTTTCTTAAGGCCTTGGTCCAAACTGCTACAAAAGTACATAATTTTGCTTATCACAAAATCATCTCAAAACAAGGTTTACAACACTGTTAAAATGCCAACACTGTGCTTTTGTTTAACAACAACAAGTTAATGATTCAAGGTGTATCTGTGACATTTGTCTTACCATCCAACTGCTTATGGAATTTTAAGTAGGCTGGATATCAAATGACTGTACATATCAGGGAATTCTTGTGCAACTCATTAATATGTTAGAATGACACAGAGGAAGGAACAGGCAATCTTGAATCTCCCATAGGTACATGAATACATGCTAAACCAACAGTCCACTGGGTATACATCAACTCATGTACAGAATATATAGTTGTACAAGAATACATTTGCATTTATGCATTTATCAATAGATTCAATTTTCTTGAAGGTTCTTTATGGAAGCCCTCATGTAGTTTCCTATGACCTCATTCTGTATCAGTAACAAAAAAACATTAGCTTGAGTACTATGTTTGCAATAAAGATATCATATCACGCAACAGCTGATATTTCCTAACTCTCCAAAAGGATTGCACAAGGAAGATTTCTACTTATTGTAAAATAATGGCTTTGTGTCCTGATGTCCTGAGTGTTTTGGTTTGGGGGTTTTTTTTCAACTGAAAGAACTCCAACATTGTCACTTCTGGAAATGTTCTGTAAATAATTGCTTAGAGAAAAGAATTAGTGGTATCTTATACACACTTCACATGATCTGTGTCCTGTAAAGATTAATTCTTGTGGATTTTTTCAAAGCTGAGGTAAAAGACAAGTTCAATTTAAAAAAACCCCAACAGGTAAACTGAAATCTTTAGAATTATATTAGTTTTCTCTAGAAAGCACACACGGTATTTCAGTTGTACTAACTTAGAAGTATAAGTTACAATTAACTTTAAATTTTAGCATTTACAAGAAATGTGTTTAAGATGAGATGAAATTAAGAAGCACATTCCTGTGGAACCCAGAACCCTTTCATAAAGGAAAATAAATAAATCTAAGTAGCAAAGAATTGGCTAATGAACTGTGAAAAATCTCCTGATGCAACATAAGCTGTCATAAATCACTTATTACCATTCCTGTCTTTCCTCAGGGAAATGTACTCTTTTTGTATTAATGTCTATTAAATGCATAAGCAGGTTAAGGTAAGATTTTGAAAGGAATATAGTTCCAGCATATATCTTATGCCATAATTCCAACTGTTTACATAGTTAAATAGAACAGTAATTGTTGTGAAAGGCATCGTACCAATATAACTGTTTGATATGGTGAAAATTAATGTGGTTTATATGCAGATGAATGCAGAACCATATGAATTTATAGTGAATTTACTTGATTCAACAGCTGATATTTTACCAACTTCTCTTCAAATGAAATGAGTGCAGCTGTGCAAGTTTATGCTGCAAGGAGTTGGACAGTAGTGTTACAGCATGATGAATATGAACCTCTGAAATCGCTTTGAGAAGCAGCATATTAATTTAGTCCACACACATTACTACCAGTTTAAGTGAACAAAATGGGTGAGGATGAATGAATCGGAGAGGTAGGTAAAAATGGATTTGGCTGGGAAGTAGGACGGCAGAGGAAATTAGCTGGATTTTTCATGACTCATTTCAAGACATGACTGAATTTAAGGACAGTACATGGAGGGGATTTTTACCAGATCCCTCATTTTTAGCATCTCATCTTTTTGAAAATGGCAAACATTTCAGGTAGATGGTGAGATTTTTCTGGTTTTTTGTTGTTGTTGCCATTATTGTTTTTAATGAACCCCCACATTTATATTTTATTAGCAGCTAATCTAGTAGGAGTGGGAGACTACAAGTGACAAACATTAACCTCACCTATGACCGCAGCTGAGGATGGCCCCCTCCATAATCTTTTAGAGTTATGTAAAGGTATGTACAGTTATGCTCCTGCAAGGACCAGGGAGTTGGACTCGATGATCCTTATGGGTCCCTTCCAACTTGAGATATTCTATGGTTCTATAAGGGATTATATTTGTGTGAGCTCTCAGTGTAATCAGCAGTGAAAAGGGAATGGGACAGGGAAAGAAGCTGTTACATAGCACCGGATACCTAATACATTTTATCATATTATGTTCAGAAAAAAAAAGTGCTTTTATAAAATACCATGTGCATTAAAAGTCCGCCTTCTTTAAGTTCCATTTTCAATTAAAATTCTTCTGTTGTATCTTAGGACTCTTCTGGGCTTGCTACTAGTCAAAGATAACCTCAGAGATTTTTCATATATGACAACCTGCATCTTCCATACTTTCCCTCTTGTACTGCTCACATTCCCATGTTTTTGGCATCCCTCTCCCAGTCTATTTCTCTGTACTCCTGGTCTCTGCCCTCCTTCCTTTTTATGCATGTCTTCTGTCAATACTCACCAGAAATCCCTAATACTGAGATCTAAGGAATGCTCAAAATGCATGATGTTGTATACATTGTGTATGATGTTTAATCCCAGTATTTAAGCCCCCACATGACTCTTTATCCCTTCAAATGCATCTTTGTCATTTTTCACAACATATCCTTCTTCCAGGTACTCACACCAGCCTGACCAACACAAATGCATATACAGAAGTCACTACTAGTTTTCCTAGTCATAAGGGAGATTGTATTTTCTGATCTTTAAAATTCAATTGTCATTTTGCTCTATGTTAAAAAAGCTGGGGGAAGACTATGTCAGAAATCATAACTACAGATTTCAGAGATCAAGTGGGTAAAAAAAAGAAAATAAAAGTGCCTATCTCTGAACTGTTTCCATGTACAGGTGTTCAGCAACTTAACCTGAGAGGGGAACTGAAAGAAAGAGCTGAAATGCTCAGGGGAAAAAACAAATGAACATTAAATAACAAAGGCAGCTAAACAGAATAGTTTCAACTTCTAGCACAATAATTTTACATTTATATCTGGATTTGTATCTAGGCTCAGATGCTTCTTGATCTTAATTTTTGGCTGACCTATGAAGAGGGAATCTTTTTTTTTGATTCTCCATATACTACGCCTCTCTGAAATCCATAGTTCATGCCTCCCCTGCCTAGCTTAACATGTGCATGTTCACATTAAAAAGTCCAGTTGGTTTCACCTAGAGCAGCTACAGAATTCAATATGTCATCCCCAGAGCTCCTCTTTTTGCAGACACATAGGGCTTGTTCGAAAGCATCTCTGATACCTGCAGGTGGAGACTCCCCCCACCCCCCAAACTGAGCAAAAGCGTCTCCTGTTCTCCCTGCCCTTCATAAATTACATCCTTAGCTCTGCATAGCTGTCAGCAGCCACTGTCATGTAGTGATTCACACTTGTTTCTGTTGGTAGGCCACGGAGCAGATGTGGATGGTTTTAACCAGTATGTGAGAATTCAGCAAGGTGAGTGAATTTATCAGTTGCAATCCGAAGCTTATTCCAGCAGAGGGAGCGACCCTGCAGTCTGGCCGGGCTTGAGGGCGCCCAGTAACCTGTGGGGACCTGGCTTCCGGGAGCTTCTTGGATCTGATGCTCGTTTAAAGCTGCTCCTACCTCCAGGATGACTCCTAACGTCAAAACGCTCAATCTAAGCCTCTCCTCTGTCATCACACATAAAGGAGCTTTCCTCTGAAATATTTTTAGAAGGCAGCTGGGATTTTTGTGAGAGCAAAATTTTGCTTTGTTTTTCCTTTTTTTCTTTATCAAAATGGTGATAAAGAAAAGAGTGACCCTTGGCTGATGTGCAACAATAATCACGTAATAATTAGCAGTTATTTTGAACTTAAATCAGGTAAATCAAAGAGTCAAATAATTAAATTAATTACAAGAGAAACAAAATCGAAAAGCCGACACCATTTATGGCTTGAGGTATTGATAATGGCAATTTGATCATAAAAAAAACCCCAAAACAGTCAGTACTTCCTTGTCATTGATGCATAGTTTAAAAACTGCAAATATTTAAGAATGATGCATTAGATGTGCTGAGGAGTTCTGTGGGATAATTCCAGTTTATGAAAATAAAAACTTTTAACCAGAATATACATATTTTTTATTAATCTTTCTTTAGGAATTTTTCACATGATCAGAATGGTATTCCTGGTCAAAGCCACAGAGAAAGGCAAAACTTCAAACCCAATGATAATAGTAATCTGCCTAATTCAGTGCAAAGACATAATCTTGAGTCTCATATATTTCAGGTGAATGCCCTGATATTGATCATGACTCAGAAGAAATTAAGATGGTCCTGATTTAATTTTGTTCTGCATTGAAGCAAAAACAGTTGTTGAAACTTCATTTTTTTTATAAAAAACAATTGGAAACTGGCTCTTCAACCAGTTTGGGCTTTTAAAAACATTTATTATATTACTACACAAATCTTTGCACTAACTATGCTAGAAGTTAGAATCAATTTGAAGAAATTTGCTTGTGGTATTTCAAATGTCAATTTAGAAGGAATGCAGTACGTGTTTTTTAGTCAATTCTGATCTTTTAGTCAATTGGATTGTAGTGGTGTGGCATGGGAAGAGATGGTCCTTTGCTGCTGGTATAAAAAGCTACAGAGGTTCTTTGAAGTGAATTGAAGATGTTCTTTGAATTGAAGGAATTTGAATTGGGTTGCTGCTTATCTCACTGAAGTTCCAAAGGCTACGAGGTGCAGCATATACAAGGCATGCACTTCCACATTACTAAAATAGCAGCCATAAACTAACTGACTAAGATCAGTAAATGAATGTGTAAACAGGAAGAGGGATATTTTCTAAACATGCAAAATAATTTGACGCTATCATATTTAATAATTGACCACATCAATCTGCTTTGACAAATTTCTGGCATTTGGAAGCCTTCATCCAAGTTATTATTACTGAATTTTCAAGAATTCTTTTTAGAATCAAATACTACACTGAAAAAAAGTAACTTTATCGTGATAACTTCAAAGTGAAAACAAGAAATAAACTGATTACAAGATTAGTCTCGTGAAGCTGTACAAATAAAATTATGCAGTGGATCCAGGTTTTGTCAGACTTTTATTTTAAACTGCTGTTTCCTACAAAGTCACACTTTTGGAAATATAGAAAAATAAGTGGCACAGTTGCAGAGAAGAGTTATTTTATCTACCACATGAAAATAAGAATCCACACAGTAAATTTTAACTGCACCACATCTTTGGGTGCTGCTGGAGAATTTGTGTCTGGGACTAAGGATTCAATGCTATCACTTGCCCCCTGGCTGCACATTCTTACTATTTTCCTTTTATTTGCTTGCTGGACCTTTTGATAAGCCATTTCTGCTTTCAGTCCACTTCAGTCCTGAAGTGAGGTGATACTAAAATCAGAGGTACTTGTTCTGAACGGTCCTCACCAGCCCAATCTCTGTTTAGGACACCATCAAGCTTTATATACTGTACCCTAGTCTTAAAAATTGAAGAAAAATGCATGGAAATGCAGATAATACTGAAGAGTGATACAGGAAGATGAGACTATGAAGGCTGCCCTGGTCACTAAATCCAGTCTCCTGTGATTACAGGCATCACATTGCATATTTCCTGCATAAATTTACCACATGTTGTCTTGAAAATGTTATCTCAAATACTTTCTGCTGGTTAGGAATATTCATATAATTTCTAGCCTAAATTTCATCAGAAAGTTTGTAACCTATTTATTCTTGTGTGAGAATTATCTTTTACCATTGTTTATTCTTCTGATATTTTTAACCCTGTAAAAGTAATCATACTGTCTTTCAGCATTTGTTTTAACCTAAACTGGGTTAAGCTAGCCTGCATTTATACAACAGGCTCACCTTTCCCTAACCACCTGAGAAAGTCCTTTGAAAAGAAGCTTGAATCCTTCTTGAACAGAGCTCACCAGGACATACACAAGTGAGGTTTTACTAAGCCTTGTAGGCTGGCAACAACAATTTCTCATCACCTCTGAAATACACCAGAATGGTATTAATTTTTAATGGCTACATCCCAGAACCTATCATAATACTCATCTTGAAATCAAGTAATATATCCAAGTCCTACTCTTTTCCATTTGTTTCCAATAAATGAGCTTCTAGCTTACTGATGATTGTTTTGTTGCTATTTCATGATCTTTCATTTCATAGTGTGGAATTTCGTTATGTTGCTATTACTGGAGTCCTCAGTGTCATCATATCCTTTCAATACAACCTTCTTCTGTATGGATAGTGACTTCCAAACTTTGCATCATCAATTGTGGATGCCAAAAGCAGTGATGAAAATATTAAACAAGGTGGATGCTAAAGTGTAACCTTGAGGTATTCCTCTTTTGACTTCCTTCCAGCCTGATTCTCTCTACCCTTTTTCAGTAGTAGTTGTCTCCATAGAGCACCGCAGTCTACAAACAAAACACTGGTATTCCTGCATGAAGTTGTGGTAAACATTTGCATGTCCTAAAATCTGAACCTCATCTCTGTACCTCTAAACCTGCTGCTTATACATGACAAACTTCCAGTTATATATGGCCTGAAGGAACATGCAATGCTCTTGCAGCATGGTATACACTAACAAATGAGTTAAAATTTCCTCCATAATTATTAGCTTAAAATACCTAAAACATTTATGCTGAGTTAAAACAAAATCAGCTTTTATTACGTTCTCATTTTTTAAAAATTGGCGGCTCAACAGATTTAGCTGTTTGAATTTTTAATATATTTAGTTGTCCACACATAGAGCCTGCAACTCTATTTAGAAACAGACCTTCATAAAACTTTAATTTTAAAACCAAATCGGAGTTTATGACAGTTTGGGAAAACCACACAGTCAGCAAAAATGTCTATGATCAGGCTGAAGAACTGTGATTTCCTATAAAATTTTCAGATATGTGGAAAATTTGGAATTGTATTTGAGAATAAGCATCAAGCTTTGTTTTGCTTCTTTGATGAACTGAGCTTGCAGTTTCAATTGATGTGGTGAGCTTACCTAACATCTCGTCACTGAGAAGCAGAAATTTTGAGAACTCATCTAACGTTAAGGGACTGGAGAAAAGCTGAGAGAGCTGGGCCTGTTTAGTCTGAGAAAGCTCAAGGGGAATCTCACCCATGTATAAAATACCTGAAGGGAGGGTGCAAAGATGATGGAGACAAGCTCTTTTCAGTGGTGTTCAGCGACAGGACAAGAGGCCATGGGCACAAACTGAAACATGTGAGGTTCTTCCTGAACGTCAGGAAACACTTTTTCACTGTGAGGGTGGCTGAGCATTGGCACAGGTTGCCCAGAAGGGTTGTGGAGTCTCCATCCTTGAGACATACAAAGTTGTCTGGAAGTAGTTCTGGGCAACAGCTTGTAGGTGGCCCTGGTTGAGTAGGGGAGTTTGACCAGGTGACCTCTGGAGGTCCCTTCCAACCTCAACCATTCTGTGAGTCTATGATCTCATCATCAGAATGGGAGGGCCTCACAGCTTGTATCTGTTTCTGCTTCTTCACTACTGCATCTTGCCAGCTTGTTAAAGCTTGGCTTTAACAGTCAACAGAACTGTCCCTGATGTCATTCTCATAGCCCAGCAAAAATACCAGAATAGTTTTCTACTGAGTTAGTAAGCTGAACCTGTCCATTGAAGGTCCAATAAGCTCCACACCTTGAGCAATGGAAGAAATCAGGGCCATCTGTCCCAGAGCAGGGAAAAGAGGAACAAATAGACACAAGCCAAAGCATAAAAATATTTCCCTTTTGGCAATGTTAACAGTTTAACGGAATTTAAATATAAGAAAATAACCAAGGAAGTTTTTACTCCATTGTGTTCCCTAATCTTCCTTCTTTTCTATCATCTACAACAGAAAAATTATTTTTTTAATATTAAAATAATTCATTTATTTAAAAAAAGACATCTGTCATTTAATTCACTGAAAGCCCCACTTTCTTGAAATGAAGAAGTCTACTATTGATTTTTTGCCAAAAAGTGTTCCTCTCAGGACTATATATGATAATGAATCATAAACAGTAGGCCTACTATGAATTTAAAAAAATAAAAAAATTTATAAAAATATTCTCCAAAGTTTTCCCTGCAAGAGTGTTTTTTTATGATGCCACACTTGGCAAACCAACATCAGGTTTGCGCAGCAACAAAATTCTACTTTTCCCTGTGTCCCTTACTTCATAAATATCTTGCTTCATCTTTTCCTTAGGTGTTTAGCAAAGCAAGCATCAGATATTATTGTAGGGATCCAGAGAAAACTACAGACTTACTGATCTTGATATTAATATTAATACAGGGTAAGAAACAGTGCATAATTAATCTTTTCATTTTTACTTCTGCTTATTACTTATACTTAATTTAACTTTTACTATGAAAAGAGGAATCACTGAGAAATACAGCTAATACTGAGATTCAGTAAAATAATTTTACTACTCTTTCTAAAAACATTTTAAACCATGTTCTCAACATTCCACATGCTTTACTGTTTTCTCCTCTTAAACAAACTGAAAACTACTTTTACATGTCCGTTTTTACTTTCTTTTTTTGTTAGAGAGAGAGAGAAACAGAAAGAATGTTATTTCAACAGTGCAGTATTCTGTACCTGAAAGAAACCACACAAGCTACAAGTTATTACTTCTCTATTTGCTTGTACACCAGCTATGACAGTCCATATATTGGGTCAGGCAATGAAGTCTTGTTTTCTCCTAAATCAGTTTGCATTACCTTCCATTGTCTTGTTCTGTGCTAGTGACTTTGCAATAACTACCCTTATCCACTCCTCCATGTCAGATCAGGGGTGAAAATAACCATGGTCATGAAGTAAGAAGTACCTTCTAAGGCAAACAAGTAAGCAAGCATGCCAGACACAGGCTATGTAATCCACTATAAACTGGTGTCAAGTACAGATGTGAATATAAGCCACATATTACAGTTCTCATTTTTCAGTTAAATCAGAGATCTTCTTGAATCTCAAGGATGGTAATGTTATGATTCAAAGGAAAGGATTTGGCTTTCTGACCCTGCTTGCATAGAGCTCTCAAATTGCTAAGAGAAAGGATGATGTAGGCACAATGTGTATGTTGTGTCACTTTGAGAGAGTCGTTATAGATAAGCTTAGTCGCATTAAAAAGCAGATATCAAAATGTAAACAGTGTGAGATAAAAACATGTGTTGTATCTCAAATTATCTAATTGCATTAATTAATTAATTTGGATCTATGTACTGCATAAGGGTACTGCATCCTTGAGTACTATAGGCTGATCACCAGATTTAAGGATGAATCAAATTGCTTGTCATATCATCTCCTTATTTATAACAGTATTTATAATCTTTAGATAAGATTGAATACTCTTGATTATCAGCTATGATAGATCTACAAGAAATATTAGTAAACATCTATTGTTTCTCATTTTTATCTTCAGCAAATGTCTTTTCTCTCTCTCCCATAATAAATTATGGCAGACTAAATTTTGCTCTCTTTACATGTAAATAGGTGTATCATAATTTAGCTGATGATATTAGTATGAGACACTATTCCTAAAATCATATTTACTTTTCAGTTAAATCAATGGGAATATGTTTATAAAGGTTTGTAGGCTGTGGGAGAGAGGAAAGAGGAAGAGGCCCAAAAGTATTTCAGTGGAAGTAAATCACTGAAATACTTTTGAAATTCTCTAGACTATAATCTGTGGAGAAAGAGGTAGTCAATCCTAGTTAGGTACTTCCAAGGCACCTTCAAAACCTGCAGGCTGCTCAAAATTGTAATAGGAATTGGAAACCAAAATTCAAACAAAACTCCAGCATTAAATATAGTTTCCTACAAGGAAAAATACCAGAGGCATACTTATCCTGTTCTTGAACTCCTTACTATGCATCAGGTATTTGTCACTGTCAGAGAACTAGGTGACTGGTTTGAATCAGGATGACCTTTCTTATATTCCTATGATCATACCACATTTAGCTCTAGCAGTGGTGCTTATCAGTAACACTTAATGTGAAATATCATGACCTAGAAAATAATCTAACAAAGGAAAAACAAGTTAACAGTGTCAGTTTCTCATTATAGGAGAGGTTTCTGAAAGGTCAGAAAGCTTCTGAAATAGAATGCAGTAGTGTATGAACAATACAGTATTAAAAAAATCTAAAATCATCAGTAGGGGTTGAGTTTACACAATATTTGGAATCATAGAATCTTTTAGGTTGGAAAAGACCTTTAAGATCATAGAGTCCAACCATTAACCTAATACTGCCAAGTCCCACACTAAACCATGTCTCTCAGCACCACACCTACCCGTCTTTCAAATACCTCCAGGGATGGGGACTCAACCACCTTCCTGGGCAGCTCATTCCAATGCCTGACAACCCTTTACGTGAAAAAATTTTTCCTAATGTCCAATCTAAACCTTCCCTGGCGCAACTTGAGGCCATTTCCCCTCATCCTATCACCTGTTACCAGGGAGAAGAGGCCGACCCCCACCTCATTACAACCTCCTTTCAGTTTAGTTGTAGAGGACAATAAGGTCTCCCCTCAGCCTTCTTTTCTACAGGCTAAACAACCCCAGTTCCTTCAGCCGCTCTTCAAGGTCTTGTGCTCCAGACCCCTCACCAGTTTTGTTGCCCTTCTCCGGACATGTTCCAGCAATGCAACCTCTTTCTTGTAGTGAGGGGCCCAAAACTGAACACAGTATTCAAGGTACGGCCTCACCAGCACCAAGTACAGGGGCATGATTGCTTCCCTGGTCCTGCTGGCCACGCTATTCCTGACACAAGCCAGAATGCTTGGCCACCTGGGCATACTGCTGGCGATGATTAAGATCTAAGCAAGGCACATTTTCATAAAATAAGTAAGCACTTAAGTCTGAAGAGTTCTTAAAAAAAAAGAGACAGCATTTACATTTACAGAGCAGAGAACTCAGTGATTTTATTATTTACTCAAAATAATCATAGAATCATAGAATCATAGAATGTTTTGGGTTGGAAGGGACCCCTAGAGGTCATCTAGTCCAACCCTCCTGCAGTGTGCAGGGACACCTCTAACTAGATCAGGTTGCTCAGAGCCCCATCCAACCTGTCCTTGAATGTTTCCAGGGATGGGGCCTCCACTATCTCTCTGGACAACCCGTTCCAGTGTTTCAACACCCTCATTGTAAAGAATTTCTTCCTTATATCTAGTCTAAACCTACCCTGCTTCAGTTTAAAACCATTACCCCTTGTCCTGACACAGCTGGCCCTACTAAAAAGATTTTCCCCACCTTTCTTATAACCCCCTTTAAGTACTGAAAGGCCGTAATCAGGTCTCCCCACAGCCTTCTCTTCTCCAGGATGAACAAGCCCAACTTCCTTAGCCTGTCCTCACAGGAGAGGTGCTCCAGCCCTTGGATCATTTTTGTAGCCCTCCTCTGGACCCTCTCCAACAGTTCCATGTGGCTCCCATGTGCATTGACTAACCTCTTTGTTGTTCCCACCTCTAATTTCTAGGATTGTAATTATGGACTGAGTGATTTTTTTTCTGTTAATGAGTTTTGAATTTATTATCCTACAATTTCACAGAATATTTCCTTGTTCCTGTTATGTGATAGGAAGAACAAAAGGTTCCGTCTTATTTCCTGTGTTATTTTACCATGTACAATTACCGTATACCCTCTTACTCACTTTCCTCTTAAACCATATAATTCTTTCCACTTGTTCTTTAGATTGAAGGTTTTTTTGTCCATGCTGCCCAGCTTCCTCAGTGTTGCCTCATTCTGAACTACCAGTTTGGTATTTCAAATTTTGATACAGGTTAATTTAACTTTACATTATATACCTTACTGAAGTTAGGACCATATTCACTTCAGCATTCTGTATTAAATGGAAAGACACAGGCTGTCCATAGGGAAACCCAGGACATTCCAAAATAAAAATTTATTACCTTCTGGAGGTGCCTTTTTATGCCTTGTGTATTGAAAGTAGGGTTAAGGGGGTCTACTTTCATAATTTAACCATGTCAATGATAGTTACAATTAAGTGAGAAGAATGTGGACTGAAGTTACAGATAGTGAGCTGAATATTCTAAATAAGATTGTAATTTCAACTTGTGTCATTTTCTCACTCTTTTCCATATATAATATATCTTTTTTTTTTTTTCCTTTTAAATTCTAACATCCTTATTACTGCTACATGCTTGCCAGGGTTGTTTGGTTGGTTGGGTTTTTTTGAGTTGACAAAAATTATTTACATACAACCTGTCCTGAAGATGATAGGATTTACTTAGAATTTTATGAGTGGTAGTTCAGATCACCCCCTTCTCAGTCAAATACTTTGCTTTAATCAACACTGACCTTCATCATCGCTAAGTTAGTTCCTCTGAAGTTCCTCACAGTTTTATCTTTCCCTGACTAGTTTCTGTAACATACTCACTTGCATATTTTTAAGTGTATTAAATTGAAAGTTATTAAAATTTAAGTTTAAATACATTTGAAATTAAAGCATGTTTAACCAGTGAGTGGTATACAGATTTACTTCTCTTAAGGAGGGAGATTAAGGCTTGATTTCTACTGATTCAGAAGTTTTCAATCAATTGCTACCAAGAAAACCATATCAGCTGAAAACCTGCTTTCAGAAGCACTATTTACAAAGGCTAAAATCTCTTTGCAATTTCACAGTTATATAAAAATGACTCGTATTTTCTTTTGAACTGGTGAGAGTGTGATCTTATTTTAGATCAAATAAGACATTGCTTTAGTTTGCAAACTGAACTATAACCCTCAGTAAACTCTAATCTTGGCATTGTAACAAATGCAACAACAACAAAGCCACTTTTACGTGTTGTTCTTCCTTACAGCTATGAGTAACTTCCCATATATCAAACACAAAGCTTAATATAATCTCAGTCATTCTTTTCCCTCTTGGGGGTCTTTGTAAATTGTATTGCTTTAGGAAATCAAATACAGTGACTACACCAGCAAAGATATTACAGAGGAGTGGGGAATACATACTTAGCAAAAGATCTGTTTACTTGTAGGATTTTCAGGTTTTTTGCCTCCTGCATGTTATCATTTATTATTGTTATCTGGCACATTTGAAATGTTTTAGCAGAAACCACAAGATCCCACTCAAAAGAAAAAAACTAGTACAGACCTTGACTTTACTGTTACATCTTTTTCCCCAGAAAACTTGATTTATTGCACTTGATTTTGTATTGTATACTCCAACATGACCACTAAAATACTTTCTATAGAAGATATGGTTTTAAAGCAGATTGATAGCTCATATCAGAAAAGCAAATGGTTATTCTGCACCCAGGATTCTGGGAAGGCAGAGAGCCATATTTTTACTTGTGGAATTAGGTAATCTTTTGCCTGGGATCATAAAGTTATCTCGAAATTAGGGCTTTTTTCTTTTTTTTTTTTTTTAATTGTCATTGAATACACTCAAGAAAGGGCTTTTCTGTGCTTCTATTTTCTTAACATAGAGTATAGCTGTATGAGGGAAGATGCTATAAGGGCTACAGAACAGAGGAAATAATGACATAACAAGAAATTGAAAACTGAGAAAAGGAAAAAGAATTATTTTAATCCAACTATCAAGAAATCCTTGGGTTTGCTTTCAATTATTTAATTACCATAGCTAAATTAAAAAAAACCCACAACAGAACAGACAGATCCAGCATTTTAAAATCATACATGAAGGAATGAGTATAAGTTACAGGAATTTTTTGAAATCTCCAAGTGGTCCACATGAAATCAATGGATTTAGCATATAACCTCAAAAGCTTAGCCAAAATGAGAGTTTTTAAGGAAAGATACCTTATTTTATAAATATGAACTAGAGGTTACAGTACAAACATTATGTTGCTTGGAGAAACAAAATTACGTTACTACCATAGGATGCACATAATTGAGCAATTTTTTGTATTTGTTTATGTCTGCACTTTAGCACATTCACAGCAAATAATTTGCATGTAGGATCTTGATTATAAGGAACAGACTTATCGGCTCATGTACTTGAATCTGTCACAGACTTACTGAGAATGACGGAAGACGTTTTCTAGGTTCTCTAATATAGCGTCACAACACCCAGCTACTAGCTTGGAAGTCTCCGTTTTATATTCCATGGTGTGGCAGGTGCAGTACACTCCACCCCACCCTTCCCCGCCTCCGATGAAGATCAGGGCTTTTGACATGGTGATCACCGGCTTTTCGCCCCTCATTTTCGCGCCTTTTGTGCTCTACCGTGCCCCCAGGCACATACACCCTTCGGTAGGGGGGCGGGAGAAGCAGGGCCCCTCGGCCAACAGGCAGGGTCCACAGCCAATGAGGCGCCTTGGCTCAGAGACGCTTCTGGATGATGAGCAGTTGTGATCACAGCGCAGATCCCACCCAGGGTAAAAACGGGGTCACGCCAGAGGTCCTGTGGGGGTGGTTGTCTTGAAGTGGTGGGTTTGTGTTTGAGGTCTCTCCCGTTGGGTTGGGATGGGATGGGATGCTGCCTGAGGAACCCAGGACTGAGTGACCTCTCCTCCATGTGGTGAGTAATTTCTTCTGGGCATATCCTGGAGTGGGGCCTCCTTCCCCATGTGGGTGAGGTGCCCACGAGAGAGTTTCCCTCCTTGTGAGTTTGTGTGTGGGCTGTTGTTCCTGTGCGTATTGGTGTGTAGTAATGATGCCCTGACTAACACCTTGAACCTGTTAGGTGTTAAATGTTATTGGAGTGTTGATTGATTTTGGTTTATCCCTGTTTCTTACAGGTTTCTGTTGTGTGGGTTTGGCTGTTTTGTGAAATAAAGTTGTTTGAGCTTGTCCGTTGTCTGGGTTAGTTTTAGTGCACCTCTGTGGCACATGGTCATAGCTTTAGTACATGCAAAGCACAGTTTGCAGTGGGCACACTACCAGTTTGATTATTTCATTAGCCACACTCTATATTACTGTCATTAGTATGATTTCAAGCCCAGGTCTTTATAATTCACAACAATTTTTAACCCAATCTAATCAGGACTTTCCTAAATTCATAAGAATTTAGTGATCATCCTAAGTCAAACTCTTAAGTGTGAGGTTAGTTCAGAAGTCTAATTTGATTGTGAAGTTGGTAACTCCTCCTGGCCAGATACTCTAGTATCCATACTGGTTTGTAAAATTATTTTCTTCAGGACTTAAGGGCTGATATCACCATAGGGAGCAGTAATGCCAAACTGCACCTTCATAACATTTATAATGTCCTGTGTTCAAACTCAAAAGTGCTATTTTTTTCTCAGCCTGACTACTGTTTGTGGCCTGATAAAACTTCAACTGCAGTAAATAAGCTTGTGGCTCACATTTTTATTTTCTGCTGGCTTCTGAAAGGATGTACTTAAAGCAGTGCATATATATGTTTTCATTTAGTGGCTACATCACTTGAATCAAAGCAAAAAAAGTATTGGTTTGGGTGAAATCACAATAAAAGCTCATACAAAATTTTTAATAAGAAAAACAGTAATTTCTGATAAACCTGAAATCCTATATTCTAGAAAAAAAAAAATTATTTTCCAAGTTACTTAGCCTCAGTTTTTTGTATACAGTAAAACAAATGCAAAATGAAAATTAGTGTTCAAAACAAATAACTTGGTTCTGAATCGTTCAAAATCAGTAGTTCAGACTTCTTAATATTTTCATCCCTCACAAAAATTTTTCAAATAAAATATGTTCTAGTAAGCAGTTAAGTCCTCTTGGAACTATGATTATCACTGAATTTGCTTTAAAAAAAATCCATGTTGTACTTAACTGTACATAACAAAGATGGAAATGGTCATCATATGCAAAGTAATAATTGTCTTTATTCTCTTGAGTTGATTTATTGCTGAAATATTTTGCCATAAAAAGAATTTGAAAGCACAGCTAATAATTTTCTTATTTCCTGCCATGAATGTTGGCTTTTCAGTACTGATGTATTAATGAGGTATATTCTGATACAAAGTAATAGGTGAGTGGGACCCAGGTTCCATTTCTGTTCACTAGTTTGTAAACACAGGGTGAGTGGGATAAAGTTGTCTGATACTGTACTGAGTTTGGTTTTGGCAACCATAATGGATTAAGAATCAAAGTGTTCCAGCATCCACTGGGTATAGTAGAAAGCAATGTTTTTCTACTATTAATTGTAATACACAATGGCAATAAACAAAACTTAAGCATCACTTCCTCCATGCTCAGGATCAGTGCATCCTCATGAGTGAGAAATCAAGTAAATGAGGCAGGAGACCTGCATGGATGACCAAGGAGCTGTTAGCAAAACTCAAAGGGAAGAGAAAGCTCCATGGAATGTAGAAAGAGGGTCGACCACTTGGGAGATGTACAGGAATGCTGCCAGAGCATGCAGGGAAGCAACTAGAAAGGCTAAGGTCCACCTGGAGTTAAATCTGACAAGGGATATCAAGGACAACAAGAAGGGCTTCTTCAAGTACATCAGCAGCCAACAGAAGACTAAGGGAAATGTGGGGCCGCTGCTGAATGAAGTCGGTGCCCTGGTGATGGAGGATACAGAGAAGGCAGTTACTGAATGCCACCTTTGCTTCAATCTTCACTGCCAATGCTGGCCCTCAGCACTTGGACATAAGTGAGCAAGCCTGGAGAAGGGAACCCTTGGTTGAGGTGGATCAGGATTATTTAAGGAGGTTTATTTAAACAAGCTGGACACCCCCAAATCCATGGGCCCTAATGAAATGTACCCATGAGTGCTGAGGGAGCTGGCAGATGTCATTGCTGAGCCACTCTCCATCTATGAAAGGTCCTGGAGAACAGGAGAGGTACCTGAGGACTGGAGGATAGCCAATGTCACTCCAATCTTCAAAAAGGGCAAGAGGACCCAGGGAATTACAGGCTGATTAGTCTCACCTCCATCCCCAGAAAGGTGATGGAACAACTCATTCTGGATATCATCTCTAAGCAGGTGGAGGAAAAGAAGGTTATTGGGAGTACCCAGCACAGATTCACCAAGGAGAAATCATGCCTAACCAATCTGATGGCCTTCTACAATGGCATGACCAGCTGGGTAGATGAGGGGAGAGCAGTGGATGTTGTCCGCTTTGACTTCAGCGAGGCTTTTGACACTGTCTCCCATAACATCCTCATAGGGAAGCTCAGGAAGTATGGGCTAGATGAGTAGACAGTGAGGTGGATTGGGAACTGGCTGAATGGCAGAGCTCAGAGGGTTCTGATCGGTGGCACAGAGTCTAGTTGGAGGCCTGTAGCTAGTAGGGTTCCCCAGGCCTCAGTACTCGGCCCAGTCTTGTTCAACTTACTCATCAATGACCTGGATGAGGGGACAGAGCAAGCTTGCTGATGACACAAAACTGGGAGGAGTGGCTGATACACAGGAAGGCTGTGCTGCCATTCAGTGGGACCTGGACAGGCTGGAGAGCTGGGCAGAGAGGAGCCTGATGAAGTTCCACAGTACAGGCTGGGGGATGACCTGCTGGAAAGCAGCTCTGCTGAGAGGGACCTGGGAGTCCTGGTGGATGACAAGCTGACCATGAGCCAGCAGTGTGCCCTTGTTGCCAAGAAAGCCAATGGCATCCTGGGGTGCGTTAAGAGGAGAGTGGCCAGCAGGTCAAGGGAGGTTATCCTCCCTTTCTACTCTGCCCTGGTGAGATCCCACCTGGAGTACTGTGTCTAGTTCTGGGCTCCCCAGTTCAAGAAGAACGAGGAACTCCTAGAGAAAGTCCAGAGGAGAGCAACAAGGATGATTAGGGGACTGGAGCATCTCCCATATGAGGAAAGACTGAGATGGCTGGGTTTGCTTAGCCTGAAGAAGACTGAGAGGGGATCTCATCAACATGTACAAATATTTTAAGGGTAGATGTCATGAGGACGGAGACAGACTCTTCTCAGTGGTGCCCAGTGACAGGACAAGGGGCAATGGGCACAGACTGAAACAAGAGGTTTCAGTTGAATATGAGGAAAAACTTCTTTACTTTGAGGGTGACAGAGCACTGGAACAGGCTGCCCCGGGGGGTTGTGGAGTCTCCTTCTTTGGGGATATTTGAAGCCCGTCTGGACAATGTCCTGTGCAAGCTGTTCTAGGTGAACCTGCTTTAGCTGGAGGGTTGGACTAGATGATCTCCCGAGGTCCCTTCCAACCCTCGCCATTCTGTGATTCTGTGAAAATGACACTGATCAATAGGAACAGAAATATTTGGAAAACAAGCTTACATCATATTAATTCAGAATGTTAATCCCCTAACACACATCCCATAATTCTTCCAATTTACAGTAGGTCTCTATTCAAGCACAACTTTATATTCTGATACCGTAACATACGAAGAAAGAAGTGAGCTAAGGTTTAGCATATCAGAGACTGAGTTAATTTCAAAATGTTGGTGTCTAGACTATGTCTACTAAAAGGCAGTCTGTGCTGAAGGAGGTGTGAAGTAGAAGGAGTTGTCAAGTTCACTGAAAAGCAGGGTTTGTTTACTCTTGTTTACATTTGGTCTGAAAAGGTCTGACACTTTATTTAGTCAGTTGTATTTTCAGAACCTGAAATTCTGAGGAAAGTGCCCCAGGTGTCCTGCAGCTGCTCAGGGAATTTAAAGTTCATGTAGCTATCAGTATTAGTCTAACGAATTATTAATGAGAATTGATGGGAATGACAACTTCTCTGGGCAACTGCAGCAACCTGGGTGGGAATCCACACCTGTCCTTTGGGTAGACCCAGTCTGCAGGCTGCCCAGAAGCCACAGGCCCTTGAAACCTATACTAACACTTCTGGATCCCTAGTGTGGAGAGAGGGATTAGACTCCCCAGACTTTCAGTGGCTAAGAAACAAAAAAATATTGATGTTCTGGATCAAGAAATCAATATTTATTTTTTTTTGTCAAACTTTTGTTTCACTGGAAGGTTTGTTCCTAACTGTAGCATGAAGAGGATGCACCAAGGAGTTAGAAATGTCTGTGAAATTTCCCCAAGAGATCCTAGGAAATGCATGCTGTGGCAGCATGCTTCTCTGCTGCTGTGGAAAAGAGAACATTGCATGTTCCTCTCTACTAAGGACAGTGGGGGTGTAAGCTTATTCTTTTTCATCTCAAACACTGAACAGCCATAGGACATCACCTATGAGTGGTGACTGTCTCTCTGAGATATGGATGCAGAAATTATCACAATGTCATTACTTAACAATGAAATAACTACACAGTATGTGTAGTAGCAGCTGGCAAGGCCATCCTAAGGTCTTGCTGGCATTTCTGGTTTTGTCAGCCTGGATATGTGTGACTAACTCTAATTATTCTTACTTTCTCAATTCCCAAATGTTGGGGAAAATTCTTAGCATGAATGGCCCCAGGTTTTGCTGTCAAGGTATAACTACAGGATGCTCATTTACAGAACTTAGAATGATGAGAGAAGATATGACCCTGGTTTTAGGTATTAAGGGAAGCCACAGTTTATGCAGTGTGAGTAATGGAGAAAATTAGAATAAACAGAAATAAAAAACAGGGACGTGGTGAGCACAGGGCAAAAGAAGAGCACATTGAGACTTTGGATGAGTTATTTTAAGTGGAATGGTAATGAATAGAAAGACGTGTGTAGTAAACTGGGCCTAGGGCCGTGGTTCTGGCACACACTTCATGTCTTGATGCCTCTTCATAATTTTATTTTACCAGGAACCAGTGTTCTTCTTTCTCAGATCTATACTGATTCTTAAATCTGGAATGAGCTTCTTGTCTCACAGCAGGTCAGTGATGGTAGATTCTATAATGCTAGGGTCTGAAGCTAAGAACAGAGGCAGGCACAACAGGAAGAAAGCTTTTTAGCCATTTCTTCCCTTTCACTGTAAGATTTGTGATAATATTGTCCAGTTATTAGTGTTCTACAGCTGAAGGAGCACGCAACGTTATCAGACTTTGATGGGGGAAAGAGATAACCAAAATTCTTTCCTTTGTGTATTTTTACTTTCTCATGCATGTAAAAGAGGAGGTGCATACCTTTGCAGGTTTGATGAATCATGACATCACAGCAAACTCTCTTAGAACCCAAGAAATCATACTATATTTTTAAGGTAAAGGCAAGATTCATTAAGATAAACTAGTTTTCTACTAGTAGGAAAACTAGTATACTACTACTATTCTACTGCAAGGAAGGTCTGCTTCAAAAGTCAGTACCTACAGCTTTGATTCTTTCTTATTTATATTAATTTTAACTTACTGTAACTCCATTAGTTTCAAAAGGGTGGATCTTCATGCTGTTGTATGCTATAGGAAAATGGCTTCTTACTCAATTTCTCAGTCCTTGATTTCTTATTAGCTATTATACCATTGCTATCCTGTCTCTTCTATTTGCATACTCCCACGGTTCTGGAGTGGTACTGCAGAACTTCTACTTCCCCCATGATACACACTGAAAAGGAGTTTGCATCTGTATCAGAAGCTGGAATTGCATTGGTTTTGTTTGCATTAGGCAATTGAGCTCTGCTGACTATGTCTCCTAGAGCTGTGGTTTACATGTAGGGTGGCTCAGGAGCCTGTAAAGAGCATCTATTAATGAAAGCAAGGTAATTCAGCTGTCCCATAAGCACACTTCATTGAATTTTGTGAAGAGTTTACTTTTATTTTGGATTTCTCAGCTGGTTTAGTCATAGCCATGAGGACTTGTCTTTAATAGACTTTGTTCAAACTCCTTTTAGCTGCCACTCCCAGAATAGTTCAAATTGCATACCTAAGTATCACAGCTGTCTACGAATCTGATCTTGTCAGGTAGATATTTTTGAACAGAAAAATAACATGAGTAAAACACTTCTAGACAAGGACATTCCTGTTTTCTTGAATACCAGAACAGCACCAATAATAAAAGGATCAAGGCAACAAAAGGAAGACTTTTATATGATCATCAAAATTTTTAAAATTGAAAATTGCAATGAAAACAGTAACATTAGAAAATTAGTATTAACTTTCTATTACTTACTGATCAAATAAAAAGGGGTCTTATAGCATAAACAATACTAAGTACAGATACATGCTAGTCACTGTTGACCTATTCTTTTCCGTCTACCAGCTTTTCATTCTAAAACTAGCTTAAATTTCTTGAGGCAAAGCCTGTAGTATGTTTTTGTTTTTCCAGAGGCAAACTTTGTTGCTATTGAAACTCTGATGTCCTCCTACTCATCTAAACCTTAACAGTAGAAAAGGATATTACTGCCACTGAAGAAAGGGGGGGGTGCATACATGGTCTGCTACAATAGAAATTAAAGAGCACTAAGAATCATGCACTTGAACCTGTTTCAGTGTTAATGTTTTCCATGTTGCTTTAACACAATAAGAGCTCAAAATGACCACCTAAATCAATATATCTTTTAACATAACTTCAGATGTATATTATGGAAATATTCTAATTGGACTGAGATTTTGACTGAAATAATGTCAAATGAAGTAATTTGGCTCTAATAAGCCTAGATTACTTAAAGTACATTGATCTCAGTGTTCAGGTACACTCAAACCTTTACCTTAACAAAATAGTGTAAAAGTGTCTTGACATACCTAGGTACACTGGGGAAATCTGCAGCTAGGAGGCAGAAGCATTTTCTCAAACTGTAGAACAGATACACAGTTAGTAGTTTTCCTATACATTTGCAAAAAGAAAAAGGGGGAGCGGGGGAGGGGAGTTACTGTCCAGTTCTGGGCTCCCCGGTTCAAGAAGGATGAGGAACTCCTGGAGAGAGTTCAGAGGAGAGCAACAAGGATGATTAGGGGACTGGAGCATCTCCCCTATGAAGAAAGGCTGAGAGAGTTGGGCTTGTTCAGCCTGAAGAAGAGAAGACTGAGAGGGGATCTCATCAACATATACAAATATCTTAAGGGTGGATGTCATGAGGATGGAGCCAGACTCTTCTCAGTGGTGCCCAGTGACAGGACAAGGGGCAATGGGCACAGACTGAAACATAAGAGGTTTCAGTTGAATATGAGGAAAAACTTCTTTACTTTGAGGGTGACAGGGCACTGGAACACGCTGCCCAGGGGGGTTGTGGAGTCTCCTTCTTTGGGGATATTTGAAGCCCGTCTGGACAATGTCCTGTGCAAGCTGTTCTAGGTGAACCTGCTTTAGCTGGAGGGTTGGACTAGATGGTCTCCCAAGGCCCCTTCCAACTCTTGCCATTCTGTGATTCTGTGAAGACACAACTGCTTGCTTTGGAACAGTGTAACAGTCAGCTCAGGTTTCTAAGTCTGCTTGTGTCACTAGGAAAAATCTTGCAATGTTCTGCAGCTCACTGGGATCAGTTTCCTACCCTGAGCCTTTACCTTGCACCGCTGCAGGGCTCCTGCTGCCACTTCTGGCTTCCAAGGCCAAAGAAACAAGATCAGCTAATGCCATTCAGAGTTCTTACTATATCCATGCACTGTGCTCCCAACACATGTGCTTCCAGCAATGTTTGGTGCAGACAGCAGAACTGCACTCTGTGGTACAAGCAGAGAGTCTGTTTATTTGGGCCCTGTGCTGTATTTCAACTGTAGTGCCCATGTGTCTTACTCCTGTGAACCACTTACTAATGAGCAAGTGGGAATCATTTGTATGGAATATAGATTATTGTCTTTATACTATGCCTGGGAGGAAAAATACTTCAGTGTATTATTTCTACAGGAACAAAAATATGCAGAAACCAGACAAAACATATAACTGCATTTCTTAAAGTTAGTACCCAGACCCCTGAATAGAGATTGGCAGATGCAGTGTGGTCTTTCAATACATGTTAGTAATTGGTCGGTAATTTACCAGAGGAGGACATCAAACCATAGTGTGTTTGTTGCTAAGCCACACCCAACTGTTCTAAAGGCTCTTGTGGAGCGGGTCACTTTTTAAAAGTTACTCACGCTTTGTAAACACATACACACTCTTCCTTGTGACAGGATTATTAACAGTTTCTTTTTGTGTGGTCTTCTGCTGGCATTTTAGCAAATCTGCACAAACTGGTACAAGGTATACTTATTTGTCATTCACTGTCATCCTTTTTATATTTGTGGACAGACTTCCTATAAAGAGCATTTGACAAACGGGTGTACTTAGTTGTTTAATAATTATGTTGACAAGTGAGACAGACCAGAAAAAATGGAGATATTTGTAGACATAGCCAAGACAAAAGAATAGGAAATTGCTGTCCAACTGCTGTAATAGACTAGTGCATGGATATTAACCCATTAGAAACACGTCTCTCTTCTGGCATTATCACCTACCACTGTGCATAATTGTTTAACACTTCATTATCTTCTTTATTTCAGGACATGAGAATATTGATATTTCTGATGAACCAGGGAGTTGTATTGGCCACAGCCTATCATTAACCAGGGAGAGTAAATGCCATTTCATGACCTTTGGCTCTTATGCGGGAATCTCTCTGAATAACCTAACTAAAGTAATAAGCATGTGTGGAGGCTTAATAACCATTTTTTGGGAAGCTCTGGACTGCTCATTTCAATATTAATCATATCTATTTGTATCCTGTAAGTTCCTTAATTGTTACTACAAGAAGATAGGAGGTTATCAGAAATCTTCTCCACCCTATTTCCTTGAGAGAGACTTATAATGTGCCCCAAAGTTTAACAACTTAGCCTGGTGGAGATATGCAAACTGAAAAATATAGGGTATTCCATCAGGTCTTGGCCTTCATACTACTGCCTACAGTGACCGTCAACTCAGGATGTCCAGCAAATTAATAGTGGTAATGCAGATAATAAGATTATCCTAATGCCTGCCCCAAGCTATCTAGTAGCCTTGAAATACAGAATTAGCAGGATGAAATGGGTGCTGAAGCAAGTGAGAAGCCTATACATGCTTCTTAGTTTAAGGCAGACATATTTTCTGCTATAAAATTCATATAATGTAGAAATGTACCACAAAAACCTTGTAGAAAAATTATGGCAAATGAGTAATATTTATTGAATACCCTAAATAACAAATGTATGCACATTATTTTAGAGCTTTATTTGGCCACATATAGAGTCAGTCAAACACTGGAGAAGCATTTCCCACGTATGTGATGTAGTAATTAACAGCACTATATAATTGCCCTGAGATGTACTACTACATGCACATTAGCAGCCAAGTTCAAATCTGAGAGAATACTGGAAAAGTCTAGATAAAAAAATACATTTAGCTTCCACAGCCACATACATACAGGAAGCAGAGCAGGATCGAAAGACCTTCACCCAAATAATGAATGCTTTAATAAATATACAACCCTTTAGAGAATAAGTCTTAAACTGAAAGTTATCTGCAGCCCATTCTACTCAGTAGCATTTTGCCTTGATTATCTGCCTCATTGAGATTTGAAGCTCAGCCCAGCCCTCAGAAAGCAAAAGCAGCAAGAAAAATATGCAGCATAACTAAATGTCATCTGCATATTTATGAAACTAGAGCCCCAGAAGCCTCAACATTTCATCCACGACCAAGTACAATGGATGCAAAACTGACTCAGGAATACCTGAATATTGGTCAGCCTTTGCCTAGCACCGATACATTCTTCCCCACTCAGTGTCTTGGCTGACTGCATGAAGTTAAGGCTAGAAAAAAAAGCCTGAATTTGCTTCCAAAAGGTAGACTATACCTTTGGGCACAGCCCTAAGCAAAGGTTGGTGTTTAACCTTCATTGTGGGAGTCACAGGAGACACTATGTCCCAGAGACACACCTCAGGGGCAAAACATATGCATTGTTTCCTCATTGCTTCAAGGGGGTAATAATTTACTACTCAGTCAGCAGTGTTGGACATCATCTTGGGGGCATGTCTGATGTAAGGCTTAGACCGTTTCTCCTCCATGTCTTCTGTCTGCCTCCCAGCTTTTGAGATGGTTGTGGATGTTGACATGATAGTCTGCACAGAGAAAGGCAAGAAAGTGTGTATGGGAGGGTCTTCCTTCCCCAGTTCCTTTTGTAACTACCTAGTCCAGATAAGTCACTGAGAACTGAATCTCTGACAATTTATATAGAAATTCTGGCATCCACAAGATGTGGCACTTCCTTTTTGGTACTTAGTTCATCTTTTGTATGTGAATTAGATTTACTGTTTCTTTCTAACTCATTTTTTACCTAGTTGTTGGCAAAGTAATAGAAGGCAGTATGTATTGATGGAGAAAGATGACCAAACAAGGTCTGGAGGGAAGAAAAGCATATTTAGTCTGCTCATTTTAATTATTCCATACAAATAACCTTAAAAGCAAGACTTCTTATGCTTTTATATTTTTTATTATTATATTAAGCATAAAAATTGTTAAAATAGTTTGTAAAATCTAATTATTGAAATATAACTATTGAAAAATATAATTATTGAAAAATAACAGAGAAAAGTTATAAAAGGTTGCAGGCTCCACTAGAACATATGAAATAGTTTGAATCCTGAAAGTCTTGCTTTAACTGAAGTTTTTTTCCAACCTTAGCCAGACATAGCATCTAGAAATTTGCTTTCCCTATAGTTTTTGTTTGTTTGCTTCCTTGCTTGGTTTTAATTTTGAATATAAACAACACATAAAAATTCTCCTGGACAAAGAATGCAGTGACGAAAAAATTGCTTCAATTTTACTAAGAAGATATGTGCTTCACATTTTTTTCTGTTAAACCTCAAGTACTTTGCCTTCCTTATATTTTTTAATTTGCAATAGCCCACATGCGTTGCTGTCTTCAAGGTAAAGGATTAAACTTATTTGAAGGAGTGAATGCAGAACTGATTTCTATACTGTGCTCCTGGACCAGATTGGGTGTAGTTTTAGGGCAATAAGCCTTACAGCTAAACAACTATTTCCTATTTCCTTGAAGAAAAAGCTGACTTCAGGCTCCCTCTCTATCACATTTTTGCTGATTGACAGGGTCAAACTAAGCTAAAGAACTGGTTTCTCTGGCTTGTTCCTATTGCAGCAAGTTTTGTTGGAACTCAACATCTGCCACTAGTTTTAGACTTTCTTACTCTCTTGAACTGCCCTCTATACTAATTCTGATCCCAGCTCCTTCATGGACTTGCAGAATGTGTTCTTGGAGAAAATTCAGCCCAGATAAAATGGGATCCAAAATTCTCATTGCTTCTAGGCTTCACCTCAGCACAAGTTGTATTTAAGGAACATATTTAAACCCCAGCTAGTTTCTATAATTTCTACATACTGATCTTGTCCCACCTAGGTGTAGCTCCCTTCAAGATGCAAGATGTTGACTCATAATGACATTTGTACATAATGCTTTAGGCCTTCTTTGTTCTTTTTACTGATCCTTTTCTTATCTTACACAGTCCTTTGATGCTTGAAAATAGCTGATGAGCTGAATAATGAAGTGTAGGCATGAAATCTAAAGTACAATGTGGCAGGATGTGTTAAAGCTTTGACCTAACAATACATGGAAAAATACATGTTCTGATATTATAGTCTAATTTCCTTCTAAATCTGTAAAAGGACTAGCAGAAGGGAACCAACTGGTATGAATAAATGCTGACATTGTTCTGTTTTTATATATATATATATATATGTATATTTTTGTATCAATACAAAATATATTTCAGACTGATTGAAACTGCTGTCTTATCTATCATACAGACTTCATGGCAACTGGGTAACTAGTACAATTATGACATTGTAATAATTAAGAAAGTGAACAGCAGCCAATAGGCGAGGACAGGCTTTATAATTAGATAATTTAGAACCTTTTGATTATTGTTTTGTTTTTCTGTAGACTGTTGATGTCCATTAACAAAAACTGAGGAAGGATGCCTTTTGTTGTCTATTTTCAAGAGTTTACCAACTCAGCTGAAGTGGGAGAACTGAGCCCGGGCATTCTCGGGGTAGGATAATTCTTGACAAATGTACCTTCAGTCAAACTGGTTCTGAAACTTCTGAATTTCTGAAGTAAAACACAGGGACATGACCCCTTTTCTGAATGCAAAATGTACATAATACATTACCATTGTTATTCATGTGCGATATCTTCATTATATTTGTATCAGTGACCAGAAAAAGTGCAAAATACTCTGTATTTTGGTCTTAAAATCCCTCAGGTATAAATCTAGCTACCAAAAGCCCAGTTGGATGAGTGGGATGTTCTTCCGTGTAATTCTCCTCCTGTAAGCATCTAATACCTTTCCCTATACCAGACCTGGTGTGTGACAGGAAGTAATATATTTAACTTTGCCTGATCTGATAGCACACAATGGACTTGTAACCTTAAAAACAGGATTATTCCATTAGGCATATCATCAGATCACTGTTCAGACTCAAAAGACAGCATTTCCTTTATTGATTTGCCATCTTGAGATGAGCAGACATCAAAATCCAACCTATTAGCTTTAATGCTTCTCTCTTACAGAGGTGTATAAGGAAAAACATATTGTCAGGCAGTAATAACTCTAGTTGGTTGGGGTTTTTTTTTAAGTTTAGATACCTGAAGTATATATTTTTGGATAATAAGTAAAATTCAACATTGAGTGTTCTGAATTGACAGAATTTGGTGCTTTAGGAAAGTACATATAGATATCTTATAATATGATTCAAAAAGTGCTTTTGACTAGGAGATGTTAGGACAGAGGGAGAAAAAATAAAATTATAAATAACAGTCTGCATTTTATGCTGAACATACATATTAGGTTGTCTGCAACAATCAACATGCTGTATTATTGACAGTTGTCACACTGCAGGGAAGCTTGATGCCTCCATGAAAGACTATGCTTGAGAAGCAATGGGATGGCAAATTAAAGCTTCTTTTGTAAGAAGCAGTGTCTTGCAGGCAAGAGAGCTTTGCCTAATCTAAGGTACTGAGAATCTGGGCTCACACAGAAAGTGAAATCAGAGTAGGATAAGGTGCATCTCTAATATCTAAGTGTTTTAAAGGTAAGATCACTTAAAATTCTTTGCTAAATTTCTGACTTTCCAGCCATGTTGTCCCTAAAGTGATTAACCTAGAAGCTTGGGAATTTGACCTCTAATTCCACTGATGGAAACAGCGGTGCTCTATATAGTCCTGTCTGGCTATCTGTCCTATCAGGACACAAGTATCACACCAGTACACAGTGGGACTTGGACAGGCTCAAACAGCACATCTACATCCCTCTGTAACATCTGTCTCCTATTCCCCATTTGCCAGTGATTTTTCTAAAGTGAGGTCAAATGTCCCAGTGTTGTTCTTGGTTTGTCTGTCACTGTCTATTTGGATATATCAAATGTACAGGACAACATACTCCATAAATTAAACTTTATTTTATGAGCTCATTATAGGAAGAAAACTAACAAACATGACTAACAAAGGCCCAATCACCTTTGTACAGACTAGTCTCAACATGTGAATTCATTAATTAGTCACTTAATTCATGAGGCTTCTAACTCACAAGTTCTCTAATTCATAACTTTTAACTCATGCACCTATGATCAAAATAGTTACCTAGCTGATGGTGAGAGTGCGCATCCTTTCTCCTCTGTCTTTGTGCGGCATCACCTCTATCCCACTGGGAAGCATGAAAGCCTCGGGGGTCCAGCTGTTGTTGGATTCACGTCAAAAACTTTTGGAGTAAGCTGATGGAAGCTTGGAAGCTTGATCTATTTCCATCCATTTTTAGCGGATTCTGAAGAAACTGCCAGACAGTTGCTAATGCAAGGATTATGGCTGCAGGAGACTACAAGCTGTAGGTGATAGTGGCTGCATAATGCCCATTTCTGGCCACCGTATCCTGTCTACGTGTTGCCCTCACTTTGAGCTAATGGTGTTGCTCCCAGCATACATCAGGCTTTAGCATGAGCTGAATTATCCAAAATCTGAGCAGGAGTTGAGTGAACAGTCACACTCATCTTAGAATTTTCTGATCATTATTCTGCTGGCAATGGTAGGGCTACTCAAAGAAAGGTCTACGTGCTTCTCTACTTCAGGCCTGCAAATGATTTGTGAACAACCACAAAATTTAAAAAAAGTTCTGGATATGGTTTTTAGAAATGGAACTTCAGCAGATATTCTCTCTCCTTTTCTCACAAGCTGTATTTACTCTTTAGCGTATTCAAGCTTATTTTATGCTTGCTTGACTGAATCTTAAACTGAAATAGTTTGAGAGCAAAGAATTTGTCATCCTAAATTTGTCTTAACAACTTTGACACTTCAGGTTTCTTTAGAAATGTATTTTAGCAACATGTAGCCTAATGAGTCATTTCGTTCATACCTTTTTTCATCAGCAATTGGTGTTGGTGAATATAATACTTACATTGCTGTATATATTACATGTAGGTGATAATACAGGATTTTAATCAAAATACTTCGTGATGTGTAACTTTCCTCCAGAAGAAGAGCTACATTCAAACTGTGCCTGTTCTTACTAATGACTGTGAGCCATTCTGCAAATGTCTGTGTTTTATAAATTCTCAAGCACACAAATGAAAGAAATATGAAATGTGCATTAGAACATTGTTGTAATCCTTGTCTCTGCAGAACAGTCTGCTTGTATAGCTAAATATAGTTTTATGCTACAGTGAGCCAAATTAATCATTTTTCATCACTCAAAAGCAGAGATCCCACTTCCTCTTTCCTCCATCTTCCTTTTCTAATCAAACTCTGTTTTCACATTCTGTTAACTCTGGCACTTGTCTGCTTGCACTATGAACTTATTCAAGCTAAACACACACATATTTTTTCTTGGTTAGTGAATTGAGTGAGCTTACCATGCAATCAAAGGAGTATTGGCAAAAGCTGAGGTTAGTGAATTGAGTGAGCTTACCATGCAATCAAAGGAGTATTGGAAAAACCTGAGGAGAAGGAACTGCGCAGCTGAGAGCAGGGGGCAGGAGGTCTCAGCTGCAATGTGACACCAATTTACACACTCTCCCTCTCTCCCCCCCCTCTCTCCCCCCCCTCTCTCC
>NW_009259588.1:96677-96882 GCF_000687185.1 Egretta garzetta
ATCACACATGGCTACATAATTTTTGCATAAAAAAATCTTGTGTAGACTTGGAATAGCATAAACTTTGCTTAGTTTTCTTTTACAACAAATGCCTATAGCATGCAAGTCAATCCAGCACTGTATTGGTAATTTTTTCCTAAAAAATGGGAAAAAACTTGCTATTTTTGTGCTTTTTATAAAGAGCTTAGGTGGGGAAAATAAGAGG
>NW_009259588.1:96901-120112 GCF_000687185.1 Egretta garzetta
TAATGGGGGATTACAGTCAAAATAAATTTTCAGTACAGAGAAACAGTTAGACATAACCATCAAAGCACCCATTGTCTCCATTGGGTTTTAAAATAAACTCATATAAAATACAACAGTTAGAAAGATATTCAGTAAGTGTGTCTCCTCAAGCATTGATACTAAAATTTTCAGAGAGAAGCAAATGGGCTAAAATGCCTCTGTGACCTTACATCAGGTGATTCCTTAAAGCTTAAGTATCTCTAAGGGCTTGAGGTCAAGGGAAACCCTTGATATCTCTGCAGTGCTATATATAGACTGAGTATAGCACAAGTACCGTACTGTTTTCAGAGCAAAGAGCAGAGAACAGACCTGTGCTGAACACTGAGGAGATAGCAGGTTGCAGCCTTAATAAAATTAAGGTGAGCTCTGCCTTTTCCAGGATTCTGATAGCTGACTCAATGTTGTTTGTGGGGAAAAAGAATAATTACTAATTTATCAGCAGTGAAATGAAGCAACATGTTTCTTTTCACATGCATTCCAGGAAATATTTGAATTCAAGTCTGAAATTACAAGGAAACTTGGATTAGTTAGGAAAGTTTTGCCCTTTTATCCCATATCCCTCTGCTATATACGCTCAACAAAACAAGATAAGATGGTGTATCAGATTGTGCACTGCATAGAGGTATTATATACTGTAGACTTATCAAAATACTTAAGCTAATTCAAAATTAACTAGCTAACAGCATTGTGGCACCTCAGTGTAGAGCCATGTTGCTGTGTAATTATTCTTACTGGGAAGCAGGATATGTTATTCAGAGTGGAGTCTGAGCTGATGTAATTATATTACTTTGGGAACCACAGCTAGTATCTCTGCATGACACTGAGCTGCCCTCTGTAGACATACCAACTTAATCAGAACTAGCTCCAGCTTTGCTACGTAAAGCTGCACTCTGTGATGGAGACGCATCCTAAGTTTCAGGCTTTGGACAGAAGGATATGCTTTACAGTTAAGGTAAGATTCCATTGTATAGCACCATTATCTGGGTGAGTCTTATCTGAATTATTGAGCCACTTATTAGCATGCCATGGAAAGCATAATGTTTCAAGTTCATTTCTGCTTGCTGTTTTAAGCAGTGTAACCCAAACACTTAACATAGTCTTGAAAGGTGTGGTGAGAGAGGTCAGGTTGCACATATGTATTGGGAATATCCAATTATTCAGTCAGCATCAGCTTACTCTTAATTGAGATAAAGCAGATGAGTGGATGGGCACAGCATTTCAAAGGAATTCTCACAGTACACTAACTCAGCGCATTACTTGATTTTGGTGAAATATATGAACCATCAATCCAATGGAAATACAAGAAATACAGACTATAATAAAGAAACTGATAAACAGAGAAGCAAAAGGAGAAACTCAAGTCAGCACAGTGATTTTAAAGCAGCCTCCCTACCATTATAATTGACAGAACTGTTGAGTAAAATCTGAAAAAGGGACTCACTGCTCACTGAAAGAAACTTGGAACCTTTGACAGAATATCTAGTAAAGGGTATTTCACTGAGTGTGACTGGAGAGAAATCTCGATAATCCTTATTGCACAGTTTTCTGCTGCATGATGCAAAAGCATCATGTGCAGTGTGCAAAGCTCACAGAAGGTTGAAAAGAGAGATACTGATGTTCTTTTTACTGCATATTAAACATACCATGTGTTAGCAGGTATTCACACTAAGAACATTCAAAGATGTATGCACAGAGCAGTCAGCTAATCCCAATGCCTATTTTTTTTCTTTTCAGAAGGCATTATCCTGCAAGGCCTACAGCATGGACTTCCAGCTCTATGGAATTCTGGAATGGCCATCAATATGGTCATTCATATGTGTTAAGTGACCTGTAGGGTCTTAACCACCAGATAACAGAATATTTCCATGTGGAATCACATAGGTTGATAGAGGATTACATTTCTTCACTACTGTTCAGCATTGCTGCAGACTTGGTAATGTAGAATCAAACAGACAATGGAAACACCAGCAGAGTACCTATGTGCAAAACCACACAGGACCTAGATTTTGGGTCTACAGAGCATACGTATGAAATGCTACAAACAAGGAAGAATAACCTGGCAGAAATAACAGACCAGATTCAAAATCAGTTAAGACATACTTAAACCCACATAATATCCTGTCTAAAGGGAAAACCATCAAGAAAGAAAAAGGTTCCCCAGCCACTACCACACAAAGACATAACTCAAGTAGGTAGCACATCAGGTTTAAGAAATCCTCTAGTAGCATTTACAAAGTTGTTTTTTTTTTAATGCAGTAAAATAATGTATATTAATTATATTGTATTATATTTTAAACAACATGTTTCTCAGAAGGCTGCTTTTCTCTCATAAATAAACTAAACTACAAGCAAAAGACATGGGTCACCTTTACACATTAGCTGTCCAGCTATTCCTTTGGTTTTTACTAGAAAGTACATGAGTTACCTTCTAGTGAAGAACTGATGGTTTAGAAAGTCTTTAAGATCACCTTTCATTTTCCTAAACATATTGCATAGTACTACTCATCAACACCTAAATGAAAAAGCATTTGAACTTCCGTTTCATGAGCTAGGTTCTAGCACTATACTACTCGCAATAAACAATGTAAAAAAAAAAAAAAAAAAAAAGGGGAACAAATTCTTTCATGCAAGGTTATATGTATATCATGACTTGGAAACATTCTTTTATCAGTGTTAAGCTCTTCTGAATAGAAACAATTCCCCGTTCATCATCTGTATACATCACATCATCAGCTTTTAGTCAAATTCACATTCTAATACATTGGCATTTACGATCCAATTGAAAATCAAAATGAAAAAAAAAGTGATCTGTGTACAATCTAGGTGTCTGAGTGATATATTTCTGTCTCTATGTTTATTCAACATAAACTACAAAATCCCTGGGATAAAGAGTGTCTGTGATTGCCAGATCAGATGAGGATACTTAGACCCTGGGATTTTACAAAATGAGAAGCTGAACAATACTCTTTCTTAGATCTTACATGGAATTTTTTGATGTGCTGTGAGAAGAGGTCTTAGTTGTTATCATTTGAAAATCAAGATACAAGGAGATAAAGTGGATTGCCTAAACTCACTGTCTACCTCACAAACTGAGCTGAGCCCGGACCAGCCCCGCTCCCTGTCCTACTTATTGCTTATGAAGCTACAGGCTCTAAGGAGGGATGGCTGTATACTGTCATTTAACTTAATGCAGGACACGTGACAGCATACCATGTGATCAGATGCAAGGACTGAAACCACATCTCTTTGCCATTACATCCCTAGCACCTTGGGAAAGCTAGCTAAGGTGTTTTGGTAGTTATATCTGTTGAAAAGCTGTGTCTAAAAAAGGAAACTGGTTCTACCTTTTCTAAAAAGACAACACTTCAGCCAGCTTTAAAAGCAAGATGCCTTTGAAGCCTAACTTTAAGTATCAAAGCAGAGTTACTCTGTTACAGTACAGACAACTGGGAAAAACTAAACTATCTGTTAAGTGACCTAGTGACAGCAGAACTGTGGGACCTCTTAACAATTCCAAAAGATAAAAAGCATTAAAAAAAGCGCCACCATTGTTCTCAGTTTGCATGAAGTAAACACAAAAAAAGGGTCTGTAAACACAGGGAAAGGATTTCCCACAAGTTAGGTGGGGTATTCAAAGCTTGTAACTGAATCAAATTGAGCCAAAAATGCAAGAATTCTAGGGACATTTAAACTCTCATATGAGGGGATGTGTCTGTGTCTGTGTGCGCACATGAGAGTGAAATCATAAGTATTTCCTACCTCTTAATTATTGCAGAGGATATAACAGTGTTTGCCTAACAGCAGTTTCCTGTTACTGATATTTATATATTTTCTTTTTGTGAGTATTAAACTCTGCAGCAGGGACAGTCTTGTTTTTGTGTCTGAATGTGTTACCAACTGTCTTACTAGACATCAGCAAATAATACTGATACTAGAATGTAAGAACATATACATTTTAATATTTTAATCAACAAATACTGTAGTCTCAAGACTGTACCCTGTAACAATTCATACAGCTTGCTCTGAAACTCTCAGATTATAGATCAGCAAAGGCTAGTCTGTGCAGACTTAGTAATGATGAAATGTAGTTCATGAGAAAGTTTTAAAATGCATTGTTTTAAGCTAGTTAAACACACATGTTAAAATGGAGCTAATTCTTGTATTTTAGGAGGCCTTTTAGCATGTGGAAATGAGAACTTCCTGAAATACATGATTTTGTGAGAAGACAGCATAGTAGGGAAGAACCTTATTTAGCAAAGATGGCTTATACCAAACTCACCAGTTTCCTGCTCCCCAAACCTCATGCCTTCCAGTTGCAGCTGACTGACAAATTTCTAGCACTGTGATACATCAAGTCCCATTGTGGGTGAAATGTTTCCATTAGGATCTCAAATTTCTATTAGGACAGATGTCTGGGCTGCTGGATCTGTTCTGCTTAAGAGAGTCAAGAAGTTCTGATTCTAAAGCAGACATTTTATGCAGAGAAATGCTCAAAAGGCTTTGCCTCTTGTTGAAGGATGGAAAAATAAAGGTCAAAAATTCTAGCAAAAAAAACCCTGACACCAGGTTTAGTCAGTCCTGTTAAGCTTGTATAGTTTTGGGAATTGTGATCTTGCTTTTTGTTAAACAAAATCCAAAATCTTACATTTCACATTCATATGGAGACATAGAGAGACTAAATCTTTAATGTACTTCTAATATCTGTTGCACCACTGTGAATACATCAGACTTACAGTTAAAGAAAAGCACTAGTTTATTGATCAAGCAGAAGTCCTTGGCTCCATTTTGATTTCACAAACTAAGTAAATTACTCAACTATTTCAACATCTTTTCCTTTTAAATAAAATAAGTTTTTGTTCTATTGGTGAAAAAAAAAAGCAGGAATTTTCCTTACTCCTCAAAAGATACAAGTTAGTGACTTGTCTTCATACCTGCCAAATCTATTATTTTCACAAATCAGCATTTGCCTGAAAGCTGTCTCAGTTGTTTCTTTGCTGACACAATACCATGCCTTCAGAGTTATATTAGCTGATGAGTCAAATATCTTGTTTTACTGAGACAAAAGTTCGTCATCCCACTTGTCATTTCACTAAGTCTTCAACAGCCAAGCTGTTTTCACTTGTATAATGCCTGTTGAATCTGCAGTCAAACTGAATGGCATAGTTCTGGAAGCCAATGTGATCTATGAACTATCCCAAGTGAATTCTCTGTGGTCAAGAAAAAATTGGGATTAGATAGGCTCCAGTTCCATTCGCAAAGACTATAGGAACAAGACAGCTGCTCTGGCATAGAAATTATTAGTTTCCTGTCACAACCACGAGCACCTCCAGAGTTCTTGACAATGAAGGAGGAACAATACCATCTTTACTTTCCACACTGGCCCAAATGTGCCTGACTATTTTTAAAGAACTGTGTGGCAGTGTGTAGACAGTGGGCTGTAAATTATGCTATTTTACACATACATGATGTTCAGTACTGATTGCTTGCATCTGCTGAAAATGCTATAGCAGGGAGCAGGAGACAATATTGGGAATGTAGACTCAGAGTGGTATCCTTGGCTGCCTTCCAGTCACTCACAGACCTTAATTATTTGTTGGTTATGCCCCGTAGCACTCTGATATGTGTATGTCCTTTCCTCACCTGAAAAAATATTAGAGGAAACCTCTGAAAAACTTTGTAAAAGTTTTTGCTGCTAGAGCCTGTTTATTGGGTTTCCACCCCTGGTGGCTAGTTGGATACACAGAACAGCATAAATAACTGCAGTTTTGGCTGGGATAGACTTAATTTTCTTCATAGAAGCTAGTATGAGGCTATGTTTTGGATTTGTGCTGAAAACAGTGTTGATAATACAGGGATGCTGAGCAGTGCTTACACAAATTCAAGGCCTTTTCTGCTTCTCACAGCACCCCACCAGCAAGTAGGCTGGGGGTGCACAAGAAATTGGGAGGGGACACAGCTGGGACATATTCCAGACCACATGACATCATGCTCAGTATATAAAGCTAGGGGAAGAAGAAGGAAGGCATGGGTGTTGGGGGTGATGGCTACCCTGCTTTCCTGGAGATGGCTGAACACCTGCCTGCCCATGGGAAGCAGTGAATGAATTCCATATTTTGCTTTGCTTGCTCATGTGCCTTTTGCTTTACCTATTAAACTGTCTTTATTTCAACCCATGAGATTTCTCACTTTACCCTTCCAATTCTCTCCCCCATCCCACCTGGGGGGAACAAACAGCTGTGTGGGGTGCTTAGTTGCTGGCTGGGGTTAAACCATGACAATATCCCATCTTTTTATAAAAATAACACTGCTCAGCTGCCATAGAGTGATTTTTTTAGGGCAAAGAAAAAGAACCAAAATGAATTCTTCAAATTACCATATAAGGAAATGCTTTTATGGCATTTTTTAATTTATAGCATTCCTGTACTGAGGCACAATTTTTAATTTTGATTCAGACTAAGTAATTGCAGAATCATAGAATATGTTGGAAAAGACCTTTAAGATCATAGAGTCCAACCATAAACCTAATACTGCCAAGTCCACCACTATACCATGTCCCTCAGCACCACACCTACCTGTCTTTCAAATACCTCCAGGGATGGGGACTCAACCACTTCCCTGGGCAGCCCATTCTGATGCTTGACAACCCTTTATGTGAAGAAGTATTTTCTAATGTCCAATCTAAGCCTGCCCTGGTGCAACTTCAGACCATTCCCCCTCATCCTATCGTCTGTTACCAGGGAGAAGAGGCCGACCCCCACCTCACTACAGCCTCCTTTCAGGTCTCCCCTCAGCCTTCTTTACTCCAGGCTAAACAACCCCAGTTCCTTCAGCCGCTCTTCATAGGTCTTGTGCTCCAGACCCTTCACCAGCTTTGTTGCCCTTCTCCGGACATGTTCTGGACATGTCTTTCTTGTGGAAAGGGGGCTGAAACTGAACACAGTATTCGAGGTGCAGCCTCACCAGCACTGAGTACAGGGGCACGATCACTTCCCTGGTCCTGCTGGCCACACTATTCCTGATAGAAGCCAGGATGCTGTTGGCCTTCTTGGCCACCTGGGCACACTGCTGGCTCATATTCTTCTGGTTGTCGACCAACAACCCTGGGTCCTTTTCTGCCAGGCAGCTTTCCAGCCACTCTTCCCCAAACCTGTAGCGTTGCATGGGGTTGTTGTGACCGAAGTGCAGGATGTGGCACTGAGCCCTGTTGAATCTCATACAATTGGCCCCAGCCCATGGATCCAGCCTGTCCAGATCCTTCTGTAGAGCCTCCCTACCCTCAAGCAGATCAACACTCCCACCCAATTTGGTGTCATCTGCAGACTTACTGAGGGTGCACTCGATCCCCTCTTCCAGATCATTGATAAAGATATTAAACAGAACTGGCCACAGTACTGAGCCCTGGAGAACACCGCTTGTGACTGGTCACCAGGTGGATTTAACTCCATTCATCACAGCTCTCTGGGCCTGGCCATCCAGCCAGGTTTTTACCCAGTGAAGCATATGCCCATTCAAGACATCAGCAGCCTGTTTCTCCAGGAGAATGCTGTGGGAAATGGTGTCAAAGTCTAGACAACATCCACAGCCTTTCCCTCATCCACTAAGTCGGTCACCTTGTCATAGAAGGACATCAGGTTAGTCAAGCCTTTCATAAACCCGTGCTGATGGGGCCTGCACATGCCGCTCAGGATGATCTGTTCCATAACCTTCCCTGGCACTGAGGTCAGGTTGTCAGGCCTGTAGTTCCCTGGATACTCCTTCCGGACCTTCTTGTAGATGGGCGTCACATTTGCTAACTGCAACCTCTCCAGTTAGCCAGGACTGCTGATAAATGATGGAAAGTGGCTTGGTGAGCACTTCTGCCAGCTCCCTCAGTATCCTTGGGTGGGTCCCATCAGGCCCCATAGACACCAGTGTGTAGCGGTTCACTAACCATTTCCCTTTGGATTATGGGGGCTTCATTCTGTTCCCCACCCCTGTCTTCCAGCTCAGGGGGCTGGATACCCAGAGAACAGCTGGTCTTGCTATTAAAGGCTGAGGCAAAGAAGGCATTAAGTACCTCAGCCTTTTCCTCATCCTTTGTCACTATGTTTCCCCCCATATCCAATAAAGGATGGAGATTCTCCTTAGCCCTCCTTTTGTTGCTAATGTATTTATAGAAATATTTTTTGTTGTCTTTTATGGCAGCAGCCAGATTAAGTTCTCATTGGGCTTTGGCCCTTCTAATTTTCTCCCTGCATAACCTCACAGCATCCTTTTAGTCCTCTTGAGGTGCCTCTCCATTCTTCCAAAGGTCATAAATTCTCCTTTTTATCCTGAGCTCCAGCCAAAGCACTCTGCTTAGCCAGGCTGGTCATCTTCCTCTCCAGTTCGCCTTTTGGCACATGGCCTGCTCCTGTGCCTTTAAGACTTCCTTCTTGAAGAATGTTCAGCCTTCCTGCACTCCTTTGCCTTCAGGACTGCCTCCCAAGGGACTCTGTCATCCAGGCTCCTAAGCAGGCCAAAGTCTGCTCTCCAGAAGTCCAAGGTAGCAATTCTGCTGGCCCCTCTCCTTACTTCTCCAAGAATCAAAAACTCTATCATTTCATGATCTCTAAGCCCAAGATGGCCTCCAACCGTCACATCACCCACCAGTCCTTCTCTGTTCACAAACAGGTCCAGCGGGGTGCCTTCCCCAGTTGGCTCACTCATCAGCTGCGTCAGGAAGTTATCATCTTCCATACACTCCCGGAACCTCCCAGACTGTTTCCTCTCTGCTGTATTGTATTTCTAGCAGACATCTGGTAAGTTGAAGTCCCCTGTGAGAACAAGGGCTAGCAATTGTGGGAATTCTCCCAGCTGCTTATAGGATATTTCGTCTGCCTCTTCATCCTGGTTGGGTGGTCTATAACAAACTCTCACCATGCTATCTGTCTTGTTGGCCTTTCCCGTGATTCTTACCCAAAAACACTCAACCCTATTGTCACCATCATTAAGCTCTAGACAGTCAAAACACTCCCTAACACACAGGGCTACCCCACTGCCTCTCCTTCTTTGCCTATCCCTTCTGAAGAGTTTATACCATCCATTGCAGCACCCCAGTTGTGCAAGCCATCCCACCATGTTTCTGTGATGGCAATTGTATCTAGTTTTCCTGCTGCACAATGGCTTCCAGCTCGTCCTGTTTCTTGCCTATGCTTCATGCATTGGTGTAGATGCGCTTCAGTTGGGCTATTGATCCTGCCACCTTTCTGGGGGGAGAAGCCCTGATTCCTATGTGACTTTTCTCAGGCACTTCCCTGCTTTCTAACACATCTATAACCCCTGTGTCTTTGCTGCCGTGTGGATCTCCATCCCCAACTCCACTGAGATGGCAGACTGAAAGACCTTGATAGCACACCGTCCCTCAAACACTGGTGTGCCACCCCCAGGTTTATCTCTAGCAAGCCTTGTTTTCTCCCCTTTTCAAATCTTGTTTAAAGCTCTTTCAGTGAGCCCTGCTAACTCCTGTGCAAAGATCCTTTTCCCCTTTGAGACAGGTGTACTCCATCTGTCCCCAGCAGGCTTTGTGGTGTGTAGACTGAGCCATGATCAAAAAACTCAAAATTCTGCTGGCGACACCAGGCTCCAAGCCGGGTATTGATCTTCTGGCTCTTCCTGTGTCTTCCCTCATCATTCCCTGCAACTGGAAGAATAGAGGAGAACACTAATTGTGCTCCTGATCCCTTAACCAGTCATACCAAGGCCCTGAAGTCTTTTTTGATTGCTCTCGGACTTTTTATTGCAACTTCATTGCTGCCTACCTGAAAAATCACTAATGGACAGTAATCTGAGGGCCATACCAGGGTAGGAAACTTTCTCTTTACATCTTTAACCTGGGCCCCAGGGAGGCAGCAGACTTCCTTAAGAAGCGAGTCTGGTCTGCATATTGGATCTGATAATGTTTATCACACAGCCAATCTTAGGAATATAAGGAACTCTGTCTTCCCTGGAACGGTATATTTGTTCATATGCTACATATTGAGTGTAAAGATCATAGTAAAACAAGCTCAGATGGGATCAGGGTAAAAAGTATGAATGATAAGACTCTGCTCAGTCAGCTCATTTTGATGAACAAAGACTCGGGAATGTTCATGCAAACAGATTTTAGAGGCCGTAACTAGGAATGGGAACTAGCTGGCTCTAGGAGCCAACTACTCCTGCTTGGGAGTAGTAACCTACTTGCTTATCTCAGCAGCTAAGTGATTTACACAAAATGGATTTATACACCTAGAGAAACACTATCATCTCCAGGACAAGCAGAGTGCTGCAACAAAGTTTGCATGTTTTCTAAATAGTCCTGCCAGGAAGTCAAGATGTGCTTGCACATGTGATAAATGCTTACACAGACTGGGAAAGATCAATCTGTTGTGGCAGTGGATAGCTTCCCAGTGCCTGCTGAAATTTCTGTTCTCTTTGTGTTCCAGAAACTTGACAATATCAGTGTCAGGCAGGTCAGACATACCAATTGTATAGAATTTATGTGAACAGACTAATCTAGAAGCCAAAGGTATGTCATATTTTTAGTCCTTCAATGACTTGAAAGATACAAGTGTTCACTGGAAACATGTCATTGACAGTGCAATATTCATCCAGACTGGCAAGCTGCACTTCACCTAGCACTGATTGAGCTGTAGTGGGGCAGGGTCACAGCAAATCATTTTGGCATCTTGGGCAGCTTGCCATGTCTTGCCTTTTGCATTCCACAGGCCTGTTTTGAGAAGGTATCCAGTTTGAGGCGAGGTCAGCACAACCTTTCTACCCCCTCTCTTTCCAGCTCAGAGAAGCAAATCTTTAGCACTGTGCCTGAAACACTAGGAGTGATCCATGTTTGCTGGGGATGTGGAATATGTACGAGAGTGAGGAAGCTGGTCATCGTCCAGGAGTCAAAGTTCTCTGACTTGTCCAAAACCAGACTTTGTATTTACAATTGCAGTCTCCACATGGAAATGACCTATTACAGGATGTTGCTCACCAGTAACCCACCTTGCCTCTGTCATGCTTATCAGCAGTGGATGGAGCAGGACACTGTGTGATATGTCTGTGACCATTGGCACTAGATTCCACTAATTTTTTGATGTCTGACTTGGTACAATTGTACAAAGCTGCTTGTGTGCACTCCCACTGCCCAGTAGGCCTGACCAACCGTACTTACGTTGCAACTTCATTCAACCTTGAAGCTCCTCTGTCATTAGCACAGTTTCTCTTCTACTGATCTTATTACCATCTTGGTTTCATAACCCTATTTCTTTTCCAAAGTGAAGTTAGGCAGTCTGGAGCAAATTGTGATGAACACAGGTAGCTATTGCCAACATACACAAACAGAGAATAACCTGTGAATCAGAATCACCTGCAAAGGAAGGCAATGGCTTTGGGCTCAGTCAAATACTACTCACTAGTGGGCCAAAAGACAGGCATGACATGGCAGCAGAACTGTAGGATCTCAAACCCACCTTCTTAGAACTTTCTGTTCTGTAGCTGCAAATATTACCTCCCATATATGAGAATGCCCTCAAGACAGTGGTTATTTTACCACCCTGGTGATTACTAATTAATTTGGCATATAAGTAGCTCAAATGTTAGGGCTGTCATAGTAGAGACATGTGAATTTATCCAAGAATACTACAACAAACCAAGCTGTATCTTTTATCTATATTGAATGTTACAAATGGTTTTACATTGCTGGCATTCTCTAAATCAGAGGTGGTTATTGATTGTACAAATGTTTGTGGTTTTTTATTCTATACCCCAAGGTTCATAAACAGAGAAAAATGTTTCTCTATGGTATGTCAGTGTTTGGTCTGCATATGGAAAGTTCACCTACAGTAATGAGATATATAGAAAAGACCAAGGCATAATAGAGTGGCACATCTAAAAGACTGACAGACAGACAGACAGATTCCAGAGAAAAAAACCATGTTCCTTTTGATTGCTGCTTGATGTGTTTTGCAGCAGCTCAGGAGAGCAAGTAAGAGAGAATCTTGCGCAAGGGAGTAGGAGAAAAGCAAGCTTGGTAAGTCAGAAAGGAGGACTCAGTAGAATGATATAAATTCAGAAAATGAGGGATGTATTGTACTCATACACTGATAGTAATTTCAGCTTTTCATCAGTATACATTTTTTCATAGAAGAAATGTAAAAGTCTTAGGAGTGCTACCTGTTTTCTTGGCTCAGTGTACTGGGATCATAGTTTAATCAGATTTGGTAAGTGTTATCACATGTAGTGCTATTTTTGCTGCACATTCATGCATAGTTTGTAATACAGTTCATGTAATAAGGTTGAAGTTTCCATGTTATTTCTGAGTCTTTGAGTATGTTGTTATGATGCTGATATAAAAGGGGGATCCATGACCCAAGAAAGAAGAAAAGGTCTTTTTTTATTCAACACATATCAATACCAAAAAAAGAATGCTATTCTTACAAAAATCTTTGCCTAGGCTTTTTTAACACTCAAAAGTACATTCAAAAGACTACCTTGCTGTGTTTCAAGATGAAAGTTGTTTGCCTTTGCAACATCATTCACTATCCTTTCCCTCTCTCCACCCCTTCTTTTTCATGGCATTAGAGCTGTAAGGCAAAAAGCAGAAAAAGTTAGAATTGCTACTCTGCAGGTGTGATATGAAGCATCACAGTAAAAACTGGTTGCCCTGCCAACCTGGAGAAATTAATGACCACTGACAAGCTGGCTGTTCCTGTGAATATTGTAAAGCTACATACTGACAGTGTATTAGTGAAAAGTGAGAGTTATGTGCTCTTTCATTCTCTCCAAGATACCATTTGCATGTCTGTCTTTAAAACAGTTACCTAGATATCACCCTTTTCACAGAATGAAGAGTCAACTAGGCAGAAGTGATGACGCACCATGATCGGGGACAGAGTGGGACACTGTTTCTGTTTGTATGTACTTCTAGAAATAGGGAAATGTTAACAGGTGGTGTCAGGACAGCTGCATAGCTGTCAGGGTGCAGGCAAGGTGGTAGGAAAGGCACTTAATCAGTGAAACAAAGAAAGGCAGGAAAAATGTATTAGTGCCATGAAGTTATTTAAACCTCCCTAACCACTTACACTGAAGTTATATTCCACTGTATCAATTTCTATTTACTGGATTTGGCCCCATGCATGGGTTTTGTCCTCTGCTTGTGGTTCAGGCTGATTATTCAGTGTTTTTCAGGGTCTTCTAGTTCTCCATGTCTCTGTCAGGGTGTATGAGATCCAATGTGTCTGACATTCTCATATTTGTGTTACTGAGACTGCCATTGCCCAGTTAGCAAGATACATCAAACTTTTCATAGAAATAGCAAACCGTGGTATTTCTCACCCAAAATCTACTTATATGAGGTATTTAGTAAAGCTAGAATTCATCCTTTACCAGAATTCATTCCTTCACCTGCATAATGGTAGTTGTTTATATAACTGCAGATCAGTTAAAGTAATGCAGATCATTCTGGTAAAAAAAATTCTCCACTCAAAGCTTCTCAGTACATGACCCCAGCCAACACCATATACGGCAGATGAAGCACCAAGGGCTCTGGTTTGTAATCTCCTTATGAATTAGCCATGGCTATGTAAGTCTTCAGATCAATGTTTAACGGGACAATAACCATCTCTCTACCATGACTCCAGAACAGAATAGGCAACGTGGATGAACAGAAAGTTTAGAAGCAGCAAAACCTGGTAGAAAAACAGTGGCAGGTTTTGGCATTCTTGCAACATGACATGTTTCATGATGTAGAATCATCCATACTGGTTTTGGTACAAGTAAACTTGTAATATTTTAAGTAAAATGCCAATCATAAAGCAGTCTAACCTGGATGTTAACCTGGATGTCATTGTAATATGACCCACCTCAAGGTAACCCACAACAGATTTCAAATGTAGACAAACCCTAATGACCTCAGAACCAAGCATGCTCTGAGATATATTTGTCCTTAACCTTAAGTAGCCCTATAATAGTTTTATTAGTTTTATAGCATCATATAATTCTGAGCAAACCAAGACTCAAAAGGAAAATAGCCATAAAGGATTTCATGTTCAAATATGGAAAACAGGTGACATTTGTAGATAATTACATCAGTTATGTGTTAAGTACCTATATATGAACATAGTTGGTTTTTACTCCTTTATGTTTATACAGTCTACTATGAATGGTTTTAATTTATGAGCCAAAAAGCAGCTACTGCCATCTACTGGAGAAATTATTAAAATTCAGAAATTACACTGTCAGCAAGGTATCTGGAATACAGTATCCTTTCTGGAAGTAAATGCTCAGTATTTTATCACATATAAAAACTGTTACAAGAATATTATCAGGGGCTGTTAGCTTAGATATAGATAGATTACAGGTAAGGAAGTCTAAATGAAACAAATTTTGTTCAGCTCCATTTCAGAACTGTTGTTAAGCTTGCTTCTAAGATACCAAGTAATTGTAATCAATTTCAGGCCCATACTCTGCACCACACAGCTGTGCTGACTGCTGCTGTGCTGCCTATCATCTCTATTCTTCCACTTGATCTGTGACAGTGTTATCTCAAATCTGGGTTTGCTACCCTGGTATGCAATAGCCCAATTCACACACTGAGTCAAGGTATTTGCTTTTATTTAATTTCTGCACAGAGATGGGTGCTAGGTGGTAACTCCACAAAGCTAGCACACCATTCCAAAAAACTACCACATATTTATCCTGTTACATGTTTAAAGAAACCCTGCCTAAGTTCATATCTATTGGCTAGAGATCACTGTAACTTTTGCTATTGGTTAATTATATTTAAATTAGCCTCGCTTGCTGTTTAAATTAGCATGCATGCTCCTTTTTGGTGTGGTGGTCAAGTCTTTCCAGGTTTGATTTGAGTTGGTCATTGGGCTCTCCCCTCACTGCCTTTACCTTTCTCCCAGTTACGGAGATCTTCACTGACTTCATCTCTCTTTAGCAATTATCCAGCATTTGTCTGGGCTGGGTCAGGATGTTCCCCTTTTGTTGCTCGTTTAGCTCCTCTTCAGGGGTATAGTCACCAGTTTTTTTCATGGCTTGCTGATAAGGCAAATACTTCCTTATCTGTTGGCTCCTTCTAACAACCACATCCTGTTACGCATGATTCCTTGTTCTTGTTCAGGTAGAAACTCTGTTTTCTGTGGTATATCAACAGCTCTTTACAAGAACAGCACCTGTTGCAGATGTCTTAACATTACAGGTCTGTTTTGTGTCATATTCTGTTCCCATTGAAACTTGTTCCCAGGGGCAATAATGAACAAGAAATTTACAGCAGCCAACCTCAGAAACCGTTTTTCCTGCCAGTGCAGAATACAGCATCAGCAGAGGCTGAGGGTATGGAGTATGGCATCAGCAGAGGCTGAGGTACCAGATCATAGCCAGTGACCACTCACCAGATAAACTGTGGTAACTGAGTATGTATGTGCTCTTAGCCTCCCCTAAAATACATTATGAAAGAAAATCCTATTCTAAGACTTGTTGAAAGTCAGGAAAATAAGATTAATCTCTCTTCATTTTAGAGATAACATGACTGCTTTATTCACCTACAGGATCCCCTTGTAAACCATGGAGGGAAAGTAATTTGTGGTAGAGAAGGCAGAGGGCTTGAGGGCATGGACCCAGAATCCACGCGCAAGCGCAAGCAGCATCGGGATCACTCGCTTTACATCCCTTTTCTTACTGATCCCAAAACCAAAGTCTCCACAGATCCCGTACTTATCCCCAGCTGCTACACCTGCAGATCCTGTACTTGTCTCCACAACTCCCCCTTCTTTACTAAGAACAAAAACAGAAGTTCTTGATTTGCTTATAAAAAACAGTACACTTACTGAAGTCAAACGCAATTTTCCTGTAAATGCAGTGAAGGGAGACATCGAGTCTATTTAAGTCTAATTCCCTTTCATTTGTGGTTTTTTGACTTTTAGTTTCTTGTTCCCTTTTCAAAGGAGCATTTTGCTTATAGGTCTGAATGAACCAGCTTAGCAAAACAGTAATACTGACAAACAGTATTACACCATTAGCTAAACATTACAATCTGCTGCTACCCAGCTGCCTCCTGCTGCGGCTGCCAAGCAGGACTGAGGGGAGGGGAAGGGAGATGCCACCAGCTTGAGCCCCGCAGATAAGGAAAAGCCCTTTTGGGAGTTCTATCGGGGCATTAGCCGACTTGGAGATATTTGGGCTAGTGTAGTTGCACCAGGTGGTAGCAGACAGACATGAATTAACATTTGCCATAAAAGACTGATTTTTCCAGTATAATTAAAAACAAGCAAGCGTCCATTCAAATTATAGCAATATTATACTTCTGCAAAGGTCCTTCCATAAGTCCAGGCATCGATTTTTCATTGCAGGCTAACTGGAGCTTCTTTTCAGCATCTGCAATTCGCTGGGCAAACTCTTCTTTAAGAGGTGAAAGGCTACTGTTCTCTTCTTTCATTCTGAACATTTCATCTTTTAGGTTATCATTAACTGCCCATTGTTCCCCACAGCTCACCTCATCTCCAGAGATGATTGAAGCTGGCTCCTGTTTCCTTTCAGCAGCATTTTTCTGCTTCCTTTCAGCAGCATTAAGTTCTGTTGGGCTTGCCACCGGGCAGACCTTTGGAGGTTGAGTTTTCGCGCCTCACACGGGGCACCATTTGTGGCAGCAAAGGCATGGGGCTTGAGGGCACGGACCCAGAGTCCATGCACAAGCAGCATCGGGATCAATCACTTTACATGCGTTTTCTTATTGATCCCAAAACCAAAGTCTCCACACCTGCAGATCCTGTACTTATCCCGAGCCGCCACACCTGCAGATCCTGTACTTATCCCCACAGTCATTAAAAAGGTTATTCCTGCAACTTGTCTTAGATACCTGTCTTACAAGGTGAATTATCATGTGGAGAGGTCTGTCTTCACAGACTATAAAGAGAGTTTAGATTTGAAGATCCAATTTTGAGATGCTTCAGTATAAGACAAGGTAAAGGGATATGCACTGCTCCTTAAAAGTGAGTTTCTGCTCCCTTCTGCCTACAACCCCCTCATCTTCCTGTCTCCAGCATGTCCCATGTCTTCTGCTGCCTGTGGTGGATTTTGGACCTTTGCATGAGTGTCTTTAACTCAGTAAAGTAACAGAAACCTGGAAGAAGAACTTAGGAAGAAAGATGTCAGTTTTCTGCCTTGCTAGTGAGTTAAAACAGGTCACGGAGAGTCTGACAAGCACCAGACATGCACAAAGAAAGGGACAGTAGCATGTGACCTGGAACAAGGGAGGACAGGGTAAAGCAGGGCAGGCAAGAGAAAAAAACCTGTGAGATACGCTACCTTCAGGAACAAGAAAGCATCTGACAAGCTCTGCCAACTGTAAAACTTGAGATTCACAATCTGTTTTTACATAAACCCTTTGAAAAAGTCAGTCTAGAAGAGAAACGTCATTTTTACTTCCAGTTCAATTGTCTTTTTTTAGTTAATAAATGTAGGCAATTACTGTGAGAAAAGATTAAAGGCTGTATGTTACACTTAATAGGCATCTGTATACAAAGAATAATACATCCAGAAAACTGCAAATAAGTTTGGTGGTTCTCTTCCCAAAAGTAACACTGCTCACTTGTCAAGAGTATATCTGGACCTTGGGTGATCACTGAGGACAAGCTCCACAGAGGTAATTTTTGACACTTATTCTAGGGCTTGAGTAGAAGCTTGGTACTGAAGTTCCTGATAGTGACCCAACGAGCCCAACATCCAATGGTCAAAAAAAATCAATGAGATAATCTTAAATATGTTAGTACCTACGTATGCACTATAAAATTCTTTACATGGCCAAACATCAGTTTCTACAGTCTAAAAACTTGTATAAATTGTCTTAGGTTTTTTTTAATTCCATTTATTTTCAAGTTTTGTTTTAAGTCTGTACTGCACAGACATGTAACACTTCTAAGTTAAATACTATTTTACTTCAAAAGTTGAATCAAAATGTATTGACCTGTAGGGCAATACAGACACACTGTTCTTAGTATTATGCTCTGTAAGTCAATGAGAGTATCATCAGAAATTGGAAAAATGCACTCAGTATGTAAATTTATACACTGAAATGTTCCTGTATCTCAAATGTACACTATCCCAAGGAAGTCAAGTACTTAATGTACTAGCTGCATGACACACATAATTTGGTTTCTTTTTGGCTATGAGTGGAAATTTTTCAGTTGTCAACCTTATGTATAAGAATTATGTTTTTTCAGAACACACTTTCCATTTTCTGATTAGGTTTAACCAGGACCTTGGTTTTGTTTGAGAAAAGAACAAGTGTCCTGCTGTGTCACTGACTGAATACCAACTGAAAGAAAAGAGCACCATCTGCTGAGTAACCACCACTCCTTGCCATAACATTTAAGGATATTTGGAGATTACCTCACAAAGGTGCAATCCTGCCTGATCTTTATTCATTTTCCTAATAAACACCAGAAACACCATAAGGTAAAATACAATGGTATGAAATTATTTCATGGAATTTCATACTATAACTTAGCATGTATTTTACCCACATGCTTCACTGAAAACATATTAACAGATATGGAGGACTTCATCTCCAAATAAAGCAATCTGGTAAGCATTAAAATCATTCTGTACAACTAGTTGCAATTTGTATACTGAAAAGCACACTATTTTTTTTCCACTAAGTATTCTGCACAATGGAGGGGATATAGAATGCTGCCTGTTCCTTGCAGAAGTCGCATAAAAACACTCACGGCAAAATTCTAGCCTGCAGAAGGAATCTGTTCTAAAAGAAAAACAACAAAAGTCAGACCACAGTGTGTCCTGACAAGATTCATAGCTGTCAGTATTCAGCATCCCTTACCAGTATTTCACAGCTTCACCTTCCACAGCTTCACCTTCACCGAATATCTTGCAGCCACCCACTATTTCTGGGACTTCCTTTTAGAGAAAACCAAACAGATCCTGGAGAAGGAAACACCAACAGAGGTGCTTTAGTGGATTGTGAACAATGAGGTCTGAAATTCTCAACTGATTCTTTGTCATACTGACAGAGACAGCTAGTGACAGGGAAAAAGCAGCTTCTTGCTTTCTGTAACATTTTGAAAATGAAAGAAAAAGTAGTCATTTTTTTTGAGTCCCAAACGCTCACCTGCATTATAGCCACTTTGCTCTGTTATATTACTAAGAGCAGCCTTAGAAGCCTAAAATTACCATGATACGGTCACTGCTGGATTATCCAGTGGTGTACAAGTTCTTGATAGAACAGGATTTTTGGGTGCAGCATCAAGGATAATTTGGGAATTTCTTGTTCTAGTAATGGTTGTGGTAACTTGTAACTATTTGGACTGCGATGGATATATGTTGCTTAAACATATATGAAGGGCCATATCACATGGGCTTAAATACAAGTCTCCTTAATCTTGGACAGTTGTCATGCTCTTTCTCAGCCTAGCTTGAACAGTGAAGTTTGGAGCACTCTGTCTCACTGTAAAGTATGAAGCATAAATGACTTTTTTCCCCCCCAGAACTGAGCTAAAAATATAAGTAGACATGAATTACAGATTACAGCACTGTACCTTCTCTGAATGTAGATGGTGTTATCATGGGGGCAACTGTTCCCAGCATATCTAAATGATTAAAAAACCTGAAGATTGTCTTTTCTCCAGGTTGAGAAATGTATCATGTGCCTGATGGAAATAGTTCCTAATCTCAGTTTCAGCTAAAAAATTCTTGTAATACATTGAACTAGAGACTAAAAATGTATTGCAGCCAAAGCAACAGTATTACACTTGATTCACATGTGTTATATTAGTTTTAAAAAAATTCTAAAATATATATTTCTCTTTTAGTGCACATATATTTTAGACTCTCACAGGGCCTAAGCATTCTTAGATTTCATAAAACATACATGTAAAGAAGCATATCAGAGTCAATTAAAACAGCCTTTTAAAACCCATGCTTTTAATTACTAATTGAAAAAGAAATATACCCAAATCACAAAAAAATTAATTGTCATACCCTGCTGTCTGCTGAGGATGGATTCCTGCAAAGTACAATGGTTAGCAGTTTGTAATTTTCCCCACTAGAATGAATGTAAGAGGGACATGTATATATTTCTTAATTTTAGATACAGTGCAAATACACAGGGTTATATTCCATAATATCAACTGGAAAAGATGCTGAATTTCAGCAGCTGGCTTTTTGGAAAAGGTTGGTATTCCAAAATAACTCATCTGCTTCATCTACAAAACTGAACACTTGTAAAACATTTAGTTCTTGCTGATGCATTAAAGCCAGTCTAATCAATGAAAGGTCAAGAATAGAAGGACATAGTAATGATGACAGTCATTGGAGCATAGTATTAAATGATTGATGATGGTCTCCAAAATGATAACTAGAAAAACTACAGATAGCAAAGGGGTATATGTGTACTTCATTATACTGTGTCAATAATTTAAATACTTTTTTATCTAGATAGCTGATGAACATAAGAAAAGTTCTAATTGCTTACCTTTCTGTAAAACTACAACAAAAAAGAATGTCTTTTTATTGGTTCTCACAGAAAAACTCTGATACTAATGAGAAATCTGTTTGCTGTAGACCAAAACTGGATTAATTCAAATGAGATACAGTAAAGTGCATCTAGTGATTCTAATTCTCAGGAAACTGAGACTTTAACAGTTACCAGAACAAATTCATCAGTGCCTTGGAGAGTCACACACTGAATTTTGAAAAATAAATGGAAAAGTGCAAAAATACTTTATTCAACAACAAGTTGAAGATCATTTTTCAATTCAGTTTCAAAGATGTTTTCTGATGCTGTAAGAAAAATAATTTCATTTTCTCATTAGTCTGTAATGAAGTGTAACATCCTTAACATTAAAAGGCACACTTCTCAGTCTCTGAGCTGGCATGTCATTCAACACAGTCAGATCACCAGGTTAATTTTGCTGGCTGCTGTGCATCATCAGACCACTTGCCACACTGCAGATGAAAATTCCTCAGGAAATCTTGCTTCTCAGAAAAGTATTTGAAGTCAGAACAGCCCACATAAAGCTCATTTTTGTATGGCAAAGACTTGGTTACTTCCCTTTTATTACATTATGCTTCAGAGAAGTTCAGGAATCAATCATACCACACTCACTATCACTCCAAAGAGGTTCATTGTTATTGTTATTACGAGTAGTCAAGAAACAGCAGATTATACAGATCTGTCACATGTAGATGTTTCCATTAGGTTTGTTTTTATACAGGCATGGTAACAGAATACAAAATCCAGTGTAGAGCACACTTCACCATGAAACATTCACAATGAGTCATGGAGAAAAAAGGAATTGTTCACTGGCCAGGCAAATACAAGAGAGATCACAAGGACTAGCAAAAAGATACTTGCTCATTTTGATTAGACAGTTATGTCCTGAAAAAGGAGGAAAGTAAGTTTTCATTTAATGAGAAGATTAAATCTTGAACTCCAGGAGTATTTTAAAGAAGAAACTGAGTATAAGGGTTAACATGCTGCACTCAGAATCAGGGCATCCCTTGACTATGGCCCCACACGTTAACGTGGGGACAATGAGATGTCAGGCAAGCGCAAAGGCAGAAACCCCTGACAGCTGCTGGATGGAAGAAAGAGACCTTTTCCATTTTAATCTTAGGCTTTGGTTTATCTGAGGTTTATTAATTCCTCATTCTGCTCCCACGCAGTCACACACACATTTATGTACTCCCTGTTGTCAGCACTGGGACTCATCTGACTCCTTGGAGAGCCAAAGCAGTTTACTACACTTCCAGAAATATGACAGATTTTTGAGAAGATAGCTTGTTCTAAAACTTGTAAATTGACATAATGCTAAATATGCAACAACTGACTCAAACAATGTTTCACACATGCTACAAATAATCTTTCAATGTCATAAGAATGCATATTTGAAATAACAAAGTAAGTTCACTTACCCCGATGAGATGCAAGAGCCACTAAGATCCAGAAAGAAATGAGATAGGGTACATGAATGTCATATCAACTGAGAGAAGTATGTTTAATCTGTGTTTAATATCACTTCCATTACTTCTGTTTCATCTGTCTGGCAATTTAACCTTGTCTTGGAATACTTCAAACACCATACATAAGGTGCTGAAGGGAAGACGCTTCTAGCTGGTTCCCCAGACTGCACAAAAGTAAGGCCAACAGCACAGATGAGTTTAAGCTTCCTTGCATTTGTTGGCCACAATTCTGATATAGATGTCTTTGCCTTGATTTTGGACTTTATTTTCCAGTTGCCCCTGTTCTGCCTAATAATAAGCCTTTGATCAACATGACTAAACTTTACTTCCAGTTATCTTGATCCCCCCTTGCATTCTGCTTTTAAAAATTAGATTTGACAAAATTTAATCATAGAATCATAGAATGTTTTGGGTTGGAAGGGACCCCTAGAGGTCATCTAGTCCAACCCCCCTGCAGTAAGCAGGGACACCGCTAACTAGATCAGGTTGCTCAGAGCCCCATCCAACCTGTCCTTGAATGTTTCCAGGGATGGGGCCTCCACTACCTCTCTGGACAACCCGTTCCTGTGTTTCACCACCCTCATTATAAAGAATTTCTTCCTTATATCTAGTCTAAACCTACCCTGGTTTAGTTTAAAACCATCACCCATTGTCCTGTCACAGCTGGCCCTACTAAAAAGATTTTCCCCATCTTTCCTATAGGCCCCCTTTAGGTACTGAAAGGCCGTAATCAGGTCTCCCCGCAGCCTTCTTTTCTCCAAGATGAACAAGCCCAACTCTCTCAGCCTGTCCTCATAAGAGAGGTGCTCCAGTCCTCGGATCATTTTTGTAGCCCTCCTCTGGGCCCGCTCCAACAGTACCATGTCCTTCTTGTGCTGAGGGCTCCAGAGCTGGACGCAGGACTCTAGGTGAGGTCTCACCAGAGCAGAGTAGAGGGGCAGAATCACCTCCCTTGACCTGCTGACCATGCTTCTCCTGATGCAGCCCAGGGTATGGTTGTCCAGCTTTTCATCCACCAGCACCCCCAAGTCCCTCTTGGCAGGGCTGCTCTCGATCCTTTCTTCCCCCAGCCTGTACTGATACTGGGGGTTACCCCAACCCAGGTGCATGACCTTGCATTTGGCCTTGTTGAACCTCATGAGGTTCACACAGGACCACCTCTCCAGCCTGTCCAGGTCTCTCTGGATGAACTTC
>NW_009259588.1:120671-129751 GCF_000687185.1 Egretta garzetta
CCGGTCCCCCTCATGCCATCCATTGACTCGGGAGGGGTGAGGAGAAAGGTTGCCAGTGAAGACTGTGGCAAAAAAGGTGTTGAGTACCTCAGCCTTCTCCTCATCTGCTGTTACCAGCCTGCCAGTCTCGCTCATCAGCGGGGGTACGCTTTCTTTCAACCATCCTTTTCCGGCTGATATACCAGTAGAAACCCTTCTTATTATTCTTCGCATCCCTTGCCAAGTTTAGTTCCAGCTGTGCCTTGGCCTTCCTGACCCCATTCCTACACAACCAGACTGCGTCCCTATACTCTTCCCAGGATGACTGTCCCTGCTTCCACTGCCTGTGCAGTTCCCTCTTCCTCCTTAGTTTGACCAGCATCTCTCATCTTCCCTTCTTTGCCTGATTTCTTATACCTAGGGATTGAGAGCTCTTGTGCTCTGTGGATCACAACCTTAAAGATCTGCCAGCTCTGTTCTGTTCCCCTGTCCCTGAGGACCGTTTCCCAGGGAGTCCTTCTGACTATCTCCTTGAAGAGCCGAAAGTTTGCTTTTCTAAAATTTAGGGTCCTGACTATACTCTTTGTTCTTCCCATTTCCCTCAGGAGCGTGAGCTCTACCAGTTCATGATCACTGCAGCCCAGGCTGCCTTGATCTTGACATCTCTGATGAGTTCGCTTGCATTGGTGACCACCAGGTCCAGTATCGCATCCCCTCGGGTAGGGGTGTCTATTACCTGGCTTAAGAAGTTGTCCTCAATGCATTCTAGGAGCATGCTGGATTGCCTACAGCTTGCCGTGTTGGTTTTCCAGCAGATGTCAGGGTGGTTGAAGTCCCCCAGTAGGACAAGAGCCTGTGAGCGTGAAGCCTCCCAGAGTTGGAGGAAGAATGCTTCATCAGTCAGCTGCATGCCCAGCTGAGCTTTGTTCTGCAGTGAAGCAGTGGGATCTCTGATAAATCACTACCCTCTTCTGGAAATGAGTTACTTCCAGAGTTCCTAGATTTACTTGTTGGAAGTGCATGACAAGAATGTTGCAATTCTCTGTCATACCAACATCTTATGTAAGTCTCTAAGGTTGGTCCACCTTTATATCAAATTTATAGGTTTCAAAAATAAACACTTACCCTGAAATCTACTGAGGTCATTAGAGGGGCTCCCTTATTTGGCTTCAGGGAACCAGTGATCTGGAGCAACAGCTTAAAAAAACCCAGAAAAGCAGAAGTGACAGTAACTAAGCATGCTGAAGAAAGTTTAATGGTTAGTTCCTGAACAAAGAAAAGGTTAACCTTCTAACTGTGAACAAAAACCATGAGAAAATATGGGAATTTTATCATAGAGATAAGCTGGAAATACACAAATAATAACGATCCAACATAGAAAGAGTTATTACAAACAAAATGGAATGTCATCCCGGTACCTGTAATGAGATTAAAGGTAAGCCAACCCCAACAGTTCCAGTATACAAAAGGGACGATATATTAGCTGCCACTACCTGAAGAAGAGATTGTAAGAAGTAATTAGTAGTGAATATTAATGTAACTGATTTACTAATTTTTCATGCTTCATCAGAATTCAAACACATTTTACATTAATTACAGTAGTTTACTGAAACTTATCACAAGTACAAACCCTGAAAAACTGCACAAGAATGTGATTGCTGCTTATATATTCTGCCAGTTGCTGCCTGGTCTCCATACTTCAGATCACATCTGTATTTATTAGTGATATGCTTTAAACTCATTGATCTGTAAGAATCTGCAGCAACAAACACTTTTCTCTCTTTTTTCTTCATGAAGCAAAAGCCATTCCTTCCATTTTGATTAGTACCAACATTCACCATTTAGAACACTGAGCACTTCACACTCACCTGTTCAAAAACACAAGAAGGACAATACATGAATATCAAATAAGTAAAAATTTGTTCTCATTTGTGCAGTTTCTAATGCCAGTTGAGTCTCAGGTAAAGCAGAGTTTAGATGATGTGAAAAGAATGGAAATACTCAGTAGAAACAGGTAACTTAAATATCCGTATTAGAAAATGAAAGGCTTTCTTTTGGTGAAGAACATCTGGAGTGGTTATATGCTTTTAAGACACAGAAGAACTACTTGTTTAATTTCAGCTAATCTTACAAAGTGTGCAAGCTAGGAAGCACAGGAGATTCTCAAATTCTTGAAACTACTAGATTACTTCTTGCTTGTTATCTTATTGCCTAATGAGACATAACTTTAGTTCTTTATAAGAATGTAAATGAAAGAATATTAAGGTGCCTTAGTGATGAGTACCAATTAGTTACAGGTAAAAGATATTTATTGAATGGCTCTTTTTGTTAAACTCAGTAGTAATCCATGCAAGAAAACAAATCATTCCTGGATTACTATTGTGAAAATTTGGAACAGACCACTCATCCTAATACTTCAGAGGAATTAACCCCTGCTTCTCCTTGAAGTAATGAAATTCATAAATCATGTTGAAATACATTGTTCCACCTGGCTGCCTTTTTTTTTATGTTGGAAAATAAACTTGCTGTGTTGGAAATGCATGATCAAGAAAACTGTAAAATAATTCTCCGTCTCTCTCAGTAATAATAAGGACAGTGATTGAAAGATAGGAAGCATTTATCCGCATAGGCTGACAATCATTTTGCCCACATACTAAGCCAATTTAGACCATGTGATAGCTGCATAGCTTCAGTTAAGGCAATGCTGACAGGCAAGGTGTATGAACACTCTTAATAATGATGTTAACACTGAGCTTAATACGGTGTCCAGTTGCCTTGGAGTGTGAGCATAAGACTGCGTAGACATTAGAGAAACATTCTTCTCACATGGAAGATAAGACAGTCTCTAGTCACAAGTGTGTTTGCTGATAAGTAGGTGCAAGCCATCAGTTCTGCAGAGTAGAATGGTAAAACTTGCATGAAGAAACAGAAAACAAGTTTCTCCACATGAAGCACTTTAGCTGAACTCCACGCAGAGATTTTTAAGTGCCTTGGCAGACACCTGTGACTAGCATTTATTGGTATTCACATTTGGTTTCACACATGCTTCCCTGGTTGCTGCACATTGCAGCATACCTGTAAAGCCTTATCACTGAGAATTAAGAAATGAAAGAATAGATGTGACTTTACTTTTTAAATCTCACAGTTTTTCAAAAGAAAAAAATGTGATCATCAAGCACAAATTCCTAACTTTGCAACAGGTAATCCTTGCCACAGGGAGCACAGAATCCAAGCATTTTTATGATAACTGGTTCCAGGGTGGCACTTGTTTCTAACAAGCTATTTCATAATTTCAGTAAAATATATTTTTCCTTTCCATCCTATCTTAAACCAATGTGGGACAAAGTGTCTTATGACCTACTTTAGTTTGTTATGAATACCCTTAATCAGCCTACAGCTTCTGTCAAATCAGTTGAAAAAGGGAGTCAAAACTATGGTATGCTGCTGATTTGGATGACCTTTGGGCTTTTATCTAGTAGAAATATTTAGAAAAAAATGTTAAAATACTCCAGTTATCTCACCACTCTGTAGTTATTTACTCTTCACTCTTCATAATATATTAATTCCTTTAATCCATTCTGGCTTCATATTAATCATATTCATCATATAGACTTTTATTAATGGTTATCAAAGCAAGGTATTATCTTGGGGGGGCAACTGAAATTGCCAAAGAACTCAGCAGAGAAAAGAACAAGTAGAAAAGATAAGGACTTTATAGCTTTATATTTATGTATACAGATACATATATACAAATAAAGCATATGTGTATATATAAATACTAGAACTGAAGTTAGAATTTAATGGAAATCAGTGGCATCTAATTTATTGTATGATTTCAGTCATGAAACTCAGATTTTTAAGAAATTTTAGAGGAATTAGGCACATGAAACTCATAGAAAGAATTCTAGCACTTCCCTTCCCCAGACTCTTCAGAAAATCCTGTCACCAGATCAGTACAAGTTAGCATAATGTGACAATGAAGACTTGAATTGTTTTACACCTTTCGGTGTTCTGCTCCAGACTCCAGGGTACACTCTGATTCATGGCTGGTAAATGCCACCTGCAAAATGTGTAGAAATGGCCTTGGTAAGATCACACTTTCAGGATAGTCTTATTTTAAGGAGCAAATTGGTTTTTTGAAAGCTATCTAGTGTCTGGTTAACTGGTGGAAGAAAACAGCTTGAGTAACTAATGTACACAATCACTGGAATCCAATCCCTGTATGTGAGGCTTTTCAGTGACCCAAATCTGATAGAGTAGTCCTAATATTACTCACTCCTGACCACTACTACACAGGGCTGAACCAGAACTTCAAACCTGCAGCAGCTTCCAATTTTCTGTCATCTCCAAAATGAACAGAAGAGATTGCTCAAATCCTCATCCAACCTGACCCCGAACACTTCCAATGACAGGGCATCCACAGCTTCCCTGGGCAACCTGTTCCAGCGTCTTACCACCCTCATCATAAAAAATTTCTTCCTTATGTCCAATCTAAATCTGCCCTCTTTCCGTTTAAAACCATTGCCCCTTGTACTGTCACTACAGGCCTTGGTAAAAAGTCTCTGTCTGTCTTTCTTATTAGCCCCTTTTATATATTGATTGGCTGCAATAAGGTCTTCCCAGAGCCTTTTCCTCTCCAAGCTGAACAACCCCTTTCAGCCTTTTTTCATAGGAGAGATGTTCCAGTCCTCTGATCATTTTCATGGCCCTCCCCTGGACCTGCCCTAACAGGTCCATGTCTTTCTTGTACTGAGGGCCCCAGAAGTGGATGCAGAACTCTGAGTGGGGTCTCACCAAAGCAGCGTGGAGGGGGAGAATCACCTCCCTCGACCTGCTGGCCGCACTTCTTTTGATGCGGCCCAGGATGCAGAGTTTATTAAATTAATTACAATATTAAAAAACAAAGAATGACAGCTCGTCTGTTCTAAACTACTAAATAAAGGAGGGCCAAGGAGAGAGCTAAAGTCTACCACACTTCCTGGTGCAGTTTTCAACTGTACCAACTCGCATTCTACACAGTTCAAGGGTTAGCATATACAGGGACCACTCCCAACAGCCAGCCACTCCAGAGAAAACTCTCTTATGTCTCGCTCCCTTCTCCACTACATAGCCATCAACAGGCCTTCATGACACAACCTAATCATAAAACACATACTCTTTGTTCCAATTTGTGAAAGCACCACTCTGAAATAATACAGAGGCTGTGTTGCAGCTTATCATATACTTTGAACTAAAAAACAGACAAAAAAAATACTACTTTGTCTTAGAGCTGCCAGGGCATCACATGTGGTCAGAGGTACTGTGGATATGAACATTTTATCCCACCAGGAGTAGAAGAGAGCCTCTGACCATACTTACTTAGCATTACAGATAGAACCAAAGAAACAACCTGGCTCTTTTTATTGGATCAGGCTGAGACTGAGTTAATTTTCCTCACAGCATCCCTCATAGTGCTGTGCTTTTTATTGGTATTTAGAGATGTGTTAACATACCAATGTTTTGGCTACTGCTGAGCAGTGCTGGCACAGCATCAAGGCTGTGTCTCCAACATTCCCCCACCACCGCCAGTGAGCTGGGAGGGGGCAAGATCTTGGGAGGGGACATAGCCAAGACACCTGACCCAAACTGACCAAGAAGATATTCCATACCGTATGACATCAGCTTAGTTATAAAAGCTAGGGGAAAGGAGGAGGAACGGGGGGCATTTGTTTTTTATGACATTTTGTCTTCTGGAGCAACCGCTATGCGTACTGAAGCCCTGCTTCCCAGGAAGTGGCTGGACATCCCCTGCTAATGGGATGTAGAGAATAAAATCTTGTTTTCCTTTTGCTACCACACACGGCTGTTGCTTTTGCTTTTTATTAAACTGCCTTTATCTTGACCATGAGGTTTTTTTTTTTTCCATCTCATTTTCTCCCTGCCTGTCCAGCTGAAGTGGGGGGTGATAGAGCAGCTTAAGACCCATAGATACCAAATACCAAAGCAAAAATGTAACATTCCACAGGATCAGGCAAGATTTATACAATGTATTTCCAATTCACACAGTCCTGAATAATCTTAGGAAATTGGTACATTCCATTGGTACATTCCATGTGACAGCCAAGCTAGAAACAACTGCTTGTCCTTGCCAATTTACCCATTGCACTCATGAGACTGATACACTTGCCTTGACAGGTGAAAAAATGGACTGAGTGAGAAGAAATCTATGTAAACTGTTCCATGCTGGGGTTTTTTTTTGATTGATTCTGTTGTCTGGGGAGTGTTCTTACCATCTTAGGCTAATCTTGGTGCTGTTCAGTTTCCTAAGCATTGCATGCTTACGGCTTATTTAGACATTCTCAGGTCCAAATTTTACCATTACTGTAATAAGCTCAAGTTTATTCTTTGAGTCATCCTACTGAAGACAGTTATTTCATTAGAAAAAAGAAAAAATCATTCCTGGACCTACTAGCAAAAAGTGTCAGATCGGTTGCTTTGAAGGTGATTAACAGAAAAAAAAATCTGACTCCAATTCTGGAGGTTATTTTAAAGGAGGTTCCATTTATTTGGCCCTGCTGCTTTTCAAATTTGACTTCTGAGCTTTTTTCTTGTACCCAAAAAACGATTGAATGTTAATTTCAAAGTAACTGATACGACTTCAATAGATTGATGAGGTATATTAGGTTAGCAATGAAATATTATTCCATTTCCAAAAATTGATCAAGAATTGAAAAATGGATTATCAGCCATATATTACAATGGCAACAAAATTAGGCCGTAAACAGGTAACGTAGAGAATGGCAGATTAACAGTCTGAAGTAGATCAAATAAAAAGGCAAGATGATTGAACTACAAAACTCCTTATAAGGAACAATTATCTTTACTACAAACAATGAAATTAACAAAAAAATCTTAAAAATTATCTCCTACTAAGCAGAATGAACACTAGGAAACAGGTGGGACATGAGGAAATGGCATAAAGCTGTGTCAGGGAAGTTCAGACTGGGTATTAGAAAAAAGTTTGTCATTGAGAGAGTGGTCAATCACTGAAACAAGCTCCTCAGGGAAGTGGTCACGGCCCCAAGCCTGTCAGTTTGGACAGCGCTCTTTGACATGCTTTAACTTTTAGGTTGCTCTGTGTGGAGTCACGAGTTGGACTCTATGATCCTCATGGGTCCCTTCAAACTCAGGATATTCTATGATTCTGTGGTTTTGGATTCAGGGTACACATATTTCAAGTGACAAGGGTATATAAATAAAGGTGCTATTTAATGGATATGAATTAAGCAAAAAAAGCACAGAAGTCAGATGTTAAACTACTTTGCCCTTTGATTTTCTTCCTTCTTGCTAACATCCCTTATTCCATAAACAGCCAAAGATACACTGTATAACCTATATTTCAGGAATACCATAGTAATAACGCATCTGCATATATATGTATATATACAGCATATATATATGTATATATAACGCATCTGTATATATGCATATACCTCCTGACCATCTGTCCCCCTTCATAGTACCTGTGCAGATTTTACACTTCCCAGTTCTTAAGCTGATGCCAATATGAAGTTGTGTTCATCTTACCTAGCTCTGATGGTATAGATTTGTAATGAGCTTATTTTTGCAGACCTTAATGTGAGAAGATCAGATCTTGTTTAAGGGAGGCAGGGGAGGGGCACTTACTGCTTATTCCAAGAAATTCACCATTGTTTGGAATCATGCTTTTTATCTGTTCTTTATCAAGAGGCTACAAATCTGAATCGTTGTTTAGTCATTAATCCAACTGCCATTAAATCAACAGAAACACTCCCTATTGATACTGAAAGGAAACATATCAGATTCATAGTCAATATAAAGCAAATATTTTGGAAAGACAAACAGAAATAAAACCAGCCAGACGTTTAAGAGAGTTTGTCTAATCAGTTTTTTAAAAGGCAGGCAGTACAGGCAGGTAAGAAGGCAAGACACTTCCATGGCTAAAGATGGTCATGCATTCCTTTTCTTTAGTATAGCAACATGGGTACAAGTTAGAGGACTTTAAGGGCTACTTTATTAAACCTGAGTATAAGCTTGCTGTTTTAAACTGAAACTTGGTAAAAACTCATCGGCTGCATTCGCGGCCCATAAACATATTACAGCTTAAAATCTTCCCACACCAGTTACAAACATTAAGGAAGTCCAGCAAGTTGTATATTATTTTCTATGCACTTTTTCAGAATGTAATTACTTTTTCATGACCAATAAATATTTCAAGTTAATAGTTTACAAAGTGTGGCAAATGAGTTTGCTTAACAATACTGCGCCTACATGTGATGAAAAGAAGACAACTGTGAAAATTCGACACTGGGTAGCAGATAGCAATAGCTTATAGGTACTAAAGGCATTTTCATAGAATTGTAGAATAGTTTGGGTTGGAAGGGACCTTTAAAGGTCATCTAGTCCAGCCCCCCTTGCAATGAGCAGGGACACCTTCAGCCGGTGCAGGTCATGAACCGTTCACGTTTCACGCACAGAAATACACACACGTGGACCATTTCTCCTTTTCCATCTTCCCCCTTTCGTTATTGCTTCCACACGCAGCGGCCTAGCCCCTCACCCTCCGTACCTTCAGGGTCGCGCACACCCCATGCACGCCCTGTTAGGGCGGAGCTGGCTGTGGCACGCCCGCGCACGTCTCCTTCGCTCCACGGGGCGGTGCCGGCTGCCCGCCCCCAAAGTGCCGCCCGGCTCTTTTGTTAGGGGTATCATCAGGGCTCCGGCTCCGGTTTCGAGCACCGCCTCCGCTGCCGCAGCCAGCCCCACAGGCCTTGTGCTTGGCAGTGGTGCGTGAGGGCTTCAGCTGACGACGTGATGCGCCGCTGCGGGGCTGCGGCACGCTTTGCTGCTGCCCATGGCGTCATTCTCGCTTTACTTCCGTGAGCGGCACCTGCAGAAGCTGCTCCGCAGCTCCAGGCCTGGCGACGCCGCCTCCCGCCCCGTACAGCCCTCAGGGCAGGGAACAAGGAGCTCCCCCATGCCTAGCCTGGGGTGGAGTGGAAGCAGCGCCGGTGAAGAAAGCCCTAGCGCCGGAGGAGGAGGAAAAGAGGAAGAAGAAGAGGGGGTAGAGGAAGAGGGGAAGA